>NW_022103915.1:77397875-77410608 GCF_000313985.2 Echinops telfairi | reverse complement strand
CACCAGGGCTCCTTATGAAGTAATAATGAAGAACTTTAGAAAATCTTGATTGAACTTAAAAAGAACCCTTATTATTATGAAGCATTAAGGAAATAGTTACTCTCATGTAATATTATTATTAGAGTTATAACATTTTACAACGTCTTAAAGAACTCACTCTCAAATAACAATACATATGTTTTTTGATTCTTCTGGTTCCCAAGAATATAATGAGTTCAACATAAGCTTACTGAGAACATACTTTGACAGATGTGAAAAAAAAGTATAGTAATTCTCATTTCAGTACTGTTTAAAATAAAAAATGAAAGTATCCTAATCAATGGGAGAGATTGATTATATAAATGTATATTATTGCACTAGAGAAAATTAGAAAGCTTTTACAAAGACCTGTAGTATATTTATTGTTTGAGGACTGTCTGTCTTTCTGAACTCCATGAAATCATGGATTGTTTTACTGTATACTTTTGCACCTAAGGATTACAAACCTTGAAATGTGAATTAACTAGGACATGCTGAAAAGAAACAATGACAAGGCTTCCACAGCCATGTTCTATAATTCTGCTATTTAGACAACTGTTACTAAAATATATCGCTACATAATATATGGTCAAACTTTATGCATAATATTCTTTCAAAGCATTTACCTAGAGAATAGTCTGGTACCTTTTCAGCAAACTCAATATAAACAAAATTAAGACAAATAGCTTTGCAGTATATACAACTTATTTTCATCAGGCACTATATTGTAAAGGCTGGCTGCCTTTAATTTTCACAACTTCCAAAGAAAATCAGACTATTTTCAGTCATGCTTCTTTTAATGTGTTCCTGCTTGTAGCACAGAGAAGGGAGTGAAAAAGGCTTCCCTGTCTGCCTTCAAGCCCAAGAATAATTTGAAAGCAAAAATACAATGTACATTAAAAAGTACATCTGACATAATGCTGACTGAAGTTAGTCAATCACAAAAGGACAAATACTGTATGAGTCCACTGCTGACGGAACAAACAACAGAACAGGAGAGCGCAGGCTCGCAGGACATGCAGGATGCTGGCCAGTGGGGCCAGATAGCCTGGTACAGAGTCTTACTGGTGCCAATGAACGCTACACCATCGTCTCTAGGTATGTATCTTGAAGGTCACTTGGCTAGTGGGCACCTCAAGTCAGTGGGGAACAAATGGTTGAGGGAGGGGAGGCGAATGTTGCCTACTGAAAGCTATGACTTGGTTCACCCAGACAGGTAGACAGCCCTATCAGAGGGATGAGGGATACTGATGGGAAAGGATAGTCAGCAGAGGAAAACGGGAGCAAACACATCCGGGAAAATACAAATGCATGACTGTTGGTAGGAAAAGTGGGAGGACCGACTCCCAGGTTGGGTGCAGAATGACTGAGAATGCTTTCGGGCATCCTAGGTAGGGAGTTAGTGTCTGAGTGGTATGCACTGAATGGGCTACATGCTCCAGGGCTTCTGGGTGCATCCTCAGGACGCAGGCCAGGTGCAGGAGGACACTGGGACATTGAATCCTGGATCTTCAGGGCACATGGCAGAAACTCTACTGGGTTAACTGGACTCCACCTCACACTGTAATCTGAGTACTTAAGTCGGGAAAGACATGGTGTCTAAGGAAACAGAAAACAGATGTACCAAGATTGTTGAAATGTTTGTTGGCAGACAGACAAACACGGTCATGCCACATCAATGCCGTATATGCTGTATTGAGATATATATTACTCTGGCAAACCTGTGACTGACATTCTCAGTGAATATTATTGTAAAAAATTTCCCTAAAACCAACTCCCATTGTCTTTGTAAATAGAGTCCAGCAATGAAATGACTGATTCTGTGTAAATGAGTAATTCAGGTACTGCAATATGGAGTTAGCATACATTGGACCAATATCCCTCTCTCAACAGTGCTTTAAAAAATTAGTATCAGGAGATAATCAAAGACAATACTAATGGAAGATCTTTATGCCACAAGGGGATAAGGCTCTCTACCAGAAATAAACAAAGCTTTTGAAAAGGAGACAAATGCAGATTAAAAAGCATAGACCCAGAAATAAGTTTAGGGCTTGCACTAAATCCTAGCTCCAACTTAAGAACAATTAGTTCTTACATCATGGCCCTGCTTGATACTCGCCCTCAGAATGAGAAAACAGACTATATGGAAGCTTAGCAAAATGTGGTGAAGAACTTAATAGTGGCCAGCTATAAAATAAAATCATGTGTGGGATCTTAAAGGCTTGTTTCCAAACAAGCAGCCATCTAAGTGAGATGTCATATAAATCCACATGGAGGAAACACACCAACTTCAGTGACCGAAGGTTTATAAATCGTATAATGCAAAGCCGAGAAGGGAATAGTATCAGAGCCTAAATTGTGAGAATCGGGTTTGCAGAAAGCTTTGGATGACAGTTGGAGTCCAAGATATGTTTGGGGATGTACGTGGGAAATAAGCATCCAGGGATTTCCCTATCCACAATTGAGGGATGGGAGGAAAGTGATTACCAAATAGAGTGGATAGGGAAAATGACTATATAGAGCAAAATGATAAACCTGACTGGACTGATTAAAATCGTGTTGATGGAGTTCCTCTCTGATGAGCATTGTCTATATTTTTGCTTTTTGTTTGCTCATATTGGGCTCTATCACAGATGTGCTATGTCATTTGGGGGTGACCCTCTTGAATTTTTGTTACATGTGCTTCTGTTTTTCAGTATGTGAAACCCAGGGTTGATGAACCTATAGAGGAAGCAAGTAGAATAAAGGTTTCTGGGAGGTGCAGTGGTGATGGTGGGGGTGTAGAAAGGTGAGCTGACATTAAGAGTTCAAGAAGTAAAGAATATTTTGAAACTGATTGTGGTATCAATTGTATAATACTGCTTAATGTGACTGAAATATGGAATGGGATATCGGTATTAACTCCCAATAAAATGATTTTGAAAACAAAACAGAACAAACTGCCTCTGAAAGGCATTTTAAGATACAAATCTTAATGTGCAAACACACTAAAAATTACTTGTAACTAGCTTTCACCCTACCCTTTTCCTAGTAAAGAACATTTTAAACGAGGATAAGCTATCCAGAAATGGGGATTTACTGTTATTGAAGGAAATGTCCTCATTTTATATCATATGAATCGACAGCTTAGCGTGTCCATGTTATTTAACCCAGAGCATGCTCCACCGATGCTTTCATTAGCTTCCAGCATCAGAGCTACTTTCAGAAGACCATTCCAGAAGGAACACTGAGAGTGGTGTTTGAAATGTGTAGCCTCATGAGGAAAGATAACAATAACTTTCTCAATCAGCCCAAGGTGAAGTTACAAGGGAAACTGATGACTCAGTCAACGCGTCAAACCCAATCAGAACGCTGTTGTAAGTGTGCTTGAACACTCTGCCTAGATGCAGCTTCTCCACATTCCAGCTGTTAAATGCTGAAGGTTGATAAAAGGTCAGTCATTACTGTTTTGGAGTGGGCTTAATTGAATTGTTTATGAAAGAAATTTGTGAATTCGCTCCCTTGACATATATAATTTGTTCTTGGATTAAGAGTGTGCCATTTCTGTAACCCGTCGTTTCTTTAAGAAGACGGCAATCATACATAAGGGTTAAATCCTCTTTTCTTGAAAAAGAAACTAAACCCAAGAAGTGTAACAAGCAACTATGTTCTCTTTCAGGCAATCCTCATTTAGCATTGTACTGTGTTCGATGGAAATGGGTTTTGATTTGATGTTCAACCTATACTGTGCACATCGGACGGTGTCTCCACTTTGTAAGGGTTTTTAGTGCTAGGGATCAAAACTCATCCAATGTGTGTGAGCTTCAGTTAACATTGCACCTTGCAAAGGGAAGGTTAACTCGGATTTTTTTTATTCTCAACAGAAGAAAAACATCAATGTTATGTGATCAAATAATGTGAGGTTGCCCAATGAAAGATACATAGATTATTCTAATGACTATATTGCTCTCTGTTAGTTCAATAACTAAATAATAATGCCAAAAAATAAAAACAAAAAAAGTGGAGAGTATTACCATTCAGTGAATTGAATTCTCAGGTAAATGCTGCCCAGTTTATTCTCAAAGTATCAATGTAGATAATTGTCTGAAGTCAATTCAATATCATAATACTAATCTGAAAAAGCTTGAAACACATTGCAAGTAACAGGTAGAGGGAGTACCTACCTCAAAGCCAGGACTCACAGGAGACTAAAACATGAAGTTGAGAGTGAAAAGCAGGCAGATGTGAAGAATAAAAGGGAGGAAGAAGACAGGAAAACACTGTTAGTGGAGGAATGCTGGGCACACTGCTTGTGCAAGGCACACAGCGCACACCATGACACATACAGGGGTATTTTCAAGATAAAGTAAAAACTTATCACTCTAGCTAGCCCTTATGGCCACAGAGATATCTGAGTTGGAAACTTCTTTTTAAATTTTTGTGGAGCTTTACTACAAAAACAGTTGTGACCTGGTAGATGTAAAAAAAAAAAAAAAGTCAACTCTTGCCATGCCATCAGTGATAAAGATGACTCTTTCACCTTGTTGAAAATAAATTAGAGTCAAAATGAAGCACTGTTGACCTTTAAATGAAAGCTGAGATTGTCTTCATAATAATTTATCTTCTCAATGGGAAAAGAATGAAAAAGGTCACCACAGTAATCACCATTACAGAGTGGTTAGCTTTCTGCCTGCAGGATAAGCTAATGAGTAGTCAGTAAAAGTCATTGATTTAGAAACGTGACAAGTCCAATAGTGGCTAAGAGTTTTAGTAAGAATAATATGCCAACGACCCATTCTTTGTCCATTTTAGAGTCTTTGTTGCATACCATTATCATCCATTTGATGTCACTTAAATTGGCATATATTTGACTTTTGTTTAAGAGTAGATCATCATTGAAGACATTAAAAACCTGGGTAAAGTAGACCACGCATTCCTGATACTTTGAGGTGAAGTGAGTTGAACATTGGACTACTAACAGAGGGGTCAGTTGTTTGAAGCCAACAGTCGCTCTAAGAAGAAAAAGACGAGGAGGTCTGCTCTTGTCAATTCCCAGCCTCAGAAACCATATGGAGTGGTTATAATCGAACCCGTAGGAACGCTATGAATCCGAATTAACAGCAGCATGTTTTTTCTAACCTTTGCTTCCCTAATCTTATTAAGTTATCAATGATAACTACAAACCAACATTTAGTCAATGCTTTTGCTTAACAACAACAAAAAATAATGCAAGACTGCTTTGAAATTGGTAGCTTTTCCAGTGAATAAACCATTGCTCATTATGCAAAAATCCTAAATTCTAGTCTCTGAACAACTGGTTTCCTAGTTTTCAACTTGTTGTTAGGCCCCATGGGATCGGTTCGAACTCATAGTGACCCTGTGTGCAGCAGAGCACAGCACTGCCCTGCCTGTCTCATCCTCACAAGTGTTGTGTTTGAACCCATTGTTGTAGTCACTCTGTCAATCCCTCTCCTTGATGATCTTCCTCTTTTCAATGACCTTCTAAACACATTGTGCCCATTTTCAGGGATGGGTATCTCATGATAGCATGTCCAAAGTACATGAGAAGGAATCTTACCATCCTTGTTTCTAAGGAGCATTCTACTTGTACTTTTTCCAAGATCAATTTGCTTGGTCATCTTGAAGTCCATTGTATTTCAATATTCTTCTCCAACATCATCATTCATGTACTTCTTCAGTCTTTATTATTCATTATCCAATTTCACATGCAAGTGAGGCAACTGGATTGAACACAGAATGGTTTGGGTCAAGTGCACCTTAATCCTTTAAGGTGCCTCTTGATCTTCAACACTTTAAAGAGGTCTTGTGCAGCAGATTTGCCTAATGCAGTAGTTTGATTTCTTGACTGTTGCTTGAATGAACATTGATTACAGATCCAAGCAAGATATAAATTTTTCATCTTCAATTTTTTCTGTTTACCATGATGTCAACTATTGTTCCAGTTTGGATGATGTTGGCTTTCTTGAAACGGTAATCCATACTGAAGTCTACAGTCCTTGATCTTCATCAGAAAGTTCTTTAAGTCCTCTTTACTTTCAGCAAGCTAGGTTGTAATAACTGCATATCACAGGTTATTAATAAACCTTACTTTACTCCTAATGCTGTATTATTCATATAGTTATGTTTTTGGATTGTTTCCTCAGCATATGTTATTTGCTCAAATTGAGTACATGTTTCCTAATTTCAAACCATATGGTATTTATTTGTTCTGTTCAAATGACTGTCTTTTGGCCCATGTACAGGAACCACAAGAGAGGACTCTGGAACTCACATTCTTCTCAATGGTATCCATAGTTTACGATCATCCACACAGTCAAATGCTTTTGTATAGTAAATAAGACACAAGTAAGCACATTTGTCTAGTCTTTGCTATCAGCCAAGATCCATTTGACATTAGCAATGACATCTGTCATGCCTTGTCCTCTTCTAAACCCAACCTGCAATGGGCAGCTCCCTGCTATGGACTGCTGTAACTTGCAGTTACCCCATTTTGAGGAGATTGAGAAACGGCATAGCTTTAGATTAATGTCCTCCCAAGACTAATTGTTAACCAGTAATCCCTGCTTGTAAATATTTCTGGATTGACATGTTTACTCAATATGCAGAACTCAGAGATAACTGCTCATTCGAACACTTCTACATATGACTTTCATGGAGAAAAATGTAACCTTTGCAGTCACTATTATGGGAGATTCTAATGCAGAGTTGGCAAAGCTTTCTCTTTGGGAGATGAAATAAATCAATTGCTTCGCAATCCAAAATAAGATATTTTCTTCAACATCTATATATCTGATAGTCATACTCTTGGGGCTTCCTCCAATCAGCAACCTCAAATATCTCTATCCTGGATCTCACTGAAACTTGATTTGAATGCTGGTCAGTTCATGGTATTTGAAGAGGATTTATATAGCAAAAATTCACTCATTTATTCCTTTAAGTTAAGATATCCAAAATTATGTTTGCTTCCACAGGGAAGTTTCCTCCGAAAAGGTGTTCCCTGTCCAAGTAGTATAGGATCACTGGTTTTCTGATTGCAATATTTCTGAAAACATTTACTATGCTTAAGGTGAATTTCCAATATTTGGATGGAAAAGGAAGTATTTCCCAATCTTATTTGACCAAGAAACTATTTTCAAGAATGTTTCTGGAACCATTATTTTGAAGGAAAAAGTGGTTAGAGAACATATAGTCTTGGTATTTTATGCCCAATCACATATCTAGATTAGCATCAAAATGGAAACACCAGCAACGTCCAATGAGCAGAAAAAGAGAACGTAATATTAATTTGGCAGCTTGTTGTAATATTATACACTTTTTGTCCTTTTTTTTCTTGTATTTTACCTTTAAATTAAATCATATGAATTATAGTTTTACATTTTGGGGAAAACCAGTATACAAAACAGTGCTAATTATGCAGATGAATACTACGTATTCAAGGACAAATATAGTAGTGCATTCCTATTAAATCACCTTTTAAGTACAAGGCAGTACTAATATCTTATTACTGGATAAATTATATAACATAAATTTGTTTTAATAGTTGGATTAAAGAAATCTTAGTCTCAGTTTAATTATGAAATATTATAAATTTTCCTCACATGTTTTATGTTAACAAACTCTCATGATCTCGAATTGCCTGCTATTTGGATAGTTAGTGGTTAAAATTTTAAAACATAAAAATATACATGTAGTAAAACCAAAAACCCAAACCTATTGTGATTTAGTTGATCCTGACTTAGAGCAAACCAAGCGGCCGAGGAGAACTCCCTCATAAGGCTTCTAAAACTATTTTTTTAGGAAAGCACACTGCCATATCATTTTCCCTTGGAGAAGCTGGTAGGTGCAAACTGCTGCCCTTTTAATTAGCAGCTGAAGGCTTTACCACTGTGCCACCAGGCTCCTTGTGTGAAACCGCATGCACAAAATTCAAGGTGTTCAGATTGGTGAGATTTGAAATATGCATGAGTCCACTGACCACCCACCCAGAAAATGGCATAGCATCTTTTCCACTAATCCCGAAGGCATACTTCTGCCTCCCATTTGGCATCACCCTGAGAGGAATCATTTTTCTGACCTCTTGTAATATAAAGAAGTTTGCCTGATTTGAATTTTGGGTTTGATTCACAAATGCATACTCCCGTTTATTTAATTTACATCTACTATTATTTTTGTAAGATTCATCCGAGTTTTGAGTAAGCCAGTCGTTTTTAAAAAAATTTATTGTCATGTAATATTCTATTATTTGATTATAGCACAATTTAGTTCTTTCCAAACTTTAGGTATTGTTGTTAAGTATGTTAAGAAAAATGACGGGAACTGTCTGTGCATGCAAGTATACATTTCTGTTGGATATATAACTTGCAGTGAAAATTCTAGGTCACGTGAAATACTGTGGTGGAGTGACATTTCTTAATGTAGCTCTTTCATCCATGTCTCTGAAGGAGCCCTAGTAGCATCATGGTTACTTGTTGGGCTGCTACCTGCAAGGTCAGCCGTTCAAAAACTACCAGGTGCTTCTTAGGAGAAAATCTTCGTTTCCTACTCCCTTAAACAGTTACAGTCTCAGAACACCCCCACCCCCACCCCGGAGCAGTTCTAGCTTTTCCCACAGGGCTGTTGGTTGGAAATGACTCAATAGCAGTCCACAGCTCTCTGAGTCACACCAAATAATTAGGTGACACTATGCAAATAGGGCAGGTGTAAGACCAATAGCGGAGGATGGTCAGTTCTACTTGCCATTCCTGCCTATGAGGATGGGTCGCCTCAGTAGGAAGGGAAAGAAATCCCAAGGGAGCACAAGCAGAGGCACCAGAGGCGGAGGCAAGGTGAAGAGCAAACAGAAGCAAGGAGCAGAGTGGAGACAGAGCAGCAGGCTGACCTCCTGGACTACGGAGGCAGAGGGCAAGGGACCATGCGGGTGAGAGGCTGAAAACTGGAGAGTTATTTGCTACTGACTGAAGAGAAGTGTTGCTGTGGACCAATAATAGCCTCCCTCTTTAGTAATCTTTGTGGTAATCGGTAAATTCTTCTAATAAATCTCCTAAATTTTGAGCATTTTCTGTGAGTTCGGTGTGGTTATTACCATGAACCATCTCATTCAGCATTGAAGTGGAGTGCTGTGGAAGGAATGGTTGATGTCAAATTTGTAAAGAAAACTGGAGGGTGGAGGCATGTGTGACCTTTGCCTGGTGGCACTAGGGAGGTCAGAGGAGGGCAGATATGGTCCCCAGACCGTTCTTAAATATATGGGAGTGAGATTTTAGAAGCTAGCTGTCAAACCGTTTTACAAATGGTGACCCTTTGTGCAGCACCGGTAGCAATGTATACTCGTTCCAGTTGTTCTCTATCGTCACAAATATGTGTTGCCCTCGCTCATCAGATGTTAGACATGCTGGTGCATTACTATCCCATTCAAATGGAACTTGAAGTTTCGTAATAATTAAAGGTATTGAGCAAAATCTTCATGTTTATAGGCTATCTTCCTTTGTAAAGTACTTCCCAAGCATGTTGTCTATATTTGAAATGAGACTTTCTGTCTTTACGTGTTGATACTCTATATATTTCAGCTAAGTCTTTTATAAGAGGTATGTTTTGAAATGATCTTCTACTCCGTGACTTGCTTTGCGGTGTCACACATTAGATTTTGATTACTATAATTTCTTAATTTTAATGATACCCCATCTGTGAATCCTTTTCTTCCGTCATCAGTGATTTGAGGACTGTTCTTCTATGTTACCTGCTAGGAGCTCAGAACCTACCTAGAACTTACTTTATCTATTATCCATATGGATATATCAGTGTGTGTAGGTTGACTGAATTGGAATCACTTTGATGGCAGTGGGACATTCTATATGAATATCTCCTTGGTCCTAGAAGCATTTATCAAAAATACCATTTTATTTTTCCTCATGGAAGTGGTACCCTTGTCAAAGTTAGTTATACTGCGTGTGCAAGTATGTTTCTGGATTTATTTTTAGCCTGTGTATGCAAGAATGTCTCTGGGTTTCTGTTGTACTTGTACAATACCACATTGTCATATAAATTATGGCACTCTTAGAACTTCAGAAGTCCTCCGGCTTTATTCAATGTCAGGCTTTTCACTCTTTGCACTATTGACATTTGGAGTAAACATTCTTTGTTGCAGGAGGCTGTGCATTGCACTGGCCCCCCGCCCCGACTCTGCGCTTTCTTTCTTGCTAAAGTATTGAGTCCTGAAGATCTGATTGCCTGACTCTTCTCAGATGCCTTCAAGCTATTTTCTTTCTTTTATTTTTTCTTCCATGTTTCAGTCACTTCTCACAGACTTTTGTGGCAAGAGTGTTGATTTGATACAAGGCCCTTCACGGTTAGTAGTCTCAAAACAGGTGTTCACCCTTCTGGCCCTATGATTATGTCTTTCATGATGAACTCAAATGACTCTGACTCTTGGAAGTAAGGAAAACAGAGAAGCAGAGCAGAGTAATAATAAGATCATTTAATCAATAATGGGCTGCTGCCATTTTCAAAAGTAACTCACCAGCAACTATCTAAAAGTTCCAAAATTCATATAACCTTAATAAGTATACGTATATAATAATAAAATAATTATAGTCTGTGCTACTTAAAGACCTACAGATTTCTTCATTTCTTTCCTTTTTTTCATTTCCTTCCTTTTATTACTAGTAATGGTTTACAAAGGGACATGCTCTCACAAAACTGACATATTATACATTAAAGACATTAGATTTTTTTAAGGATGAACTATTTGATAGTTACAATAATGGATATAGTTTATAGCCAAAATTGTTGACACAAAAGGACTTAGACATGATCTTTGTTCTTTAAATCTCTATCATACTTACCAGAATTAGGGGGGGTGGAAATCCAAGGAGCAATTCATTTACTAAAAATGTTACAGATGTTTTGAACAGACCCAGGGAGTAATTTTTATAGCCAAAATAAATACACAAGCATACCTGGACTGAGCAGGGTGATTTTGTTGCTATATGAGCTCTGGCATGACCCAGACAACAAGGAAATGTGTGTTCTACTAGCAGCAGACCAACCTTTCCTGCTTATTCAGTATTTGGATAAAGAGAGAAACACGAGATTACCCGTAAGGGTACCCAGTGCACTGTATAGGTAAGCCATTCTTTTGAGAGCCAACGTGTCACATATTGTCAACAATATTGTCAAGCTTCTTCCTGATTAAAAGCTTACCGGAAGAACATTTTGTATGATAGTGTGAAATTTATAATAGTAATACTTTAAAAAAGTCTGATCCCAGTATTTTCTCACTCCACAAATATCGCACATGATCAAAATTTTATAAGTACGATTGACAAATATAAAGTATGATTCTTAAATTTAATAATATGATTCTTAAATTTAAATTTTAGAATGAAAAATTTCCATTAAGCAGTAAAACAATGCAGAGTCAACACATTTCAACATTTTTATGTAAACATATCTTGTAATTCAAATAAAATCAGATGAAATAAAGTGATTAAATTATTTGTTTTAAAACAGAAAACCTACATAAAAGATTATAGTTACTTAATCTAAATGACATTTATACATACTTGTATACATAGAGGCATGGATATATTTTAATCATATAAAATTGAATTTATATTTATAAAACCTAGATAATATATACAATGTATATTCTACTCATATATGCTATTATATATTAAACTGAAATATGTTATTTTTGGCATTATTTTCCTAAATAGATATCTATTAGAATGACGTTACTTTGGGAAAATTTTAGATTGGTTGTATAGCATTAAATAATTTAAAAACATTTTAATGAGAAAAATGATAATAAGAAAAACAAATTATAATTTTGTTGCTTAAATTTGTTTTTTAATGTTTGTTCTGTAAAGAATATAAATCTCTGTAACTACACTTTAGAAACAAGAGCAACTGCTCTAACTTTTAAAAGTACTACCTGTAAAAATCCAAACTCAGATAAAGGCTAAGAGGTTAACTGAAGGTGAGATGAGAGTTACATAAAAAGCCAATGTATTTTTATTTTAGCACATATCAGCAAGAATATCACTAATCCAACTTAATACAATTGTATGGAATAATTAAAATCTATTATATGTTATAAAATCACTTACAATAAACCAAACCAAATTACTACCATTGAGTCATGGCAACCCAACCGACAAGGTCGAATTGCCCCTCTAGGTTCCCAAGTCTGTAAGTCTGTATGGGAGTAGATAATCTCTGCTTTCTTCCACAAAGTGCCTGTGATTTTAAACTGCTGACTATGAGGATTGCAGCTCAATGCATCATCACAAAACACCAAGGCTCCTCTAAATATATGTGAACTCATAATATGAATTTTAAATAGTTACAAAAATATAGTACATTCTTCGACTTATAGGTAGATTCATTACCCACCTTTCCCCAACAGTTCTCTTAATGCACGATTAAAAACACAAGTAACCTTCAAAAGGAAAATATTGGAAAAACAACTATAAAATTTTCCTGTGTAGCAAAATGAGCATTTATTTGGGTGATATGTGTGGTCCATACCAAACTTCAGGTGATATAAGAATCACAATAAAATTTTTCCAAACAATCCTTGAACTAACTACAAGCTTTTCTTTCTTGTGTTTTGTTTTGTTTTTTTCTGTCATTGTTTTGTTGTTGTTGTTGTTTTGTTGTATATTGTTGCTTGGTTTTGCTCTGTCTTGTTTTTGTGCATGTTATTATCTCCGCA
>NW_022103915.1:77395148-77396579 GCF_000313985.2 Echinops telfairi | reverse complement strand
GAGGACAATGAATGTACAAATGTGCTTTACACAATTGATGTGTGTATGGATTGTGATAAGAGTTGTATGAGCCCCTAATAAAACGATTAAAATTTTTTCCCAAACAATAAGGTATGATAATTAATTATCATAACTTTTAGAAATACCTTCCAAATTCATTGTCCCTACTTCCAACCAAAACTAAATTTATTGACATTGAGTCTATTCTGACTCCTGGGGACCCTCTAGGGTGGGGTAGACCTGTGGTGGGGGTTTCTGAGAGCATAACTCTTTATAGGAGTAGAAAGGCTCATCTTTCTCTTGCTCTCTACTTCAAGAGGTATTTATTTAACTAAAATGGTTTAGAAATCTCTCGTTTTTCTCTCCAATTCATCTTTCCATTATCTAGATTTTGAAGAGTCTTTGGAGAATCCATTGACCACAGGTGAGAAGAGTGGAAGTAGGGCGGAGTGCTGTGTAGTCAGGATGGAAATCTCTGAGCCTCGGCTTCAAACCATTGGGCTAATTCAGAATAATTTCTTTATTTTAAATAATTCATAAATTACCATAAGTTTTGTTTTGAATGTTCACACAATCGACATTTAAATTTCCTAAAGAATATTTAATCCATATCTTTAAGTTATGTGTTTTACAGCTAATGGAAACATTTGAAGTTTTAAGCCCTATTTGGCTCACAGAACTTGTCCACCTGTCATTCTGCCTGCGTATATGCAAGTGGCACCGACCATTACAGGACTTCCAAATTGTCATAAGAGCACATTTCACATTTTCTCTGGAATAAATACTCAGTTATGTTTCTAATTATGCTAATAACCTTCCCATAAAAACATATTTTATCTCTGGTTTTCACATTTTCACAAATCATGTTTTGCAACATTAACACATTGTTGTGTGCTGCTCTAGCCCTATGACCATGATGTTGCCACACAAAATTTTCTAATTTCACGAGGCTGGGAGATAAATGCAAACTTCAAAGCTGTTGGATATCTGAGGAAGCACTGACCAATCTACAGCACAAGCCCTGAGGAAACACGGTTATTAACACTCTGACTGAGTCCTCCCTCCTAACACACTGTCTTGGATTGACACTGTTATCACATCTTCCCACAGATTTCTCATGTAAACAAGTGAATTGATAAACAGGAGGCCATACCAGAAGGGGCTCATCAGGGGCGCTGGTGGAAAGCTCAGTAGACGCAGTACGGACACTGCTGAGCCCAGTGAGGGAAATGTTCGAGAGCCTTCTCCGCCTTACTCCACTACAATTATTGGGAATTTTAAAAGCACACCTCTTATGGTAATTCAGACCACATCCTGTAAAGAGAAAATAAAAAAAGGACTTCGGTATAACCATAAGTTAAAGGTTATTTGTGGAATTTGTTATAAATTATTGATTTAAAAAAATACTACTTTCCATTTTTCTGAGGCTAT
>NW_022103915.1:77388914-77394612 GCF_000313985.2 Echinops telfairi | reverse complement strand
CGGATGGTTACATCTTTCTCCTGTCCAGTGGCTGGGGGTTTTGTGCTTAGTCCTCAAGTGTTCACTCGCCCTTGCCAGCTTTGAGCCCTTCTTTCAGCACAGGTGATCAAAAATGGAAAGCGTGCCTTCAAACTCAGGAAGCATAATTTCTCTCTTAGTATTTCTACTATTGGTATGTCCCCCATTTAGCTTGAGTTTCCCTCTGTGCTACAAAGCAGGGTAGGCACATTTTCCTAATGCTATACTTTAGGCAAGGATTCTGCTGAATCCCTTGCTCCTTATTTCTCTCACCACAAAGACAGAAATTTAAAAATTGTGATTAACTTACTTAAAAGTCCTAAGGACAATGCTTGGTCGTAATATTTGAGTCCAAATAGCTTCTTCTCCCAATCTAAAGATGGACGTCATTTGGATAAAGCTTGTAAGGTTATATATTATGACATTTTAGCATTTTGAATCAAACAATGGGAATGGTAAAACATAGCAATGGTTTAGAAATGCTGGTATGAATTCCAGCCTGGCACTCAATAGCTGTGTGACTCTGGATGGTTTGGAACTCACAAATCTCAGTTCAGTAAACTGGAATGCCTTCCATTCCAAGTTCTGGCATACTTAAAATGCATATTATTTTCAGTGTGTTGCCAAAATACTCAACAAGATAGAGAGAAGCAATATGGAAAATTTATGAGAACTGGGATTTCTAGATCAAAATACAGTATCCAGTCGATATAAATTTACCTGTTGAAGAATAGAAATTTGAACATACTAGATGCACCTAACAAATGTTGGGAAGCCACTCTTCAGGGCAGGATGACAGTGTTGTAGAGGCTACAAAAGAAGCAGAGAATTCCCGTCTACGCATTCAATCTGGTTGGGGAAGAATACAAGTTACCTTCACACTTGAGGCCTTGACGTACCAGGCCCCACAGCATTTCTCCGCAGTGGTCACAGAAAGCGGGAGCGCGGTATGAATGAACAAAGAGAGTGTGGGGACGGATCTGAAAGTCTTCAAAGGTGGCAGAAGCTGTAAAAATATAATATCGAAAATAAATTTAATGATATGCTGATCTGTACACAATTAATATGGAAGCTGGACACACTGTTAGGATTATCATCCACAGGTGTTTGGGTACCAACCAGTGCCTTTGTACCATGTAGAACTACGCGTGTCCAGCTTGGTTCAGAAAGTTATATCTGCTATTTCTGTGCTGGGGAGAAAACACACACACACACACACACACACACACATTGTCCTCCACCAGGTGCCTTGGGAAGCAGGGCCTCAAATCTGTTCACTTGTTGACCACCTGCTGGAATTGTATTTCCACCCCGGATAACCTGTATCAGAATTCAAATGGATTCTCTGACTGTGTGCTTCCGAAGAGCAGCAGTCCATTTGGTTCTATATAGATCAGGTGTTTAAGAGAGCACAATACTCAAGGGCATTTACCTTTTGATTAAATAATATTTACTTATTGAGCTAAATTGTTACTTGGTCTAAAGATTATGTCAGGAAATAATTTTGATTTGACATTTAAAGAATAATTTAGGGCCATAGCCTCAATCGATTCCATAAATCTAGATTAAGAATTTGAAGTTCTATAAAAATCGTTTTCTCTTCCTATCAGGATCTATCTATTGTGTCCCTGATCAGAATGCTCACTAGTGGTGGCCAGACACTCATTCATATGGTCTTAAGGTCTGTAAAAGGCAGTAGGTTTCTGGAGACAATGAGTCCTGTAGTAGATGTCCTTCAGATTCTTCGATTTTCTTCTCACTCTTTTGTTTCAGATGAATGCAGACCAATTTGTATCGTAGATGTTCGCTTGTAAGTTTCTGAGACCACAGGCGCTACTCAATACCCTGAGAGCTAAAAGACAAACTTTAAGAACTACATTATGCCAAATGACTGGATTGCTCCACAAGACTACAATGCTAAAGGAAATTCAACATTTTAAAAATTGATTTTTCCTTCAGCCTTGATAAAAGTAATGTGTTCCAAATGTGCTTTATTGTTGAAAACCACTTAGCAATTTATTAAAACTTTGATTTCACTCCATTTGTAAATTACAGAACGATTATAAAAATAAGCAAAATTCATTGCATTCTAATGGACACTTTACTAAATTATTTAAGTGTGGGAAATAGGATCTGATCAAAGAACGGAGCCAACTAGTTATTTTCTACATGAAGTTCTGATTCACTTTAATGTTATTTATTTTAAAAAGGTTTCAACTGAATTTTATATATATATATGGAAAATTACATATTATGTTCCCCATTTCATGGTTCACAATAGTATAGGTAATGCTTATTGCAAATAAATTGGCTTGAAATATGGTTTGGGTACCAAGCATCTATCTTGGTTGTTTGGCCAAGTGTGTCTAATTTAGAGATTGCTCAATCGCTTTAAAATGATTCCAGCCTATGCAAATTGTTTAGAAGAAAAACATGTTCCAAGAATACTCTGCTAACTATTCCACCTTCTTCTTCCCCTAAAAAGGCCCCTCCCACGAACACACAGCTATGACGGCTCTGCGCTTGTAATTAGTTAAACATACTGTAGTTTTCAAAATAAGGAACTCTAGAATTTGACAATACATGTACAAGTTGCGTTCCGACATTTAAAAAAGTATTCAGGAGGAATATAAAGAATTAAGGTAAGATTTTTCAATAACCAAGCCTTCCCCAATTTATGTCTGGTAACATTTTTTCCCTCCAGTTTTTGAAGGGGATTAACATTCATAAGCTGGTAGCACCCTTGATTCAAGTTTAAATGCCATATTTCTAAAGTTCAATTTTAATATTCTCCTGTTAATTTTAGAATAATTAAATACATTAAAAAAAATAAAACCTACCAGGTATGGTGAGGTTTAACATCCATTTGAAATCAAAGCACAACATCCATTCATTATGAATGTACCTGTTCTGCACCCTGGGGGAAATCAGCATTAGCTGAGTGTATGCATGCAGCCTTGCCTAATCACAAAATTGCACTTCAGAGATAATCACTTAGCACAGGAAAACAAAGTGAATGCCTTAATTCCATTTCATTTAAGCTTTGGAAATCAAAATGGACAGATAAGAAACGGAATATTAACGTGTTTAGAGAACCCAACAGAGGAACAATATGCTATCTGTCGCTCTGTCATAATCTATCAGCCAACCTAAATGAAAAGCATATGACAGGATCGCACACTAAACACAATGGCTCTCTTCTGTGGTGTTTGTGTCTCTCCTGATTTGCTCTATTCACAGTCCATTGTTATGCTCCAGTGTGCAGGAGAGGAGGAAATGAAGTGCTTCCCTCAGTCACTGAGCATTTGAAACAGGTAATTGAGCCCCAAACCCTAAGATAATCAGTAGTACTTCTAAAGTTCATTATAAATTGTTGCACAAAATGGAGTAAACTGTTTGGTTAGTAGTACAGAAGAAAAGAGGCTCCTGAAGCAAAGTAAATCATCTTTGGAGGTCAAAATTATTTCCATCATAAAATAAGATAATGTCAGGACTTCTAAGTCTTTCCTGTTTTTTTCTTTTTCTTTACATTCATACTGGTATCTTTGACAATTTAAGAGAAGCATTAACTCTTACTGGCTCCAGAAATTCAGAAGTGAAATGACAGGAAATAGTTAACATCTGCAGACATGAATGTCATTTAATTGTTGAAATCAATCCATAAGGGGAATATTGTATCCATTGTATAGATGTGACAATTGAGCCTCGCGGACATTACGGAGCTGCCTTCAGTAGGACAGAATGTGCACTCTGGCCAGCCTGACGTCAGAGCCAGGCACCCTCTTCACCATTAGAGTTCAGATGCTTATATCCCTTTGACAATTCAACCACTGTGATTTTTTGCAAAACTTGAAGGTAACATGTAACTAAAACAGCCAATTCGAGGCATGGCATCATTAGATAAGCACTATCCTTCACATTTGATTGATATCAGTCTAGACAAAAGTACAGCAGTTTCAAGTTTTTAAAGCTATAATGTTCTTTGTGGGAAAATTTACATTTTACTTAGCTTCTAGAATTTTGATTGTAGCATCTATATATGACTCTTCACACACATTAAAAAGTTCTTTCAAAACAAAAAACGCAACAACCCATGGCTGTCTAGGTGATTCGTACTCATCATAACCCCACAGGACAAGAGTAAACTGTCCCACGTAGCTCCCAGGCTGTGATCTCGGGATCCAACTACCACATTTATAGAAACAGACCACCAGGATGCCACATTTCTCCTCTGCAGCCCACATTTTTGAACAGCTGACTTTCAGTTACCCGCTGAGCACGTTGCCATTCTACCACCAGGCTCATGCACACATATATCACAAAGAGACATGCTCTCCAGTGTTAAGGTTCTGTGTGGACAAGAAAGCACCTTTATCTAACTTCCATCCATCCATCGGCATCCACATGCAATACATATCCTCTGTGGCATGAATACTCCCATTGGTAGAGGGACTCCTATATGTAGAACAGTTTTTTTCATTTGAGAATATCTCAAGCATTAGAAAGTAAATTATAATTAGTCTCAAACAAGTATGTATACACTCTATTTAGTAGTCATAGATCTAAAACAATCCTTTAAAACTCAGCTGGTTCTTCAAATATATGAAACTATTTTTATATCTTTCTTAAGTCATTTCATATAGATCAAGCAGCCCTGAAACCTTCAAACATTTAGTTAATTTATGTAATTCTTCATTAAAATATTACAAGGGTACAATGTACGCTTTATATATTTTTAAAGATACAGTCTACTGGTGGTAGTTACATATTCAGCTATGAATGGAAACATTGGTGGTTTGAACCCACCAGCAGCTTTCTGGGAAAAAATACCTGATAATTTGCCCCCACACAGTTTCTTGACTAGGAAATCATATTGGCCAATTCTACAGGATGATTATCAGTTGAAATTTACTTGAAGACACACAATCATAACTAAGTAATGGAGTATACATTGAAAACAAAGAGAGGACTAAGAAGTGGTAGCTATTGTTTCGGAGGACACATGAGTAATCATCATGTAAAACACAAGAAGTAATCACGGAAACACCACCCCTCTTCTGATAGAGTCCCAGCAGATGAACTCTTCAGGTTGAAAGCTAAACAGACTAAGTTTAAGCAAGAGGGAGCTAAGAAAAACATAGAGTAGATCGTAAGGACATGGATAGAGTAAAGCTTTCCACCCCTTTGTGGGTGATGTGGTATGCTCAACATGTAAACACTCGTTAGTAATAGGAAGGTGGGAGGTACAAGAAGTCCTGGGAAAATCAGAAGTGGTCAAAAGTGAAATGGAACAGACAGAGGTCAATATCCTAAGCATTCGTGAGCTGAAATGTACTGGCACTGACCATTGTGAGTCAGATAATCAAACGCCTGTAAGGACAGGTAGAAGAGAAATGAAATTACACTCACCACCACAAAGAACATTTCAAGATATATCCCGAATACAACTCTGTCAGTGACTATCCATATGCCTACAAGTGAATTAATCAATTGAGGTGATGGATATTCAAATTTATGCACTAACCACTCGAGCTAAAATTGAAAAAAATTACCAAATTTCCAGTCTGAAACCTGTTAAGCACACAATCAAGATACATTAATTATTACTGGTGCTTGAAATGAAGTTAGAAACAAAGAAGGATCCATAGTTTAAAAATACAACCTGGAGCACATCCTGGCC
>NW_022103915.1:77380506-77386460 GCF_000313985.2 Echinops telfairi | reverse complement strand
TGTGATTAGTTCCCTCTTTCTACCCCACCTTCCCTTCACCCTCCTGGTATCTCCACTCTCACACTGGCCCTGAGGGGTTCATCTGTCCTGGATCCCTGTGTTTCCAGTTCCTATCTGTGCCAGTGTACATCCTCTGGACTAGCCAGATTTGTAAGGTAGAATTACGATCATGATAGTGGTGGGGAGGAAGAATTAAAGAACTAGAGGAAAGTTGTAGGTTTCATCATTGCTACACTGCACCCTGACTGCATCGTCTCCTCCTCATGACCCTTCTGCCAAGAAATTTGAAATGTAACTGACTGGGCAACTGACTGTAAGTCATCCATATTTGTGCCTATTTAAAAACCAGCTCATCCAAAAGAAAATGGAAATAATGAAATATTATCCTTCCTATGATAGGCATATAAATTTTTTTCTGAAAATCATTCAAACATGGTTGCCACTGTACCTTGACAGGCAATAGCCAGGAATTCATTGTAGATTCCAAAGAGGGTGTGGGATGAAAGAGATCAGTGATGATGCCAGATGGATCTTTGCTGGAAAGAGGAACTATGAGAAAGAAGTTTACCTGTGTTGCATTAGTTATGCAAAGGCATTAGACCGTGTGACTCAAAACAAGTTACGGGAACACTGAGAAGAATGAGAATTCCAGAATCTTTCATTGCGCTCACGCAGACCACAGGACAGTCCTTCAAACAGGACAAGGGGAACTTTGTAGTTTAGATCGGGCAAGGTGTGCATAAAACTTGTACTCTTTCCCCAGATTTGTTCGGTCTGTGTGCCGAGAAAATAATCTGGGGACTGGAAAATGCAGAGAAGAACGCAGCACCCAGGTTTGAAGAAAGACGCATTAACAACCTGCAATATGAGGGTAACACAACCTTGACTGAAGATGCTATGAAACATTTATTAATGAAAATATAAGACTACAGCTTACAGTATGTTTTATACCTCAGCAAAAATAAAATACAAGCCCACACAGCTGGACCTAACATCAGGAAAAATGAAGAAATACTAAAATTTGCAAGGATTTCATTTTACTTCAATCAACATTTAGTGTTCATGGGAGCCATGGTGAAGAAATCAAACAATGTATTGCATTGAGCAGATTTGTTGTACAAAACCTCTTTCAGGACTTAAAATCCAAAGATGTTACTTTGATGATTAAGGACCCCAAGGATGCTATTTAAATCACTTTATGTGCATGCAAAAGTTGGAAAATGAAAAAGCAAGACTGAAGAAGAATTGACATATTTGAATTATGGTCTTAGTGAAGTATACTGAATATGCCACGCACTGCCAGAAGACTAACAAATTTGTCTTGAAGTAAGTACAGACAAGATTTTCCTTTGGAACCAGGATGGGAAGACTTCATTTCATGTACGTTGGACATAATTTCAGAAGGAACCAGTGCCTTAAAGACACCCTGTTTGGTAAAGGATCAGCAAACACCACCTCCACCAAAACCCTTCAATAAGGTGACCTGACCCAGGGCTTCAGCAGTTGGGAGGAGGACCCACGTTCAGGCAACACTTATTCTTTCAGCAAGAACATCGATTCTTCCTGCAAGTGAAAGAAATCATTTATTGATTTAACAAAAGGATGGTAGAACTATTAGGTGGCAGGCCTAAAGCATTGCTCAAGGTGCATTTTGGGTTCTGTGCATTAACCCATGGAGTTAGAGTTCACACTTAAGGGATCTTTTGATCCTCTGCTAGGCAATAAGGCTCTGTAGTATCAAACTGACTGCTGCAGGTTGATTATCTTCTGTAGAAGCAGCACTGCCTCCAGACAGAAAGATCCTTTTCCCGTGAGCCAGTTACACAGGAACTCTAACTAGAGGAAGAGCACTGTAAGATGCAGTCATTTGTGTCCTTCTCCTCCACATTACGAAGTCAACAAGAACACTCCTGTCAGTACTCTTTTTATTCTAGCCATCACTGCTGCATGATTCTCTTGTTTACATACATTTCCACTCCCCCAGAGACTTACAGTCTCAGAAACCCACAGGGCAGTTCTAGCTCCTGCCCATTCCTTCAGTTCCACCAGTGTCATCTCCTCTGTGGGACTTCTGTGATACACTGTTCCTGTGTCGTGAAGTGCTCCTCTGTCCTCCTAGCCTCCGGGGCACATTTCTTCATCAAATCTATCATCCTAGACTGCTCTCGCTTACTGCTGATCCCTTAGTCATTTATTATGCACACCTGAAATGATAGGTCACAAAGACAGAGATCACACCTGATTTCAATTTGCATCTTCTTATTAAGTGATCACATAATGTTGGCAGTTGAAGAGATAATGCAATGCCTTTCAGAGTCACATTGCTTGACTGCAGGTCCCAGGGCCATTATTTTATTAACTCTTAAAAATATGTACTATTGTTTCAGATTCAAAGTAAAGCCCACTCTGTTGCTGTCCCGACGGCAGTGGGATCAGACGGTACTTGTCCTTCTGTGATTGACTAACTTCACTAGGACATGCTTACGACACTGTCTTGTCAGTAAAGAGATGGGCTGTACCACTGTAAAGGTGATCAAAGTCGTGATGAAGAGTGTGGATATAGTGTCAGAAGTGACAGGTTCTAATTCCGGTAATAGTTAGTGCACAACCTTGTCTAAATTTCTTCAGTTCTCAGAACTTCAGTCTCCTTATGTACAAAACTGACTTCTTAAGCTCACCTTATCACACTGTAAAGAGGACACAAAATGATTAACTAGGTGTTGGCACCCAAAGCCTTTGGTGGCAATTAGCACAAAACAGCTCTTAACATGATGTTAAAGACCATGGATTTTGTGGTCAGAAATTACTGAATCCAAGTTATCAATAATATAATTTACAGTTATTTTTCTTTTTTACCACCATCAATTCTATTACTATCAATGCTGTTTTTACTCTTAAGTCAATTACCAATCAGAAACTAAGGGCTTTAAAACTAGTATCTGTTTCCTCGACAAGCTCCTAAAGACTATGTTTCTGATCTGAAGGAAATAGCTTTTCTACCTACTACTCTGGCTAACACTAATTAAATGCAGTTAAGTCTATAGGGCTGTGTCTAGTTCATGCTCAAGAATGAATCAATTAACAGTTGGAGATTACTGTGGGGAAAGAAGGGTCACCATATCCTGATGTGACTGAATGACAAATGTCACAGCTGGACAGAGATTAAAGAGCATCTCAGGCCAAGAAAGAGCATAAATGGTTGCCCCATGAGTCCAACACAGAAGTAAAAGAAAATTAAGTAAAAATGCCATTGAGCCAGATTCTGGCTAATGAGTGGAGGCTCTGCAGGCGTCCTGAATAGACTGGAGGAGAGGTCAAGGCTGTCTCTTAGAATGCTCCATCGCAGACAGGAGACTTTCTACCTTGAAGAGGATAATGACATAATTTACATGAGGAACACCAGTGTACAGATTACCCTTTAAACTATGTACAAAAGGCCAGTAGACAAAGGCTAGATACAGCAGTACACTGAAACATTCTGACAGGCAGCTGGGCTTCTCCTGACAAGTAGCATCGCTGTTTTCAAATGCATTTGCATGTCGACACCAGTCTGAGGCCCTGCAGGCTTTGCTTGAAGTTTCTTTAAGTCTCGCTGTACTTTTCATAAAAACAGATGCCTACTTTGGATTCATGAACAACAAAACCCTGAAAAGCTGTGAAATCTGCTGGGCATTCCCACTCCAGAAAAAGCAACAGTTCAACGACAGCTGAATTCAATGCCATGCCTGTTGCCTGGGCACCTGCTGTGTCCAGGGATTGTTCTGGCGGTGGCTCCCAGGCACTTAGAGCAAGGTACTTGCTGCTGAGGGATGCGCGGGACGATCATCTTTATGAAGAATGAAGCTGACTGATTAAGACGGTCCACTCAGAGTCATCGGGACAAA
Organism: Echinops telfairi; assembly: GCF_000313985.2. Lineage (NCBI taxonomy): Eukaryota > Metazoa > Chordata > Mammalia > Afrosoricida > Tenrecidae > Echinops > Echinops telfairi. The sequence goes on along the minus strand of NW_022103915.1, from coordinate 77,382,576 downwards.
AACATTTTGAAAACCTGAGTTTATGCTGTTTAGTTTAGTTGGATTGAGCCATAATTTACTTATAAAGTAAAAGTCATCCTATTCAGTGCACAATTCAAGGTTCCACAAATATGTATGTGCCTGGATCCAACACCACAGTGGGGGTATGCGGCAATTCTGTACTCCCTTCAAATGCTCCCGTGACTCTCTCTAGTCAAACCTTTGGTCACCCCCACTCTGATATTCACAGATCCAGTTTCTGACCCATTTCAAAAATGTTATATTAATATAACTTTTGGAGCTTCATTTTTGGGTTTTGTTGGTTTTGAGATCTATCTACGGTATGTGCAATAGCAGTTTGCTCTTTTTCTGGTCCAGTACAATGACATCATTTGGATGCATCACCAGTGAAATCCAAGGCTAGGTCATCAGGGCTGAGAGTCTCGATGGGTGTTGCAGGGAGAACAATCTAGAGCAGAACTTCCCAACGCAGCAGAATTCAATGAGAGATGAAGATGCCGAAAATGATTTCCCATCTGTACAGCGGGTTTGTAACACAGAGGCTTTATTGTTTAAAGCATATTGCCTTTCATAGTACTGAACAACAGATTCTGTTTAGAGCCAGATCTGACTTCATGCTGTTCCCACCCACTACTTTGCTGTAGGATTCCTTTTCCTGATCTTTGAAATGGGTCTATCCGTGACTCAATTCTGAGAAGTATTCAAATGTGAGGATAGTCAAACCTTTCTATAACTTTTGACAAATAGTCCTGAAGAAATGGCGTGGGTGCCATGCCTGACTGCCTCCAACTCTAGAAGAGGAGAGCCCAACTTCACATCTGCCCGAGGATAATTCTTAGGAGGCAGGGCAGTTATACTGCCACCCGCTATCCCTTTTTACCTTATACTGACACCAACCATCCCTCCATGACTCTCAACGTCTCCGCTGGTTTCGATCATCCATGGCAATGCCCAGAATTCACAGCCAATCCTCATTGATTAGGGGGGTTCATTAGGGAAGTTAACAGGTTAGCACAAGTCAGGATCAGAAAACATTAAGGATACAAGTCTCATCTGCAGTACCTCTTCTCAGTCATGCAGTAAGCACGCCTACTTCTTTCTACTCTTTGGTCACTCAGCCACACATCCCTTTGCCTGCCCTGCTTAGGAGAACTACAAAGCTCCTTCCGTGCTAATAAATGCACAAAAGGTATCCCACTCTGCTAGCCTGCCTCTTGCCCTCAGTACCATTTCACTTCTTCCAAGGGCCAGGAATCCAGACACTGTGTCTCAGAGTCCCCGCTGGGGCCTTCTCTCCTTCTTCATGGTCTCTGCTGGGCTACCTCTCCACGAAGGGTTCCTTGCTGAGTGTGGCTTCTCCTTCTGCTGGTCTTGGAATGCTCTCTTCCTGCTTCCGACTTTATAGCCAGCTGAATTACAAAATTGACAAATCCTTGGGTGTTTAAATCTGCAGAGGATTCTAAGTTACTTGCATGCTTCCATCCAGTCATTTCATGGGAGGCTGTGGTATAGTAGAGACATCTCAAGCAATTTCACTTCATCAGTTTACAAAATCAACTCACAAGTATTTCATTTAGATTCATAGTGACCCAGTTTGGGATTTTAAAGATAATAAATCATTTGAGGACCAAACAGCCTATTCTTCTCCTTAGGAGGGGTTGGATAATTTGAACTGCTAACCTTACACGGTGAGCAGCTCACAAATATGTATGTGGGAATTGACTTGCCAGAACACAAAAACAATAACATATGCAGACTAATAATTATAGCAGGTAGTTTAATGATACAAATAACATAGTTAAAAGTAAAATTTAGACTTTATCAATATTTAAAATTTCTGCCTAGTTCATTTGAGAATGTTGTGGACTTGGTGGGATCTAGATAAAGTTTGTGATTTTAATCTTTCTTTGTAATATTTCTAATTTAAAAACTCTATGTTCTAAGCATCTGACTTCCAAATTAATGTGGCAGAGAACCCAACTTATTTGTATTCTTAGTCTACCAATATTTCACATTTGGCCTCCACTTAAGCCCCTGGCATCAGGTCCTCATTTTTTCCCCTCCCTCCCC
>NW_022103915.1:77377640-77378905 GCF_000313985.2 Echinops telfairi | reverse complement strand
AAGGCAATAAATCTGCATGCAGCCCATTACCCCCTTTCCCTCGCAGAGTGGCGGACAGGTTTGAAAAGCTGACATTTGGGTTACCAGCCAAGCACTTTGGCTTTAATTCATTGAAAAGCACTATGTCCAGATGTAGAAATTCTGGTGGTCCAGGGGGTATGAATTGAATTGCTCCCTGCAAGGTCAGTAGTTCAAAACAGGCAGCAGCACCGTGAGAGAAAACTAAGCCTTTTGACTACTGAAAGGAATGACCATCTCAGGAACCAACAGGGCAATGTTCTGCCTTTTAGGGTCTTTGGGACTCAATGTCATTGAGGTTTTTTGTTTTGTTTTGTTGGATATTCAGATGTTGTTGTTAATTACCATTGAGTCGATTCTGATTCATGGTGACCCCATGCCCTCCATCATAATTTGTTGTTTTTGCTTTTTGCTTTCTGTTTATTATATTTTACTTTGGGCCTAAAGAATAGAGTGCATTGCTTGGCATGTCAAGCATTCACCAATTCGCTTGTTAAATAAATTGAGATTTCTATCTTTTTAAGGGGACATTCATTCATTCTGCAAATATTATTTCTAGGATAAAGAAAAATGTATTCTGCCCTACAACACACAGTATCAGGCAAGATACTAGTCCATAGCTCTACAGGGGACAAAACCGGAGACACTGTGGGAATTTCTCTCCATATGATCCTGCCACACCGAAGCCTACTGCCTTAAAAAAAAAAAAAATCTGCTGAAAATACTAATTCCAAGAAATCATGAAGAAAATATATCCAGGAAGGAATATATCATGAAGGAAGAAGAAGAAAATGGATACCAAGAGATAATCTCTTTTATAATGTATTTTTAAAAATCACTATATTTTCATTTCCTTGAGCATCAATAAGGGTCAATTTATGAGTTTAATGTTGGAATCAGCTCAATGTTTGACAGAAAGAAGCAAGATATTCAAGCAAGGGTAGATGAACCAGTTGCCTTACAGTCAATTCTGACTCATGGTGACCGCATAATATGTTCATGCATACCAGCAATGCTAACTGTGAATCTTAAGGCTTTCTAATGGCCGATTTTACAAAAGACTACTAGGCCTTTCGTACTAGTTGACTCCGGGTGGACTCCAATCTCCAATGTTTCAGTTATCAGTTAAGCACATTAACCATCTGTATGACACAGTATTAATTTCTAGGAGTAGATGAAAGTAGGACAATAAATATACAGAACTAAAGTAAGAAGGAAGAAAGGATTAAAGAGTTCCTTTGGCATGA
>NW_022103915.1:77361794-77376172 GCF_000313985.2 Echinops telfairi | reverse complement strand
TGCAAGAACACTTTGTTCTATTAACCTGGCATTCCATGATGCTTGCCTTCTCTATAGGATCTCTGAAGACAAAGTGGGTGCATAAGCAAATGTGGTGAGGAAAGCTGATGGTGCCCAGCTATCAAAATATATAGCATCTGGGGACTTAAAGGCTTTAGGATAAACAAGCAGCCATCTAGCTGAGAACCAACAAAGACTACATGGAAGAACCACACCAGCCTGTGTGACCACAAGTTGTCGGTGGGATCGGGTAGCAGGCATCAAAGAACAAAATATCATCTCATTGTGAATGATGCGGAGTGTGGAGTGGAGAACCAAGGCCCATCTTTAGCTAACTGGACAGAGAGGGAGAAGCAAAAATGAGGAGCTGATACCAAGGGTTCAAGTAGAAAACAAATGTTTTAAGAATGATGAGGACAACAAATGTACAAATGTGCTTGACACAATGAATGTATGTATAGATTGTGATAAGAGTTGTACAAGCGCCCAATAAAATGATTGAAAAAAAAAAAAAGGTTCAGCCACCAATAAAAGCTGCCTGGTAATCAGAAGGCCACATGACATGATAGACTGCAATCATTTTTCTGGACTCTTAAAATAAGTTCACTAATGGAAATAAAAGAGGAGAAGAAAGTATAAAACCGAGAAACAAACACCCATGTGTCATGTGTATGTATGAGTATGTATGCATATCTATATCTATATCATCAGTTTTAAATATATACTCATATATAAGTTTCATATATATGTATATCTACATACATATGCATATGTATATAAATATATTTATTTTAAAAGTTGGTTAACATTAGCTTAAAAATGGAAATTAAAAATTGGGGAAAATGATTTGTGATAGGCAGAAAATTATTAAACATATACCTTATGGCAATTTTAACCCATCTTCCTAAAATGTGCTATAAACATAAGATTATCACAATTGATTCAGCGCAAAATATTCTGAAAGGTGACGTTGCAGGCAGGATTGCTACATTTGGTAAAGGTTTGAAGTCAGTTTTTAAAAGCCATTGTTCTTAGCACGCAGAAAGATTGTTTCTGACTTTCAACAGTTTTTGGCTCTCTCCATTGGTACAGTAACATTCTCTGAATTATTTCCACACGCAGTATGATTAAACCAAACAAGGAACGCATTCTACAGCATATAGGAAACAAAAGTAGCATCAGATTCATGGTAACCCTCTAGGATTTTCACATCTTCACTGAAAAGAGATAGTAGACAAAAATCCAAAGAAAAGAGGTTTATAGGCTACAAGAGAGCATGAAGCCAAACATTAGGATGTATATATATTACATGCCACAACTACCACTTGGGTTTGGAGTTGTTAGGATCAAGAAGAATTCCACACAAACAGCAATCTAGCGGAAAAGAATTACTAAGAGGTGAGTGTGATAGTGAGGCAGGAGGAAGGTAAAAGGAAACAGAGGAAATATCTACGAAGCAAAGATATGGATGGAGGTATACACATGGGTGTGTACTTATGTGACTATATTAATTCATAAAAATAGCGGTAAATGACCTATGCACATACACTTACATGGCAATATATTGAAAGAGTGGATGAATTTTGGGTCTCTGCTGAAGCCCTGCTCAACGAGAGTATACTTTGTTTTAACAACCTGGCATTCTGTGATGCTCACACTACACTATCACCCTACACAATCACTGAAGACAAAGTGGGCACATAAACAAATGTGGTGAAGAAAGCTGATGGTGCCCGACTATCAAAAGACATAATGTCTGGGGTCTTAAAGGCTTGAAGTTAAACAAATGGCCATCTAGCAGAGAAGCAACAAGCCTGCATGGAAGAAGCACCAGCCTATGTGATCATGAGGTCTCATCAGGATCAGGTAACAGGCATCAGAAGACCCAAAATAAACAAACAAAAAAACATTGTTGAGAATGGGGGTGGGGATGGGGGTCAGAACAGAAATGCCAAATCCATCTGTAGACAATAGTAGACTATTGACCAGCCTGTGTGACCCTCACAGAAGGGTCACAAGGAAGGGATGAGCACTGATGAAACACAATATTCCTCTGGTTCCGTGAGGTTTCTTCACCCCCCACTATCAGGTCCCCACAGTTCTGCCTTTCACTGCAGGCTAGACCAGATCATGTGCACAAGTACAGGTAAGAGCTCACGACACACAGAACCCAGGTCAGATAAGTGTCCCAAGAACAGAAACAGTAACAGCAATACCAGGAGGGCAGGGGAAGGAAGGGGAGAGGGGGAAGAAGGAGGAACCGATCGCAATGATCGATGCAGTACCCCATCCCCGAGGGATGAACAACAGAAATGCGAGTGAAGGGCGACAGTGGATGATGTAAGATATGAAAATAATAATAACGTACACTTTATCAAGGGCTCATGAGGATGGGAGGGTGGGAGAAGTAGGGAAAAATGAGAATCTGATACCAAAGGCTCAAATAGAAAGTGAATGTTTAGAAAATGATGATGGCAACATATGTACAAATATGCTTGATACAACTGATGTTTAGATTGCTCTAAGAGCTATAAGGGACCCCAGTAAAATGATCTTTAAAAAAAGAAAGAAAAGGAGGGTATACAGAGCTTTTCAATCAAAGTTGAAAGAAAGTATAAATCTTGGGTTGCCAGAGAAATAAAAATTTCTCAGATAGTGAAACTGTGGTAAAATCTCAGAAAGGGAAGCAAATGTGGGAATGGAAGTGCACTGCAGCAATCAGTAACACTGCAAGCACAGGTGTGTGTGCCAAAGCAGTGGGAACGAAAGTTGGGTAGTTCACTTGGGTTTACCTGGTGGCCAACTTTGATATTTCACTTTGCGAAAGTAAAATGTAATGGGACATAACTGCATCTAGTTTTTGAAAATAGTCTATTTTAATTAAAACCATCACATATGTGTAGTTTAAAGAACAAGTAAGACCCATTGTGCTTTCTGTTGGAATGAAGAAAAAAAGGGGCATCACTTTTGAAGTCCCATTTCTCCCCATTGGGACGTAATAAACAAAAAGGGGCAGTGATTTGGTGGGTTTATTCAGGTAGTCCTGAGGTAAAGACAGAGGGAGATTCAGTAATAATAGAGATACCTTAGAGATCAAATGAATACTTGGTGAATTAAACTAAGAAAGTAGTGAAAACAAAAATGAAAAATCAATAATACATTACTAAAAAGGAAATGGACAGAAAATATGATTGCATTTTTGGAATATAGATAGGTAGATGATAGATAGATAGATAGGTAGGTAGGTAGATAGGTAGACAGACAGGCAGGCAGGCAGACAGATTAGATAGATAGATAGATAGATAGATAGATAGATAGATAGATAGATAGATAGATAGATAGATAGAGATATATATTTGTGGCTAGTTTGCTCATTTGGGGAATTGCTTTAGTCTGGCTTTTTCTGTATGGACAACACAAAATGCTGGTGACAGTAGATGGAAAGAGGGCGAGATTTTAAGGGGAAGCCCCTATTTTCGACCCAAGGTTGATGTAATGAAGCGCTGAAATGGTCAAACTGCATCAGTGGAAGAAAAAGCACCATAGTACCAAGGTGAAAGAGGAGAGTTCAACAAGCAATTTCCAAAATTTGCCTGTTGAAGAATTTGAGACTCTATTGGCCTTTTGAGAAATAAAAAGGCAAGGAGAGGATTGAGATTGCCGGTAGTCTGAGGTGTAGGCATTGGTACAAAGTGAAGCACAGGCAGTGGTCAGCCCAGAGTCCCTTGGGGTGACAGAGGAGGAAACTTTGTGTGGCCTGAGGGATCAGTTCTGTGTTTTGTTTTTCCTTAGAGACTTTCACAAAAGGGATTGAAGAGGCAAAACTTGAAGAGTAAAGAGCCTACTGGACAAGGAGAAGAAAAAGGCAGAGCGAAGGGAAAAGAGGGAGGAAGAGAGCCAAGAGTGGGTGGTGGTGAAGGTATTACCCACAAAACAGTCTCACACTTGCAAACTCTTATCCACTGCTATTGGTACAGGAGAAAGAAGAGGGTTCTTGTTACTCCCATAGAGTTAACAATGTCCATGTAGAGAAAGAATGGTTGGAAACTGGTTGTGGAAGCCATTGTACAATTCTACTTGACACGAATGAAATATGGAACGACATGTTAAATGTATTAAACCCCAACTTGAAAAAAAAAAAAAAAACCCAAAGCAACACTTTTCTGAAACTCACAGGGGCAATTCTACCTTGTCCAATAGGGTCACTATGAGTCAGGACTGACTAGATGTCACGTGGTTTTTGTGTTTTTTGGAGGGGTGGGTGGGGGTATAGTGATTTTAGAATAGCAGGCGTCCACAATGATACCTTGCGGTCATCAGAACAAGGGCTATATGTCTCGGGAAGGGGGAGCTATAATCCCCCCGGGGCAACCCATGACAACCTACAACTCGCCCCACCAACAACACTCTTTCCTCTGGGCCCCATTGCGCCCTGTTGTTGTTGGGTGCCTTTGAATCAAAGCTGCTGTACACACAACAGAACAAAATGTTTCCGGGTCCAGGTCTATCCCCACCATTTTTGAGATGTTTGAGTCCACGTGGCAGCCACAGTGTCCAGACCATTTCTTAGACCATCTTCCAGGTTTCCCTAACCTTCTACTTTACCAAGCATGATGACCTTTCAGGGACTGGCCGTTCTTGTCCAAAGTTCTGCCATAGGAATATTTATTTCCTCCTAATGTATTGCCAACGCAGAATCACTTGGAGAGTCTTAAACCAGTGGAAGTTCTTTGGTCCTAAGCTCTGAAGATTCTCATTTAGTTGGCTTTGAATGTGGGCCATAAATTTCTCTTTGTAATGCTCCCTGGTGCTTAGCTCTGAGACACACTAGTTAAGAGCAATATCACTTTTTGGTCTGCTAAAGTTAATCAATTAACAAGGACTTAGAACTTAACATGAGTTCATTATTGTTCAAAACATGAAGAGGGCTATTGAAATAAGACCCTAAATAAGATTATAAGTTAGCTTATAAATAAAAGAGCATACATAATAATTTTGAAAACATTACAAATTACATATAACATTTTAACTCTGTAAGTGAAATATAGTGAGTTTGTGTGGTTTTAAGGCACTTAAATTTGGTGATGATTTGTTAGAGTAGCAATAGGCAACTAACTAACACAGAGGAGCAATGTTCTATATTTTTTAGCTTGTTGTTAGGTGAAATCTAGTCTATTTTGGCTCATAGTAACTCTGTGTATAATAGCAGTAAACAATACTAGGTCCGATGCCATCCTCACTATTATAATGTCTGTGACCATTATTGCAGACACTACATCAATCTATCCCCTTAAAAGTCTTTCTCTGTTTTACTGATCCTCGACTACATCACGAATGCTTTCCTTTTCCAGAGACTGGTCACCCCCAAGCAGGAGCCGCGGTGGCACAGTGGTTGTGCAGTGGACTAGTAACCACCAAGTCAGCTGTGTGAAAGGACAGTTGCTCCTGAGGAGCATGAAGAGGCTTGCTAGTGCTGCCAAGGGTTGCAGTCCTGGAAATCCGTAGGGGTAGATCTCCCTGTCCTAGAAGGTTGCTATGAGTTGAAACCAACTCACTGGATGTGTTTGGTCTCTTCTGATAACATGTCCAAAGTATAGGAGATGAAGTCTCACCATCACCCCTTCTCAGGAACATTCTGGCTGTATTTCTTCCAAGACAGATTAGCTTATTCTTCTAGCACCCCCAGCATTTTCAGCACTCTTCACTAGCACCCTAATTCCCATGCACTACTTCTTCCCCAGTCTTCCTGATTCACAGCACTTCATTCCCACGCCTGTGAGGCAATTGAAAATGCCATGGTTTGGGTGAGCAGCACAGTAATCCTCAAAATGGCATATTTGCTCTTAGCATTTTAAAGCATTCTTGTGTAGTTTTGCCCAGTGCAATACATTGTTTGACGTCTTGGCTGCTGTTTCTATGAGTTGAGTGTGGGTCTAAGGTAAATGAAATCCTTGGCAACTTCACTACTTTCTCCACTTATCATGATTTTGTCTCTTGGCCCAGGTGTGAGGATTTTGGCTTTCTTTACATTAAATTGTAATCCAGATTGAGGTCCATAATGCTAGATCTTCATCAGCAAGTGCTTCAAGTCCTCCTCACTTTCAGCAAGGAAGGTGTTGTTTTGGTATCTGCCTATCAAAATTTATTACATGCCTTGCTCCTTTACTGGTGCTGTGTTCTTCTTTATGGTCTAGCTTCTAGAATTACTTGCTCAGTATACAGATGGAGCAATGACTCTATGGTCATGTACTCTGGACATGTTATTATGAGAGACCACTCCCTGCAAAAGAGCACCATGCTTGGTAAAGTAGAGGGGCAGCAAAAACAGAAGATGACTTTTAAGAAGCTGGATTGACACAGGGGCTACAACAATGGGTTCAAACATAACAAACATTGTGAGAGTGATGCAGGACTGGGCAGTGTTTCATTCTGCTGGACATAAGGATGCTGTGAACCAGAACCAATGTGATAGTACCTAAAAACAGCACAACCTGCAGCAGATTAAATCTGTCTGGTGAAAGGCTGCAACCCTAACCTTTCCTGATTTAAACCATCTAGTAGTCCCTACTTCTGTTTACATGTTCACCTCTTGGTATATGGATAAGTTCCTCAAGAGCAAAATTAAGGTTCAAGTAGAAAGCAAATGTTTTGAGAATGATGATGGTAACAAATGCACAAATGTGCTTGACGCAATGAATGTACGTATGGATTGTGGGAAGAATTCTACAAGCCCCCCCAAAAATGATTTTAAAAATTAAGTGTTCTGAAATCCCCATTCTTTGTCATGTTATCCATAGTTTGTTATGATTCACAGAGTCAACTGCCTTTGCATAGTCAATAAAACACACATACATATCTTTCTGGTATTCTCTACTTTCAGCCAAGACCCATCTTCCACTCCTTCTCCTGATTCCAATTTGAATTTCTAGCCGCTTCCTGTCCATGTACGGCTACAGCTATTTTTAATTTTTCTTCAACAATATTTTACTTGCATGTACTATTAATGTTGTTGTTTGATAATAACTGTACTGCCTTGGGCCACTTTTCTTTTAAATGGGCACAAATAAAAATCTTGTCCAGCTGGCTGGCCAGCTAGCTGACTTCCAAATTTCTTGGCATAGATTAGGGAGGGACTACTGTCAGGATTGCACCCACGTGTGGAAAGATGTCATTTGATAGTCTGTCAATTCCTAGAGCCTATTTCAGTGTTTTGTTTTGTTTTGTTACCATTGCTTGCAGTGTAGCTGAAACATTTCCTTCCATTCATCAGCTCAGCTCTGCAGATCTCTATGCTAGTGTTTGGGGGTTAAATTTCCTGCCGCAAATATAACATTGCTTCTTGTTTCCTACCCAGTTTCATAATTTCTTGCTTTGGGAAACTTAAGAGACCAAGAGGAACCATTGCTTCACAACACTGAGCGTCTGTTTAGGGGAGCAGAATAGTTTGGACACCAATAGCAATGATGACTACCTAACATATATAAACAAGAGTATCACTGTATGCCTGAAAATGTTTTATCGTTTATTTGCCACAATTTTTGAAAATCTGATTTGTACTGATATAGAAAGGTGGTTGAATGGGAAAGTTAAGGTTGTTGTAAGGATTAGATGAGACGAGGCATGTAAAGGCCATGGCACAGTGCTTACATAGAGTAAACTTTCAATAAACAGTATTGTTTTTGTTAGTTGCCATTGAGTTGATTCTGACTCATGGTGACCCCATGTACGCAGAGAACTGTTCCACAGAATTTTTGAGTCTATGGCTTTTGGAAGTGATCAGGCCTTTTTTCCAAGGTTCCACTGGAAGGGGTCGGGGGCGGCGGTTTAGACCATCCAACATTTCAGCTTGTTTTTCAGTGTTGAATTATTTGTGCTACCCACCCAATTGCCGTTGAGTGACTAAGATTCATAAGAAGCCTACAGGTTAAAGTAAACCTGCTCCTTAGGATTTCCAAGATTTTAATCTTTATGAAAGCAGACTGCCACTCTTTCTCCCACAGAGCAGTTGGGAATCTGAAAGTCTGCCTTCTCGCTAGCACTTACCATTGTGCACCAGGGATGCCTTCATAAACATCAAACATCTGGGCAGGAGCCAAATGACCTAAAAATAATCCCCAATTATTAGTGATCTGCTATCTTTAGTGTTTCCTGCAATACAACCTTAAATAGCCTTGTGTTACTTTCAAGTCAGTGTCCTGAAACTTTGTGTCTTTTTCATGAAAATGGGGATGTATGGGAAAATCAATACCCCCAAAACAAAGAGAGCAGAAAAAGAGGAAGTACTAGTATCCTAGGGAGTTTGTTCTACTCTTGAGTTAAAGAGATTAACTGCTTATATGTTCCAGAGCAGAGTTGAATAATGGGTGAAGATACCATGTTACTAGAATAAAGAAACCTATACCTTGGAACAATCTGGTCTTCCCTCGTGACATAGTGCATTTGAAAAATCATTATGACAAGGGTTATTCTTTATTGAACTGTCATATGAAGCTCATTGAAATCACTCCCCTAGACTCAATTTCAACTCACAGTGGCTCTACAGGACAGCGTAGAACTTCCCTGTGGGCATCTGAGACTGTAAATCAACCCAATGAATAACCCACTATACCACCAGAGATTTTTACCAAGCTTAGAGGATTAGGAGGACACTTAGGGATGTTAAATAAGTATATCTATTTAATATCTTTATGAGGATTAGAAAAAGTATTATCTTTGAGAAATGCTTCTTTAGTCCTAATTACATTGTTATTTCTGCATACATGTAACATACTTTTAATTCTTTTGTATAAATATACAACACAGAACAATTTATATTCAAGAATTCACATACATAAAGGTGGAATGCTTTTAGAAGGATCAACATAAACCAAAAACACTAACAGTATGCTGAAAAACTGAACAGTTAAGCTTTCAACAATAACCAAGCATAGATGTATTTTCTCATGTACACAGTCAACATCTCACTAGCAAAATTTACCCTGAACCTTGGCACAATGGATAAATGAAAATTGAGAATTAGCAAAATGACCGTGAATTGTCATATATAATTCTGTATCTGATGAATTATAAAGTTTATGTCTTTTGGTTTAAGTGTTTATGCAATTAAGAACTTAATTCTCTAACTGGATCATCCACAAATGTGAGATAGGTAAACGTCAGGGAATGTCAACAGATTTGGTGATTGTTTTGTTTGCTGTTAGATGCAGCCGAATCCATTCCAACTCACAGTGACCCTACGGACTAGGGAACAAAGCACTGCCTATCCTATCTTATGTTTGAGCCCATTGTTGCAGCCGCGGTGTCAATCCATGCTGCTGGGGGTCTTCCTCTTTCTCACTGCCCCTCCATTCTACCAAGCATGAAGTCCTTTTCCAGGGACTGGTCTCTCTTGGAAACATCTCCAAAGTATGAGCGAGGAAGGCTCACATGCCTGCTTCTAAGGAGCATTCTGGCTTTACTTGCAAGGCACATTTATTCTTTTGGCAGTTCATAGTTCTTTCAATATTCTTCTCAAGCACCCTAACTCAAATATATCCATTCTTCTTTGGTCTTCCTTATTTAGTGACCAACTTCCATATGCATTTAAGGTGATTACAAATACCATGGCTTGGGTCAGTCACACGTTAGTCCTCAAAGTAGCATGCTTGCTTTTCAGCATTTTTAAGAAGTCTTGTGAAGCAGTTCAATGTGTCCTTTGATTTCTTTACTGTTGAAGTGAGGTAGGCTTATGTACAGGGGGTCATATTTGGAAAACCAAGTCCAACAGGAAAGCATTGAATGTTTCTGAGCAGAGGTGGGATCAGATAGATCATGGTAAAGTACCCTTAAGGATAATGATAGCCACTATTCAGAATGGACTGCACAGGGACAATGACATGACTTAGAGTTATTGGGAAACGAGGTTGTAGCAGTAGAAAGACTAAACCAAATTCACTGCCACCAAACAGATGCCGACTCATAGTGACCCCATAGGACAAGGAAGAACTGCCCCTATGCATCTCTGAGACTGTACCTCTTTAATGGAGTAGAAAGCCCCCTCTGTCTTTCCCCGTAGGAGCAGCTGATGGTTTTGAACTGCTGATCTTGCAGATTCCAGACCAACTTATAACCACTACAGCACCAGGAGAAAATATGTAAACTGTAAAGATTTGATAACTGATATGATGAGAATAAATGAAAGGTATTAACGGTGACACTGATCCCTGACACTTGAATGGAAATCAGTTGGTACCATTAAGGTAGACATGTTCCAAGCAGAAGGTATGTGTTGAGCAGGGAAAAAGCAGTGGTTTCTGTTGTAAATATATTGAGTTTGAAGGCCAGGGAAAACCCAGGTGGAGATGTCCAGCACACAAGGTTACAAATGTGCTTCAGTAGACAGGTCTGGGGATCAATTGAGACTGGAGGAGGTATCCTACAGTTTTTAAAGATGTGAAGTTAAAAGATGACCAACAGAACGAGTGTAGAGGCCAAGTGAAGTTCTTCTGAAGGCTAGCGGCATCACAGACAAGAGAGAAGGCCCAGTAAGGAGACAAGAGTTCAACAGAAGCTGAGGAAGAAGCAATGTCTAAGTAAAAGGTTTTTAAAATTTTTGAAGTACTCACGATGACAAATCAGATGTTGCATCGCATTGGGTATATTGGCTGCAAAAGATTTCTTTAACGTGTCAAGGAGCCAAGATGTCACTTTGAGGACTACAGTGAGCCTCATTCAATGAAAATGCCTTTTCAACCAGCTTATAGGCATGTGAAATAAGGATGATAAAAATATGAGAGAATATTTAAATTAAGGTGTCAAGGGATCATGAAATTATCTTCAGTGTCCAGAAGTGCAAACAAATCTATCTTTAAGGAAGTACTGTTAGAGTGTGCCTTAGAAATGAAGATGGCGAGACTCTGTCTCACAGACTTCGGACATGTTATCAGGTAGGACGAGCCTCTGGAAAAGGATGTCCTTGGCTAACCTGAGGATCAGTGAGAAAGGCAGAAGACTGGACTGACACAGTAGTACAGCAATGGGCTCAAACACAGCAACAATTGTGAGGATGGCTTAGGACTGGGCGGTGTTCCCTTCTGTTATACATAGGGCCAATATGAGTGGAAGTCTAATGTAGCAGCCGCAATGAGGAAAAGCTAACTATCACATAGAATATGGACTGAGAAAAATAGTACAACATCTATTGGGCACTGTTATATGTCAGGCTACACTATATTAAACACATAATTTGTATGTTCTCATTTAATTCTGAATCACAAATCACAACAAGTTTCATTCTATTATCATTATCATTATTCTATTATCACTACAAAATAATTTCTGAAATCCAAAAAACTTGTCCAAAGGTTAGTTAGTTGGTTACTAATGTTAGTAAACAATATCGATGGATTATGTGCCCAGGGCTATCTGACACTAATGTCCATTTTCTCACAGTGTAACAAATCCTTTTGCTTTCTTTTCCCCCTTTACAGTGAAGTCTCAACTAACACTGTCACACTCAATACTCAGGGCCCAGTCAGTGCAAAATCCATTATTTCCAGGAAATCGTCTCAGATTCTCCTAATACCTCTCTTTCACACTGACAGGATTTGCTCTCCAAGACACAGCTGACTACTTACTTTCTTTCACATAATACCCTGTATTATAATAATCGAGCCGCATTGTTCTGCTCTCAATTAAGTAGCTGGTTGCATAAGATATTACAAGAGTATCATTGTATATTACTTTTGTACCTTACACAGCAACTTGTTAGTAAGGGGCACTGTGTGGACAGTAAGGAAATGGTGATTATTAACTAACCCAAGTCTCCAGGATGTAAATGAAGTTAGAATTGGATGCTGGGTACAATGAGCAGAAACGTTCCTGGTTATGTGTACTTACCAAGATGATTCTGAGAGCAGCCGGGCACGCTCAGCCTGCTAGAATTTGCAGCCTTCTGGGGACCATAACTAGGAAGCTGCTCAAAGGGTGGGGATAGGACTAGGTAAAGTTCTGAAAATACACTTGGCTTATTGTGCAATTATCGTACCCCCATGGTTGTTAGAAAATTAAGGCATACATTTTTCCAGTGGACGAACAGTTTTGGCCTATTTAAGAAGGCTTTCTTGCCTCTGAGCCTTTGATTTCTGAAACAACTTTCCCTCACCCTCTGCCCCACCTCCCTTTACAGAGAGTGTTTTACATGGAGGTGTTCACAAGTGTTTTTCTGGAATAAAAAAAAATAAGACTGAATCCGTCTTTGGAAGAAGAGGTAGGCAAACTCCAATCATGTACGCCCTATGAATGTGTGGCTCCCATACAGGCAGCAGTATTTCTCAGGGGACAGAGCTAATGTAACTTCCTGCATCTTCCACTCAAAGAGACACCTTATTTGTATATAGAACATCTAATTTGACAACTGCTAAGATATATGGCTTACCCTGGTTTCGAGTGCTTACTTTCAGTTATCATAAATATGCTCCACAATGTTCTTCCACATGTATGAGAAGTGAATGCCAAGCTAAATACACTTAAACGCACTGTTCTTTTCATCCTCTGCAGTGGACGGAATTGTGATACTAGTGATAGGGAGTGTAGCCAAATATTGGAAATGTTCCATTTGTTGACAAAGCCAATGGCCACAAACCTCTTTATAACTGAACTTCCTTCACATACTTTATGCCTGTATCATTCCATCTTTCTGTGCATTATCATCATATATTTTCCTAAAGTACTAAGTGAAACAGCTCTTACATAAACATTATTAAATGTTACATACTATGTTTAAAAAAACATCAATGTTGAGAAGTCCACTAGGACAAGCAGACTGTTTTAACAGACTTTGACTTCAGCTTGTTCAAAATACTTCCACTGAAGAACGATGTGGATGGTTTGAACTCCTAATCCTGCCCTATGAATCTCTTAAGGCAAAGAACAGTCTTCTGTGGGTTGTTAGTTGACTAGAAAGGTGAAGAATAAGAATTCAGAAAATGAGTAGAATGTGTACCTACATCCTTCTCCCATGTCCATGGTGTGTGTGTGTGTGTGTGTGTGTGTGTGTGTAAGTGTACAAGTACACACACCCACAAGCCCAGGCCTGAGGCAGTCCTTTCTACAAGATACTAGACCAGCTAACTATAACTCCAATTCAGATGTTTATGCATAAAAAAGTTTCTATTTTGAACTGTATAGCTCTCATCAGCATTTCATTTGAGAAATAGAAACTTTGTTAACTTAGAATTTCTAACAGTAAGACAGATTCTCATTCTGATGATGACAGCTGATTTGGAGGAAATGTTTGTTTCCATTTTAAAGTCATCAAAAACACACATATAATAACTTTCCATAGTATCAGTATTACAAGAGGGGGGAAACACTTGCTGCTGCAGCTTTAGATTTGGTTAGCAGAGTTCTTTTTTTGAAAACTATGATTTAAATATATTTTAAAAAGAGTTGTACTATCATCACTATATCATTTTTAAAGATCATTTCTTTACTCTTGTGTCCATTGTTATAAGCTTCTCACGTCCCCTAGGCTCATCCCCTGCCCCCGTCATGATACTAAGGATCTATTAATCTAGTTATTGTCCCGATAGCTTTACATATTGTGGATTTCATATAAATAAAGTCATACAAAAGAACCCTCATGAGCAACAACAAAATTAATCACAGATAAACTTTGGACAAAAAGAAAGGGGTACACAGCACACGAGAACAAGCTGAAAATGGTACGATGTTTAAAATTAAGTTAGCCATATCGGTAGTGATTCATTTACCAAAGACCTTTGTCAAGGACAAAGCTATTCACAAATCTGATCTATGATTCCGGGAAGTTCCACAGAGATTTAGTCCATGTAGGACGCTGAAATGGATTTTGGGCTTTCACTGCCACCTATACCCTTCAGCAAAGTGGGTGCTCAGAATTTAAGCTCTAATACAATTCAAACCAAAAAAGTGACAGTCAAATGGCTAACAAACATAAAATATTATCATAATCATTAGCCATATGAGAGGTCCAAGTCAAAACAATGAGATAATACCTTATACCACAATGGCGGGCTATTTAAAAACAAAACAAAACAAAAGCAACAAACACTGGAGAGGATATGTAGCAATTGAAACTTTCATCCACTTCTGTTGGATGGGCAATACAGTGAAAAGTGCTATGTGATACATCAACCAATTGGGAATAAAAATTCCATAAGACCCAGAAATCCCTCTGCTGGGCATATAGACTAAAAAAGTAAGAGACATAAAAGAAATAGACAAATGCACCTCCATGTACATTGTTCACACTTCACAAAAGCAGTAAGTTCAAAACAGACAAATTGAAAATATACATATTTGAAAAAAGGATAAAGAAACTTTGGTGCCTTCAAAATGGGTGCATAAGCAAATGTGGG
>NW_022103915.1:77357134-77360903 GCF_000313985.2 Echinops telfairi | reverse complement strand
TCTCATGAAGCAAAATATTGTTACAAGACCACTACTGTAAGTTTAAACACAAGACAAAGCCTAGCATCTGATCTCAGGCCAAGTAATCATTTAACCTGGTCTCTTAAAAATTGTTGTGGTTTGCATAATTCTTATAAAGCTCCTAAAGGGCTTCCTAATTTAGTAGTTCAGTGGCTTATGACACAGAGTTCCTGACACAATGATAGTTGAAAATCGAGTTCTGTTGCCTTGCTTCTTTCATTGTGAACCATTTGGGGTCCTTCTCGGTAATGTGGAGAGCTTACTGCACAACTCATTGGTAACACGCTTACTTGCTGTGCTTGATTTTCAAAGGAGGGGTCACCGGGCACTAGGATTGTCATCCTTTAAGGTCCCCAGATGGAGGCATTTAGGGGAATGACTAAGGTAGTGTGTTCTGTTTGGGAGAGGATTGAGGGCTTTATGCTGGGGTTCTATATGGTAGCATGTACTCCCAGCCAACCTTGTTAGTCAACTGTGCTAACTGTGCTTTTTCAACATTTGTCCCCACACTGAGTATGCTCCATGGACCTAGTTAGGAAGGCTGAATCTATGTCCTAAAACATGTACTAGAATATCTATCTTTAGATTAGGTACCCCATTTTGATTGTGCTAATTTCCTCCCAAGACCCAGCCCACTGACACTCTGAGGTGCTGGGGCCTTGCCATTGACTGGAGAGGTTCCAAATCACCAAAGGATGCCTGTTCATGGATTGCTGGCAGTCCATGATGCTTTGAGTATTCTTTACCAGTATCATAATTCAGACACAGAGATTCTTACTCGGACTTCTTTATTCAATCACCATCTTTCACATGCATATGAGGCGATTAAAAAAAATAACGGGTTGGACAAGTGCTGATACTTGTCAAAACTCATGATTTACACATGTAAAATGGAATAATTTTATTGTATGTTAAGTCCTACTTCAATGAATTTATTTTTTAAATGGAAAATGAACCATCTATTGTTTTTAATTTGTAGGAAAATATGTCATATACGATTACTAGTCAATTACCAGTTGTGTAATCCTTGTCAAAATTAGTAAATTTCTTTGTCTTGGGTTTTTTTTTTAATCTGTAAAATGACGATCACTCTATTTCTCTAACAAAATTAGTTGAGGATTACTGTTAACATGATTAAGATAGCACCTGGATTCACTAAGTAATCGATAAAGAAATCTATTATTCTAATCCTCTCTACCGAGGTCAGACAGGAAAGATGATGACTGCAACATATAACCATCACCAGCTGACTGTGATAACAGTCTTTACACAGCACAGACCTGCTGACGGACCCCTTCTCCTCAACTTCTTTTCCCTTCTTTAAGTTCTTATTGTGAAGTATGTGGAGGTTTACAGACAAGATCATCAGTTTTACATTCAACAATACACACACATTTTGTTTCAACTCATCCATTGCACCCCATAATGTACCCTCATTTTATCGTGCTTTCTGCATGTTTTCCTGTTCCCATGCTGCGTCCATTCCTAACCCACTGGACTTTGTCCTTGTGTCGGCCGTTTTAAAGGGTTGATTACTTTAACATGAGGATGAGTTCAGATTATTCTGATAGTCTCTGCTTTAAGCCAAGATCCATCTGACATCAGCAAAGATATCCCTTGTTCTACAGCCTCCTCTAAATCTGACCTGAACCTCTGGCAGCTCCTTGTCAATGTACTGCTACAACTGTTGTTGGATGATCTTCGATAAAATTTTGTTGGCATGTTGTACCATTGATATTGTTTTATAATGTGTGCATTCTGTTAATTCACCTTTCTCTGGAATAGATACAAATAAGGTACTCTTTCAGTCACTTGGCCAAGCTGTCTTCCAAATTTCTTGACATAGGCAAGTGAGTGCTTCTAGTGCTTTATCAGCTTGATGAAACATTTCAATTGGTATTCCAGCAGTTCCTGGAGCATTATTTTTGGCCAAATCTTTCAGGGCAGCTTGAATTTCTTCCTTCAGTACTATTGATTTTCACTCACATGGTACTTTTTGAAATGGTTAAATGTCGATTAGTTCTTTTGGGTACAGTAACTGTGTATTCTTTCCATCTTCTTGTGATGCTTCCTGTACTCAATATCTTGCTCAAAGAATCTTTCAATACTGCAACTCAAGGCTTGGATTTTTTTCCTTAGAAAATCATACAAAATACATATAGGAAGCAAACAAACAAAACCAACAATAATGACTAGACAAAACCTAGAAAAACCTCAATGAAAATGAAAGCAGAAAATACTAGAAACTGGAAAACTTTAGAATGGGTCAAATGGGAGATCAAATGGTAGAGTATTACATGTTAACCTAACTAGATCTGCCATAATAGGTTTTATAATTCTCTCTGTCTGACAGCCAGGCTAATCACATTCCTGGTCTGTCTTCAGAGAGGATTCACCGGTAGCTTATTCTATTGTGGACCCTGCAAATGGATTTTGGGACTCCACTGTCAACTATAGCCTACTGCAAACCGGATGTTCACAATTTAAGTTCTGATACCATTCCCTCTTTCAGATTTGGGCTTTATTATTTACAGCCTTGGATCACACAGGCTGTTGTGCTTCTTCCAGGTGGACTTAGCTGATACCTCACTTGTATGGCTACTTGTTTTTACTTTCTTCATGAATGATATTCTAGATGTCATCCCATAGCTTATCAGATCATCTGTGATCAATGAGTCAAATTTGTTCTTGAAATGTTCTTAAAATTCAAGTGGGATATACTCATGGTCATATTTCAGTGTTTGTGGACTTGTTTTAATTTTCTTGAGTTTCAACATGACTTTACCCATGAAAAATTGATGGTTTGTTCCATGGTGGGCCCCTGGCCTGGTGTTAGCTGCTGATATTGTTTCTCCATCGTCTCTTCACACAGATGTAGTCGATTTGATTTCCATGTATTCCATCTGTAGAACTCCATGTATGTAGTTACCATTTGTGGTGTTGAAAAAAATGTTTTTGAAATGAGTCAGTTGTTGGTCTTGCAAAATTCTATCATGGGATGTCCAGCTTCGTTTCTCTCACCAAGACCAACCTTTCCAACTACTCTTTGATCTTCTCTGTTTCCAACTTTTGCATTCCAATCTAAGTAATTTTCAATACATCTTAATTACATGTTTCATCAATTTCATACTAAACACTTTGGGTGTACCCTTCTAGAAATATGAAAATCTCCTTAAGCAGTATACAATTTTCACTCAAATTTTTAAAAACTTCATTCAAAAGGAGATAAAAGGAATTCTAACATTATTTAGTCAAATTTACTTGGTTATGATGAAATTTCTGTTTTTAAACATCTCTGTGTCCATAGTTAGATGCAATGTAAAATGACCCTCAAGCTTCAGATTATTATACCACTTGACTTTATTTATAATTTGAAAGTAGGATCATTTTATGACTTCAGCACCGTGTTTTAATAAAGAACAGTCATACAGAATGACCATGGTTGGGATTGCTTTTAGAAAGAAGATAGCTTTATTTAGATGAAGAAGACAGAAGAATTGAACATTTGGCAGTCCCTGGGACGTACTGCTTTGTTAAATGAGGGAAAGCAGAATATTTTCCTTGTGGTTCTTTCAAGTAAGCTTTAAGGGGTGCTAACTACAAGGTACGTGGTTCAAACCCAGCATCCTTGAAAGAAAGATGGGGCTCTCTGTTGTCATAAAGATGTATGCCTTCTGGAATCCTATATATAACCACTATGAATCCAAATGGACTCAGTAGCGATGTTTAGACCAGAAACATTATATAC
>NW_022103915.1:77354140-77355870 GCF_000313985.2 Echinops telfairi | reverse complement strand
TGTTTAGTGGTCATTTAAGCCTGACTCCTCCCCTCTCAGGTATCACTCACAGATGTTGCTCAGATGGCTTTACACAATGGGCGAGTTATTTGCTGAGAAAAGAGCCCATTCCATTCTGAATAATTCTTCCAGAAATGATTTCCTTATGCTGAGCCCGAAAATCTGCCTACCATTGACCTGACTGGAGTTATATAGGACAGATCTTACCCATATTTCAATTAAAGAATCTTTCACATATATGGAAGTATGTATTCCATCCTAATGGGAAATCTCTCCTTCCTACCACCTATATCACTACCTATGCAAGGAGACTCTAAATCTTTCAACAGTTCTTATAATGTGTTTCCAGGCTTTCACCAAGCTAACATCCTTCTGTAGAGCATTAACATTCTTTTTAAAATATAGTACCCAGAATGAAAATAATGCAAATTCTGAATAAGCATAATACAATAGATTGCCATTCTTTTGTTCTATGCTAACAAAAGGTCACTTAAATTTTCTAGGGTGGCCTATCACACCATTAGGTCATATGGGATATGTGCTTCTTAATGACTACTTATATCCCATGATTCTTACCTGAAAATTAATTTCCACAATTATGAGAACAAAATGTCCCTTGATTAATAGCATTTAATATGCTAAAGGCCAATTAAAAAAATTTAATGCAAGGGAAAGCGCAGACGCAGTCCCCCACTGTCACAAATTATGCAGTCGACTTCCCCACATTTTTGGAAATTGCAGGCGTCAGCATGCCCGCAGTGCAGTGGATGAGCCTCGCCCTGGGAAAACCACCTGCATGCTCATGGCATATGCCCTGCCAGGTAAGTATGCTCAAGGCCAATTTTATGGAGGGTTATATCTCCATGCTGCCCTACTTAATGGCATGAAGAGTAGTGGCGGGATTCAGCTAGTTCCCACTGGATCAGCAGAACCTACACCGGATGTTTTGTTCAGCCTGGTGAGCAAGTTGTCATCATGGCCCTTGCCATCAAGGCTCTCTCCACGATGGGTGGCTGGGAAGCAATCCCACGTGGAACTCACGATTTTACAGTCCTTACTCTTCTTCACGTTCAGCTGTGTAGCCGTGTGCTCTAAGAGCCTGTCAAAATGTTCATTCTGTCTACAGGTATGTTTTTTTAAAAAGACAGCATTGTGCTTGCAATGTTTATTCATTTTGTAAAACCCACTACACTTTGGAAGAAATACTACATTTTTATTCCTTTGCATTTGTTACTTCAATAAACAAACATATCATGGTAAAGAGAAAAAGTACCAATCAATCAGAGGGTGACACGCTGTCATTCGTTTCAGCTTTGTGTTATGCCCCACATTCCCAGAAGATATTATCAGTGAATGCAATTCTTAAAAGTGTTCAAAGAACTAAAGCAAATGTCAGAACAATTACTATAAATTCAGCAGAAGCAGAAAGAGGTTTCTCAAAGATTAACGTAATATGTTCAGAGAAAAGAAGTCATCTGTTTCTAAAATATCAAACACAATGACTATTGTCTATCTGACTTGCCTCTAAAGGAATGGGATCTTCCTCCTACAGTGAAAAGATCCTTACAAATGAATCATACAGCCAAGAATAATAGGATAAAAGCAAACAATATTGCAAGTGACGATGATAATCAAGAACCAATGTGGAAATATCTTAAATAAAAATTTTAGTGTTTCTTTCAGGTATTATTTAATATTTTTTATTAATACTTTAAAACTTTTTCTTAAAC
>NW_022103915.1:77322955-77353153 GCF_000313985.2 Echinops telfairi | reverse complement strand
TAGTCTACCCGGACTAACACAGCTGACATCAAAGGCTCAAATAGAAAGTAAATGTTTAGAAAATGATGATGGTAACACATATACAGATATGGTTGATACAAATGATGTATAGACTGCTATATTGATGTATGGGATCCTCCAATAAAATGATTTTTTAAAAAACTTCTTATAACATAATAAAGTTTTATGTAACTCTTTTATTGTTCTTATTTAAATATTAACTGCACAAAATAATAAACTACCTTTCAGTATATTATTTTTTATACTTAAAACGGTCACTAGGACAATGAAATTATTTGAATCTCATCACTGATGAATAGGTTGTATTCAATGACGCACCGAATAGACGCTGAGCCCCTACCATGCTCTAAGAGCTGTGGGGCCTTAAACATAAGGCAATGAACAAACTTCTCCCTTGGTGCAGATTCTCATCTAGTGAGAGAGTTTTTTAATAAATAAGAACGATTAATAAATTGCCTGTCATTAGGTAGTGATGACTATAAAAGAGAAACTTTCTCATGGAAAACTTATGCAGCAGTATTACCCTACTCTATGGTGAGTTTGAACTACTGAACTTTTGGTCAAGCAAAAGAAGGCTTTAACTACTGTACCAGTAGGGTGTCTAAAGGAGGGAACTAGCACACTGTGATCCCATAGAACAGAATCTAACTGCTTCTCCTATTGTTTCCGAGGCTGTAAGTATTTATAGGAGCAATATTTATAAATATGTATAGCTTCATGTCCTCACTGTTCTTCCTTCACCACAGCGGATGAGTTACAATTGCTGACTTATGCTTTGTAGCTGAATGTACAACCCAATACACCATCAAGGCTCCTTCAGAGGAAGGATATAAGAAAATCTTACTGCCATCAATGCGATTTCCAACTCACACCCACCCTACAGAGCAGAGTGCAACTTCCTCTTTGGCTATCCAAGAGTTTAAATCTGTATTGGAGCGGACAGCGTCTTTTTTTCCTGGGAACAACTTCAGGATTCAAACCGCTGGCATTGTGATTAGCAGTTCAACACATAACCCACTCGCCACCAGGGTTCCCAGAGGGAGGGAGCTCAACAAACTCACGGACATCAACTTGATCCTGGCTCTCCCAGGCCTGATAGGCTCTGTGAGAAGAGAGATAGAAAGGGAAAATACGAAGTTTTCAGAAAGAGGGATGGGAATGATCACTTTTACACAGAAAGGGAGCCCTGATGGTGTAGTGGTTACAGATTGGGCTGATGATTGCAAGGTCAGCAGTTCGAAATCACCAGCCAGCTCCAGGAGAGAAAGAAAAGGTTTTCTACTCCTTTGAAGAGTTAGTCACAGAAACCCACTGGGACAGTTCGGTCCTGTTCTGTAAGTCATGATGAGTCAGAATTAGCTTAATGGCAGCGAGAGAGTTTTGCTTTGGCTGGGGAGATTAGGAAAGGTTTGGCTGAAAAGGTGTCCCTAGAGTAAAAGTGAACGAAATGATGGAGTTTAAAACTATGAGACAAACTTATCCCAATATGGACAAAGAAAGATGAAACATTACAATTAGGTCAGAGGTAACGCACCACCAGATCACATGGAGCATACGGCACAGGTATGTACTAACAGCTAGTGGGCACGGCTACGAATCAGTGAGGTAGAACATTATTGCAGACATTTGAACAGAAGAGTGATATAAACCGAGTTAGATCATCTAGCTATTGTTCTATTGTATGTGTGAGGGAAAGGGTAAAAATGGGTGGAAAATAAAGTTTGCATAGCCCAGGATGAAAGAGGTCAAGGAAGTGATAGGAAATCAGAATTTCTATATGCATGGGTAAGTGAAAAAATGGCTACAGAATCATAGAAAATTGTATTCAAAATATCAAATGTGAAGGTACTGCTTTTCAATATAACCTCCATCTCGGTCTACACATTTCTGAAGGCAGTGTTTCCATCTTTCTAATGATTTTCTAAGGAATTCTGCACTCTTTGATTCATACCATCTCAAAAGAGCAGTTTTGGTGTCCTTGAGTCATTCTAACCTTTGAAGACAAAATAAGTCTGAAAGGGTGAGGTAGTTAGTTTATTGTGCCAACCTGGCCAATAAACATGTGGGATTAATTGAAGGGCGGAGGGATAAATGGCTCAGGGAGCCTCGCCTTTCTTGTCTCTCGCTCTTTGATCATAGGACCAGTATGTGGCTGCCTTGCTTGTTCTATACCTCAATTTGCAAGCTACAGTACCTGTGGGACAACTAACCCGTGGATGGTGTCCCTGTAATTTGAGATTCCTTCAAGACCTGCTTTGTCACACCATTGGAATTTACATCTCTTGAGCTGAGTACTGTCAGACCCTGTCATCTGGCTGACTGTTGGTGACCTGCCTTGCTGTTTGCTGCCTGTGCCTGGATAGCCTGAATTGCTCTACAGAGGACAACCCAGTGGCCCTCAAGACTTGAAGGACTACCAGTGTCTCACAACTGTCTCACAGGAGTGAGTTGCACTGAGCCATTTGTACTGCTTTATAATTTAATTAACTGTTTATTTCTTATGTTATCTATCTATCTATCTATCTGTATAAAAATATATATAATTATTAGTGTTCTGGTTTTGTTTCTCTAGAGAACCCTGTCTAACACAAAGGGCAACATCAGGGTTTGGGGTGGATAGGGATAAGGCTTCCCAAAGAAATTCTTATGGAAAGTCCTTGAAGAGTGAACAAGTGCATTTTGTGATGGAAAGAATATTCCTCAGATCAACTTTCCTGCTATTTTTCACACCAGTGCAGTTTTCAATGTTCTTAAAATTTCTTCCTATGATCATCCTGTGTCCTCTGATAAACATCAAGCCAGAATATGCCTTTGGAATTCCCACTCCCCAAAATCAAACAAACAAACAGACTCAAACCTTCTGAGCTGAGCTGTATTGAATTTAACTGGCTCTGCTGAGCCAGTTTTGACTGTTTTGATTAAACACTTTTTAAGGCATCCTAACAAAACTAAGAGAGGGTATTACCCAGGGATCGTTTCTGCAGCTACCCATGAATGCCAGTGACATAATTAACCATATTTTGTTAGTAATAAATCCATCTATATATGAATTGGAATTCTACTGGTAATGTTTTATGACATAGCTTCTTATGTCAAAAGTAGAGGTGACACAATTTAATAAGAGATCAGATGTAGATAATAAAAGAGAAGAAAATCAAAGTGACTTGATGGTTTCTGCCTGAATAACCGAAAGGACAGAGGTTCTATTTAATGAGATGAAAAGATTCTTGGAGAACCAGGTCTGGAGAAAACTACGAGGAATTTAGTTTTGACTTTGTGATGGTTAAGGTCACCCGTCAACTTGACTAGGCTCTGGTTCCCAGAGGTTTGGCAAACGCTATGTAAAAACCTCCCATTTGTGAGATGATATAAGCAGCCAATCAACTGAAAGCGAATTTTCATGAGCGCAAGGTCAGCTTCCATATATAAAGAATGCTTCGGCCAAACTTAGTGTCTTGTGATCCGGCAGTGTTTCTTTTCCCTTGATCTCTGCTTCTTAGAACTCAAGAAGCCGTCAGCTCACTGCCTGACCCTCAGATGTTAGATTTGCCATACCTTGAAACCACAGGAACCAACAGTTGCCTTCAGTCTACCAGACCCATAGATCTGGACTTGAGTTTCTTTCTTTATTCTTTCTGTCTTTATATGTATATATTATATTACATTACATTATATATCATATTTGTTATATTATTATATTAATCTATCTGAAGAGAAACCGAGAGACAGAGACAGGGCAGAGGCAGCGCTAGCCCTAGTTAGCCTCTCTAGAAAACCCAGAAAAAGATAAGCTTGTGGTTTCTGCAAAGCTTATTGGGCATTTAAGAAAGGAAATATTGAGTAGGCATCGAATATGAGAGTGTGAATTTCTGACAAGACATTTTCCCATTGCAAAGAGTTTAGCATGAACTTTTAAGGAAACATGAGACATGAGGAGGCTTGCCAGGAAACTGGCAGATGCTATCCTAATTTTACAACGGAAAGATATATTCAAAAAAGTATAAACCAATAAACTTACAAACTATATTTCTGATTAAATTATTTCATATGTTCAATATACTGATGTGGAAATACTGATTTATCATTTTTGAAATATTCAAAATATAGAAACAAACCTCCTGTAAATATTATCTTTGTATATACTAAAAGATGAGGAAATTACTATATACATAAATCACCTTGTTTTCAGCAAAACACATGTCTAAATATCTCAAGCCAGCACAATAAATTAGAAATAAAAACAATAAACATAAGTTGGACATTCTGCATAAAAACTGCAGATTAAGCTCTTGTTTACCACTTGGAAAGCATTTAATGATCCTCCAGAGTCAAGTACTTGACCTATAAATTTTCCTAGAACATAGAACTTTAAAAATATCCATTTCTTAGATAAAGAATGCATGCGAAGTTTAATTACACAATTTAGAAGTATACCCAAAGCTAGAAAATAAAAGTTAGGGAATAAAATGAAGATATAAGAATCAAGTTCCCCAAATTTAGAAATCAAATGTGGATCACACACTGCTTCAGTTAGCTCATGCTGCTATAACAGAAATGGCCTAAGAGGGTGGCATTAACAAATAGAAATTAATTTTCTCGAGTCCAGGAGGCCAAAAGTTGAAACTCGGGGTCCCAGGGCTAGCGGAAGGCTCTGTCAAGTCTGGTCCAGTTTCTTAGTGATCTTCATGTGGCCTGGCATCTGTCCCCCCTCCCCCATCCTGCTGCCTCTGTCGTGGCTCAAGCTGCTCTTTTTATTTCTCAAAGGAGATTGACCTATGACACACTGGACACTAAATATTAACCCATTAGCCTAATAAAAAGACTCATTCCCAAAGAGGACCTAGAGAACCATGTAAGTGTTAGGATTTCCAGCACAAACCAAAGCTGATCTCACTGCTTCATATCTTCTGTGAGGTTCATACTTCTAAATACTTGTAGGAGCTGTTCACTGGGAACGGGGCTTCTTTACAGGATGGTGAGAAGGTTCTAAAACTAGCTACTGACTTAAAAATTACTGAACTGTAAACTTTAAATGAATTTTCTGTTAGTGACTAGAGTTGAACAATAAAATATTTTAACATATCTACAGAAATGTCAGAAAAGAAATAAAACTGAATGAAGCGGATGATAGGATCTCAACTCATTTTGCTTTAAAGCATCCATCCCTTTTGATAGTTCATTTTCTGTCATTGGTCAGGGACTGCTCAACAGAGCCTGCTGATTGTTTCTGAATCAGGGGAGAAATAAGAAAGCGAGTGCAAAGATGAGAGGTAAGCGCTGCACAGCCTCGGAGTCCGGGCTGGCGGCGTGTGTAGGAGGAGCACAGGTGCATTTGGGAAGAAGCCACCTGTGCGAGGGGGTGGCTGTCCGGGGAATACTGGACCTATCTGCCGCTTCCTGTGCTTTTCCAGCAAATTCAAGGATAGACATTTTTACAAGAAATCTCTCTATATTTTTTAAATGCCTGCTCTAACTTTCTAGAGGAAACACGCAACATTTTGTTGGCTCAATAAAACCAATCTGTGGCCACTTTTTGATACACAGTCAAAGGGAAAAAAAATAATGTAGCTCTATTTGAATCCATTCCTATTCTGACCATATGATTTTAAATCTCAGCATCAGAAGCACATCCAGGGTATCACTACCCCTACTGAAAGTTATTCTGCATTTAGATGACACATGTTTTATCAACACAACTCCCAGCGTTTCTATTAGGTAAATAAGTATATGCACACAAGCGTTCACATTTAATGAAAAGTTAAAATTTCATCTGAATTAACCATTTTCTAAAATCAGAATGTACTTCTTTATGTCTGCAGATTTGTTTTGTGAGCATTTTAGATTTTCCAAAGCGTTTTCAGGACAGTCACCGCAAAACCGTATGTACCCATCATAAACATCTATTTAATTTAAATCTATATGCAAATAACATTGGGGGGGGATGTTTTAATATTTTTTGTTGTTACATGAAATACACTAAAGAAGTGTTAGGTAATCACACTTCAGTTGTTTTTCATTTCTTTTGACATGATTGTGCTTGAATTTTTCCAGCAATTTCAGCAAAGGTATTTTTATCTTTACCAAACAGTAGCTTTAATGTATTCCTATTTGACATAACAAAATTGTATGACTCCCACAGCTTTCTACTTTTTTGATATTATATAAGAACCCTGTAATTTTATATGCCAGGGAAGACAGAGCACCTGAGAATAAATGCCTATTCAAATTTGTAGAGCAATATCTAAAAACGCACTATGCTTTTCTAAAGCAACTAGAGGTCAAAATTCATGAGAAAACAAGAGATGTACAAATAAACTGTACTGGAATGTGTTTTTCCGGCTACACTTCTAGTTATCTAGTGTTGCTGTAGCAGAAGGGATGGGTGGCTTTAGCAAACAGAAATGCATGTCCCCGCAGATTCAGAGGCTGCAAGTCAAACCCAGAGCATCAGCACGAGTGGACGGCTTTCGCTTTTGCTGGCGCTGGAGAAGGATCTTGACTCAGGAATTTGTGTCCCTGGGCAGTCTTCAGGAGGTTTGGCATCTCTCTTTGCCCATCTCTGCTAGGTAGCTTCCTTTGTATCTCAAAAGAGATGGACTCAAGGTATACCCTACGTTGATTGTCCCTCATTAGTATAATGAAGACAACCCATTCCCAAATGATATTATAGCCGCAAACATAGAGGCTGGACTTACAACACAAATTATTGTAAATCCTTGCAACCACCAGGTCAGGTACCTGCGCCCACCGGTAGCTCTCATGAAGATGTACGGCCTTAGAAATGCTACAGAGCAGTTCAACTCTGCCCTGGACATTACTGTGAGTTGGAATCCATTGGATAGCAGTGGGCTTCTTTTTGTTTTTTAATTTGGGGAGAACATAACTCAATCCTTAACACACTTTATATTTTATTGTCTTTGAAAAACTGTTATCAGTGGTCTCCTGTGATCTATGAAATGGTGGATACTTACAGACATCAGCTCATGTTTCCCCACATCAAAAAGTTGAGTATTTGAAAGTTAAAAAATAATAAAACAAACTCAAACTCCCTACCAGCTAGTCAATTTCAACTCTTTGGGACCCTACAGGACAGAGTTGAACTGCCCTGGGAGTTTCTGAGACTGAAATTTTTTTTTGAACCAACTGAAAATGAAATTTGAAATGGGAAGCATGTTTCAAATTGCTGTTATCTGAATAATGAGATGTAATACAAGCATTGTTTAAATAACTAGAATTAAGTGAGATAGCCATGATTCGGTAGGTTGTCATTTTCCAAGGCAGAGAGCAAATAAAGTATATCAGTATTTTTAATGAAAATTCATTATAATTTTACTACAGTACATTTTATCAACCTCAATCCTGGTGGCACAGTGGGTAAGCACTGGGCTGAGAGCCACATGGTTAGCAGTTTGAAACCACCAGCAGCTCCAAGGGAGAAAGACTGGGCTTTCTGCTCCTTTAAACAGTTACACTCTTGGAAGGGCAGAGGTGTTGCTGAGTCAACATTGGCTCTGACGTTGAGAATGGGTTTGTCAATTTTAACAGCCTACAAATAAACACAGGAGCCCTGGCGGTGTAGTGGACTACCAGTTAGGCCGCAAGCCACAAAATCAGCCATTTAAACCCACCAATTTCTCTGCAGGACAAAGAGAGGCTTTCTACTTTGTGTAAAGATGTACAGTCTCGGAAGCTCTCAGGCTCAGTTCTACTCTGTCCTACAGAGTTGCTAAGAGCTGGGCTAGCCTCAGGGGCAATGAGGTTTTTTGTTTTGTTTTAATATTGCATGTAAGTATGAGTCACTATGAATCAGAATGGAAATGACGACAACAGATTTCATTTGAGGGGGGTTGATACATAAATATTTTTCAAAGGATTTATTAAGGGAAATATGAGAGGGCACAATTAGTCTTTCTTCTGAATGAATCTGTGTCCCAGGCTATCATTTAAGTTTAAATGCTACAAAGAATGCTAGTTTCATTTTAATTATTTTGCAGCTTCCTAAAAATTCTTATTCTTGAAATTGGGAGAATCTGCCCTTCCCGTTCAAGGAACTTTATTCTAAGTTTCCATGTACATCTATTTAGAGTTATGTGGTAATGCAAGCACCTCCCACTGCCCCAGTCCTACTCCCCAACTCCATCTAATATGTGTCAGAAAGGCTTCCTGGTTTGTGACTCTTGACAGAACACATAATCTTTACCCATCTGCCCTCAAATTAAGAGCAAAATCAATAGCCAGCAGGATGCCATTTATGAATATATTCCACATCATAAAAGCTAGCCTGTAGTGTTGTCATGAAGTAGAAGGAATTATGGTGCGGCTAAAGCCAAAGCCTGTGGACAAAACACATAACACAGAGTACTATGTCTTATTGTTTTCATTGAGTTACATGAGAATATTTCCAAGTCAAGACCCAAGGCTCTCTGTTCTTTCTGGCACTGACTTATCCAATTTTACATGGGCATTAATGGGCATGTAAGTAGTTCTCAAGGCATTGGTTGTAAGAGTATTTGGACATATGTTTTGAGTTCTCCATGACAGTATATTTCTAATGCATGGATTTTGCCAGAAGTGAATTGCTTAGTCAACGGGTAAGGTTTAATTTTTAAAAAAATATTTTGTTATCTGGTAGTTTAAAGGTACTATGACACAGTTCCTCATCCAAATACCTTTCCCATTTAATTTCCACTAATAGGATGGGAGACTGCACATTTTCCTCTGCCTTCATGAGTATTGAATATTGCCTGAGCTTGTAAATTATGGCATATTGTTGTATTGTATTCTGCATTTATTAGATTACAAGTAAGGTTGGCTCTCTTTTCTAATGTCAATTAGGTTTTCATTTTTACTCATCTGTATTTTAGTATTTTTGTGCACTAGTTAGTTCTATTTATTTCTACAAAAATCCATATGCACACTAACTTTAAATGCTTTCTCTGTTATGACATGTTTTCTTAAATTCTTGTGCACAAACTTAACATTCACTGCCATAGAGTCATAGGAACCCTACAGGATAGGGTAGAATAGCCTCCTGTGGATTTCTGAGACTAGAAATCTCTGTGGGAGTAGATAGTCTCATCTTTCTCATATGGGGGGGTTGGTGGTTTTGAACTGTTGACCTTGAGGTTAGCAGCTCAATGTGTAATCCATTATGCCACTAGGGCTCCTCCATTCTTGTGTTAGCCCCTTATATTTACAACATTTTTATTGTTCAGAACATTAAAGGTTTTAATAATTTTGAATCATTCAATAATTTCATGTCTTTAGAGCTTTGCACCCTTAGAAAGCTTTCACCTAAAATTCAAAAGATTTGTTTCCTAGCACCTAAAACTTTATAGAACTTATATAACAATATATCTCTAAATAAGTCAAAACCTGGTTCAAAGTTGGAAAAGGCATGCATCGGAGTTTCATCTGGTTCCATTTATATGCTCAGGTTATGTAATCCAACAGCTGGGACAGATGAAGAACACAGCAGCAAGACTGGAGGGAGACTTTTCACAATCTGCAATATTTAGGTGACACAGGTTGCGTGCCAGAGATGAAGAACAGTTGAGACACTGATGATGGTCAAAGATGATACACAGCCTTCAGTATGGTTTACACATAAGGAAAGAAAATGAAAATCCTCACAACCGAAGCGATAAATAGCATGATGAGTGGAGAAAACTTGAAATTGTCAAGTATATCATTTTACTCTGACTGATAAGAAATATTCATGGGTGCAGCAATCAAGAAGTTAAGCAATGCACTATTGCATTGAGATCCTGCTAGAAGAAGCCTCTTTGAAGTTTTAAATGGCAAAGATGCCACTCTGATGACTAAGGTGTGCCCGACCCACGTCATGGATTTTCAGATGATGTCTATGAATGCAAAAGGTGGACTATGAAAAAGGAATTACAAAAATAACTAATGGATTCAAATTGTAGTGTTGGTGAGGGATATGTATTGAATATACTGTGAACTTCCTGGGGCACTCATGGTGTAGTGGTTAGGCTGCTAACCACAAGGTCAGCAGATTGAAACCATTCACCACTCCTTGAGAGAAAGATGGGGATTTCTATTCCTGTAAAGAGTTAAAACCTTGGACACCCACAGGGACAGCTTGACTCTGCTACAGGGTAAGTAAGAGTCAGACTCCATTTGATGGCAGTGAGTTGTTGTTGCAGAGATTGTGGCCTGCCAGAAGAATGAAGAAATCAATCTTAAAAGAAATACATCCACAAAGCTCCCTAGAAATGAGAGTGGTAAGGCTTCAAACGCACTTATTTTGGACACATTTTCAGTAAAGGCAGAGAGGAGACATCCTCTATAGAAGATGGTAAAGCAGAGCACAAATAAAACCCTTGACAACATGGACCAACACAACAGCTGCAACTATAAAAGGAAACATACCAATGAGTAGGGCCAGCCAGGGCATTCTGTTATAAATGTCTCAAGTTATAAACTAGATCCATTCCCACCTTTAACTATGTCACAGACTGAACTAGTTCAGCCTGGTTCAGTCAAGGCTGAAGAAGTCGCACCTAAATGGACCCACATTTGTAAAATTACAGTGAACTAGAAAGGTAATGGAACAAGTAAAAAAATTACATGAGTCCAAGCCTTGCTACCTAATCCCCTCTCACAGAAGAAGGGGGAGCACATCCACGGCATAGCGATCGATTCTCTTGCTCTCTGATTTTGAGCACAGTCCGGAAGCAGTAGTGCCCTGCTAAAATATTTGAGTAAGATCAGAATAGGTCCTATATATTCCCCATGGTTCCTTTTCTTATGAGCCTAGAGAAGGGAGTCTTGGTGGAATAGTGGGTTATGAGATGGGCTACTAACCTACTAACCATAAGGTCAACAGTTCAAAACTACCAGCAGCTCCCAGGGGAAAAGGTGAGATTTTCTGCTCTTCTAAAAGTTCCTCACCACCATGGAGCCATTGGTGACTCACAGGGACACCCTGTGGGCTTCCAAGATTCTGGGTGTGGGAATAGAAAGCCCAGTCTTGTTCCCTAAGGGCCGCTGGTTTCCAACTGCCAATCATGCAGATTGGCCCAATTCTACCACCACTACACCACAAGGGCGCCTCACCAAGGTTTACAGCCTCAGAAACCCCCTGGTACAGAGGGTGGCTGTGAGGCAGAATTGATTTGATGGCAGTGTGTTTTAAGAGTCTATAGAGGAGAGAACTCCTTTGTTTTCCTTTCTTCTTTGTCACATACCACAGACATGCTGGCTAAGAGGAAATCATATCTGCTCTTCGCTTTCTAATTTAACCTGTCCCTTTTCCTGCTGAGGGTCAGGTAAGTGAAGGAGAGCCCTGGTTGGGCTGTGGGCTAGGCACGGTGCTGCTAACCAAAAGGTCAGTGATTCGAATCCATCAGCTTGTCTGCAAGAGAAAGAAGAGATTCTCTGCTCTCCTAATGGTTTACAGCCTCGGATGTTCGGGGAGGGTCATGATGAGTCAGAAGAGACCCCATGGCCGTGAGGTGCGTTGTGAGCTCCAAGTGTCCGCCTCTCCCATTGTAGCAATGCTGATTGATGAGGAGACTCTCAGGGTGACAGCCTGATTACCACATTCTGAAGTTCCCCATATTGGGCACCCCCTACAAACATACTGAATCAGAAACTCTAGGGCCCCAGTCCAATAATCGGTGTTCTAATGAATCCCCCATGAGGAAAAAAATCTCCCAGGAGATTCTCATGCACACGAAAATTTGAAAACCACTTCTCTTAATGGTTTCATCCATTGAGGAGCACGGACAGCAAAAGAATTTCATTTAAATAACAAAACTTTTTAAAGTTACCATCAACTGATTCCAATTTATGACAACCCCATGTCTGGCAAAGCATAACTGTGTGTTCAATGGAATTGGCTTGCTTGATTTTGTATGAAGTAGATCACCAGATCTTTCATTCTAAACAGCGCCATGAGGTCGATGCTGACTCACAGCAACCCTGGATGACAGGGTTGAGCTGCCTGTGTGGGTTCCCAAGACTGATCATCTTCCATTAGAGACTGTGAAATGGTGAGTGGGAGCTGAACTAAGCTGAACTCTCAAAGAGAAGGCTGGATATAGACACACTCACATTCGGGGAAAGGCCAGCACTTGAGGGTTCCTCCGTAAGTCAAGGAATGCCAAGCAACACCCAGGAACGTCTGCCGATGTAAAGGACAAGAAGTTGATCCCCCTAGAGTGGACAGAGACAGTACAGTCGGGTTGATGCCCTGAATGTAGACCTCTAGCCTCCAGAACTGTGTGAAAACGAATTTCTATTATTAAAGCCACCTACTTTGTGGTATTTTGTCACAGCAGCCTGAGGAAATTAATCCATGTATTAAAAAAAGCAAACAAAGAAACAAAACACATACAAACGTTTTGGTTTGGTATCACTAAAAGAAGAGGAGCTACAACTTTAATCCAGAACAGTTCCATTTACTCTATATCAACGCGTTGCCCTGACCAGGAAGCATGGTTGCTTTTGCCCTGTGACACGCTGTAAAGAACAATATTGAAAAAGGAAAAAGCAGCAACGTACCAGTGGGAAAACCTGGTAAGAGTTAGTTCTTGTGTGAATGTGGCTGGGGCAGGTTTCTATTCGGTTTGGCAACTATGATCTAGTAAGATCTAGGGAAGGAAGGTGGGGAGGAGGGGGGAAATGAGGAGCTGATATCAAGGGTTCAAGCAGAAAGAAAATGCTTTGAGAATGATGATGGCAGCACATGTACAACTGTGCTTGACACAATGGATGAACGTACGGATTGTGATGGGAGATATAAGAGCCCCCAATAAAAGTATTTAATTAATAAATAAATAAATAAATAGGGTGATTGGTAAAGACTTGTCTAAACCAATTCACCATACCTGTGCAGGGGGAAAAAAATCTAGTAAGCCTTTATGTTCCCTACCACAATGCAGTCAACTCCACAATGGGATCTACTATGAACAGTCAGTTGTTGTAAGATTGTGGCTACAACCACAGCCCTGATATAATCCATTGAACAGAAGCTTTGTTGGGGTTGTGTTGTTGTTGTTAGGTGCCATCAAGTTGATTCTAACTCAGAGCGACCCCGTGTACAACAAAATGAAATACTTCCCAGGAATGCGCCATGCTCACTGACGTTATCTTGTCATAGCCCGTTTCTTTGCAATTACCACGTCAGTCTATCGTATTCAAAGTCGTCCTCTCTTTCACTGCCTCTCCATTTGACCAAGCACCATATACTAGTCTCTCCATTTAAAATGAACACAGTACTTGAGACAAGTCTCATGATCCCTGCATCTAAGGAGCATCTGGCTGAACTATTTCCAAGGCAGATCTGTTTCTGCTTTTGGAAGTCCACGGGACTCTCAGAACTCTTCACCAGCGCCATGATTCAAATGCGTCCTTTCTTCTTTGGTCTTCCTTATTCAATGTCCAACTTTCACAAGCATATGAGGCGATTGAAAACACTAAGGCTTGGACTAACTAATGCATACTAGTCGTCAAAGTAGCACACCTGCTTTTCAACACTCTAAACAAGTCTTGTGCGGCAAATTTACCTTATACAATGTGTCACTTGATATCTTGACTGCTACTTCCATGAGCATTGATTGTAGCTTCAAACAACATAAAATCCTTGACAATTTCAATATTTTCTGTATTTATCATGATGTTATCTATTGGCACAGTTGTGAGGATTCTGGTTTTCTTTACATTGAGTTGTAATCCATACTAAAGGTTGAAATCCTTGATCTTCATCAGCAAGGACTTCATGTTATTCTCCTTTTCCAGTAAGCAAAGCTGTGTCATCTGCATGTTGCAGGTTGTTAATAAGCATTTCTCGAATACTAAAACTGTGTGGGTGATTAAAATATAAATGTCTATATGTATACATGTATGTGTGTACAATGAAATATAGATAGACGATTACATTTATACACAGATATACATAAGTGTCACTGGTTGTTGCTTCTCTACTGAACCCAGCCTAAGATACGCGGAAAACCCCGCGTTAACCGAGTCAAGAGAGTCAGCCACTTCTGGGAAGTCATAAAGGCTGTGTCACACATTTGGAAGCAATGGAATTAAAAGCAGTGGGATTTGTTTCCATGAATTTCTTTGAAGCTTCTTCTTCTTCTCAGAGGACATCTAATGTGATGCTCAGAAAGGCAATGCAGATCTATGGTATTCTTTGTAAAGATTCATATCTCCAGTTTAAATTTTAATCAATCATGAGAAAAACCCGAGATTGGGGGATATTTTATACCAGACTAAGTTGGTATTTATCAACGTTACTTATACAGGATCCTGAAATTGAAAGAGGATGTCACTGGACAAACGGGCAGGTTCAAATAATGTACCATCTCTGATTTTTTTTTTTTTTTTTACTTTTGACAATAACACCAGGGAAATTAAATTGGAGTGAGATCAACTTTCTTTTCTGGTTTCATGGCTGTGGTTTGATTCTTAAATCTAAAACGATTCTAAATTAAAACCTGATACTAAAAGTTTTTACTATAGACTTTCTCCGGAGCGTGATCTCCTCTCTGAAGGTGTCCTGGGGTGGCAATCATGATTTAACAGTTAACTATTAGCCAAAAGGCTGATAAAGGGTTAAAGCCCACCCAGAAACAGTGCAGAACATACTCCTGTTGATCTGCTTCTAAAAAAGTCACAGTCTTGTCAACCGAATGGGACATTCTACTCTGCACACTTGGGATAGACATCGCAACTAGCAATGACAAGCAGGAGTCCTCTGCTTAGATAGAAAGATGCATTTGTGTGTATGCCTCACTATCATCTTGTTAAATACTCCAGGAGATGCAAAGTTGATTTCAGTCACCAGAGCTGGCAAACCTAGAGCTCTGCTCAGCAGGAAATGTTTTTTAAGAGCATAAAATGAGCCAGAGTAGAGATTTAAACAAGAGTTAATCCCTAGATTGCTGTTGACCCTCAAGGACAACACCCTCAAGGATGAATCTATTTAGTTCAGATGAATCTATTTAGTTCAATATATAAACATTAAATATTTGTTTTGGTAGAGAAAGAAATGTATTAAAACTGTAGAATTAAACCACTAAGGTAGTAGGCTACATGATGTCTTATTGTAATAATCATTATAAAATGTTAATGAAATATAGTGGTCTAATTCTACAGAGAATACGGGTGGCTACGGTTATGCCAATTGCTGAAAAGGAAAAGCCTGCGATTTTAACTGTAAAGACTTACATAGCTATATAATGACCCTGAAATGTTAGGTAATTAAAATAGTAATTGAGTCACATTGATATGAAACTAGAGCCAAGAAAATAGTAAATGATGATATTTATCCCGTTTCATTATTAATTAAAAAGAACTATAAAGAAGATGAAACAATTAAATTCATTGTCTTTTAACTTTAAAGCCTGAATTAATTTTCTTCTGATATCCAATTATAAATTCTTGCACTGCCAAGCAAAGAATATCTATCAGGATCAAGTACTTGTAGAGTGACTACCATATGCCCGGGATAATAAATGTTATGTAGATTGTTTTATAGGAACTATAACCCACAGTGTGGTTCTTCATTATTGTTAATCCTGCTGGAGATGTAAGATAACTGCATATTCACTAAATCACTTTAGCAAGCTTGTGGCAGGCTCAAGCATTTCTTTCTGTGCCCTAAATCCACAGGAAGTAAGTAATTTTCTCATGTCAATTCTCACAAACATAAATGATTTTTAAATGTGTGAATATCACATAAGGGAAGATGTCACACGAGAGCAACAACAACACATAGCAAATGAATCGAACCTAGACTTTTAAATTCATGTAAGTATTCAAGTGTAAAGGGTAGAGCAAACCAATTTCAAATGATCTGATTGCAGTCTCATAGTGAGGAAGTCTACTGAGGGGGAAAAATGATTTTTGATGTCAGATATTTATTATTTCTTTATATATATCATTCTGAAATAATCTGATTGTGGAAAACTTATTGAAACAGAGGTATTGTTCCTTTTCAGGATCATAGGAGTGCTATGGGGGCAGAGGAGAAGTGTACAGTTTTTCTGTACCAAGACCCTGCTTGCCTCATGGAGAATTCCCTACACCGATCTACAAAATCATGTTCTTAGGGTTATCAGGTTCTTAGGATTATCAAGTTATAATGATTTCAGCCTTAATAAAACAAGCAAACAAAAATCTCCTGGGTAAAATAGATTAACATGGGATTCAGGGGTAAAAAGAAAATTTACATTTTGTAGGAAATAAAAAGATTAAATTGTTTCAGAACACACAGGACGAGAGCTTGAACCCTACTTCTTGAATTAGAATGTACACAGTAAAGGAGGTATTCGAGATAGCCATGTAGTGACTAAACTTTGAGTCTGAAGCAAGCACGAGTAACAGGCTATAAATGTGTTAGAAAAATGAAGGTACAAATATGTTCTGCTGCAGTTTTGCTCTTTTCAAATGCATCTTTCTATTTTACTTTTCCATACTGCTGCTTAAGCCTTAAAACAGCTGCAATTCTAATTTTGGCAGATTATGAGGGATTTTGATATGGGTTGCATGTTAAAAGCAAATAAATGGCCTGCCAACCAGCAGAATGAGAGTGCTGGGCAGATGGTGGCAAGGCTGAGTTATTGAACTAAAAATGCTATGAACCACCAATCACGGAACATCAAAGGATCAGTTGGCAGCTTTTCAAATGCATCCCAAACGTTTACCTAAAACAACAGCAAAAAATCATAGCCAAACAGGCATCAAATAGTCATGCATTAAACAATGGCAACTTTCAACCACATTATTTCATTGATTTCTTTTTCATCATATAAAATTTTCCCTCCCTTTAAGTTCTCCTGAATATTAAAAGAGATGTGTTCTGATTTTTCATATTACTAGGAATTATGAAATCATAGAATAAAGTCAGAAAAACATTTTACTATGTATTCATGGTGCGAGGGGAGGGGAAACTCCATATATGACCAAGAAATCATTGATCAGCATTGATAGTGATTGAGAAATACTGATCAATATATTTTTAAAAGGCATTTGTAATGCCACTATGTACATTTTCCAAATTTCCAGATAGATCAGTTCCCTAACAGGCATGTAGGACATTATATAAAAGAAACGTAACCTTCAAAAGTACGTTTTCTTCTGATTCAAAGTTATCTATGAGGAATGATGATAACATTTTAAGAATATCATTAAAGGAAAATTCTGAACTGATATAGTTAACTAAATATTAACAACACTTATTGCCAATATCTGGCAGGTTCTGATGTTCTTATAAGTCACTGTTATGTGATGCATTTGAATTGCAGCGTGGGAGAACTGTACTGAAAGTACCATGGACTGCCAAAGAACACACTTCCATGTCCTGGAGGAAGCACAGCCGAAGATTCCTTAGAACCAAGGATGGTGAGACCTCATCGCATGGACTTTGAACATCCTATTAGGAGTGACCAGTCCCTGGAAACAGACACCATGTTTGGCACAAAAAGAGGGTCAGCAAAAAAAGAAAGAAGACCGCCCACGAGAGGGATTAACAAACTGACTGAAGCCATAGGCTCCAATAGAGCAGCAGTTACAGGGAGGGAGCAGGACCAGGCAGTGTCTCTCTCTGTCGTTCACACAGGGTCACCGTGAGTTGGAACCAATTCAACAGCGCCGAATGACAACAACAATATTGATGTTTGTGGAATAATGCGAGATAAAGTCATCCATCAAGGAAATGATATACCAGGTCTATGGACCATATTTTGATGCTGCAGTAATCTATTTCTTTCCCTGACTCTTTCCTTTCTAAAACCATCTCTAAAAGATCCTATGTCCTACGCAATGAGTTACTGCACCTAAAAAAGAAAGAAAGAAAAGAAAGAAGCCAATACCCCTCTGAGAATTGAGCCAAGGCAATATTCCTTCCTACAAGATATTTTGTACTACAAAATGATCAGTTTCCCTAATTCACTTATGTTGGTATCTAATATATCAAATCCAAAAATTGTAAATATTTTTAATATTAGCCACAAATTACTCATGTTTGGTAAGAGAGACTAATATGACTTTTTTAGTGTTTACGTAAACCAATTCGTGCCCGAACCAATACAAATATTACAATGTTTTTTAATCTCTTTTAGAAGTATTTTTAGTATACAAATCCCTCTGAGTTCCTGTATTATAACAATGAGGCTATAACATGGTAAGATTATCACAGAGAAGACTATACATTAAGCCTCTACTTTGAGAATCAAATATAAGACAATTTAGTTGCAGAAAACTCAGGAAAGACCTTCTTTCTGTGGTTTTCATCGGCCTTGTGGTATTTTCTATTTATCTCTGTGACAATTATAATTCTGTTTTCAATTAAAGAGGTAATAGATAAAAAGGGAAGAGAAGAACAAACTATGATTTCTGGCTGGATATCTTCTTGCCAGATGACGAAGATGCAGGCCTGGGGCTGAATGTGTGGGAGAGAGACTTCATGTGTCCTGCTGAGAACCCCTGTCAGTACCCTGACAGAGGTCTGTGCAGATCCAGATCTGCACGGCGCTGGAGTCCATGACTGACCTTTCCTATAGGTTGTTTTCATGGACCCTTAGGCACAGGCCGCAGTTCTGCTAGATGGATAAAGCTCCCCTGTAGGGGGTGAGTTGGAGAGGAAGCAGCAGGAAAGGTCGGCCAATACCTCAGAGTATCAGTCTTTATTCCTTCCAGACTCTGAAGTATAAAGCTATCTTTAGAGTGAAGATCACGAACAATAATACAAGCATTATCATTTAAGAACAGAACAGTTCAAAAGGCAGCTAAAGAAGACAAAATAAAATGATATAATGAAATATACAAAGACCTACAATAAGAACACCAAAAAGGAGGAACACACTCAGCATATCATACGCTGAAAGAATTCAAGAAAAATTTAAGAGTTTCAAGACTGAAAGATTCTATGAGCAACATATTGAATGATGCAAGAAGTATCAAAGGATGGAAA
Source organism: Echinops telfairi (assembly GCF_000313985.2). Classification (NCBI taxonomy): domain Eukaryota; kingdom Metazoa; phylum Chordata; class Mammalia; order Afrosoricida; family Tenrecidae; genus Echinops; species Echinops telfairi. Next base: position 77,334,183 of record NW_022103915.1, on the reverse strand, counting down.
GAATACAGTCACCGTACCAGAAAGAACTAGTTTACATTCAATCATTTCACAAAATAGCCATATGAAGAAAAATAAATAGTACTAAAAGATGAAGTTCAAGGTGTACTGAAAGCATTAGCCAAAAACAAGGCTCCAGGAATTGATGGAATACCCATTAAAATGTTCCAATAGCCTAATGAAGCACTGGAAGACATCATTCATCTTTGTCAAGAAATTTGGAAGACCAGTATTTGGCCAACTGAGGAGAAGAGACCCATGTCTGTACCCATTTCAAAGAAAGGGGACCCAACCGGATAATGGAATGATAGAGCAATATCATTGATATCACAGGCAAGCAAAATCTTATTTAAGATCATCCAACAAAAGATGCAGCAATACTTTGGAGCTGCTATAAATCAGGCCAGATTCAGAAGAGGACGTGGAATGAAGGATATCATTGCTGACATCTGATGGATCTTGGCTGAAAGCCGAGAGTACCAGAGATGTTTATTTGTGGTATGTTGACTATGCTAAGCCATTTGACTGTGTGGACCATGACAAAGTATAAATAACCTTGAGAATTATGAGAATCCCAGAGCACTCCATTGTGCTCATGTGGAATCAGTGCATGGTTGTACAGACAGAACAAGGGTACATTACAGAGTTTAAAATCAGAAAAGATGTGCATCAAGGTTGTATCCTCTCACCATAGGTATTCAATCTGCATGCTGAGAAAATCATCAGAGAAGCTGGATTATACGGAGAAGAATGTGGCATCAGGACTGGAGGAAGGCATATTTTTCATCTGTGAAATGCAGATAACACAACCTTGCTGGCTAAAAATGAGGAGAACTTGTGGCACTTACTGATGAAGATTGAGAATTACAGCCTTCAGTATGAATTACCACTCAATATAAAGTAAAACAAATTCTCACAACTTGACCAAGAGGTAACATCATTATAAACAGAGAAAAGACTGAAGTTTTCAAGAACTTTTTTCTTGCTTGGATCCATAAGTCGATGCGCAGAGAAGCAGCAGACAAGAACTCACACAACATGCTGCATTGGGTACACCTGCTGCACAAGTCTGTTTCAGAGGGTGAGAAGCAAGGATGTTACTTTGAGGACTAAGGAGTGTCTGATCCGAGCCATGGTGTTTTCAATCACTTCATCTTTGTGTGAATGTTGGACACTGAATAAAGAAAACGGAACAAGAATCAATGCATTTGAATTATGACACTGGAGAAGAATACTGAAAGTGCTGTGGACTGTCAAAAGAACAAACAATTTTGTCTGGAAGTACAGCCAGAATGTTCCCTAGAAGCATTCCAGTACTGTGCATCTGCTGTCTGGAGAGACCAGTCCCTTGAGGATATTTTACTTAGTAAAGTATCAGGGCAACAGACATAGGAAGACCTCTAAGCCGGATGGATCGACACAGTGGCTACATAGACAGGCTCAAACATAACAATGATTGTGAGGATCGCATGGAACTGGGAGAGTTTTGTTCTGTTTTCGCAGGGTCACTGTGAGCTGCAACCAACTGGAGAGCACCTAACAACAGCACAATAGTGCAAGTATGGGACACTGAGACTCCAGATGAAGAAGAGACAAGAAACAAATTGATGACGCCAAAAGAAACTAGTATTGGGGTGGGGGTGGGGGCGTTGGCATACATCTTTCTGTTCAGAATGAAGCCAAGATTATTTAAACGGAAAATAGCAAGGGTTGGACAGTCTTATTCAAGAAAGAGAGAGTGAATCGGGTGGGGTAGTAATTGTGTTACTTAGTACTTGGGCATGATCATGAACAAATCCAGCAGTTACAGGAATCCAATAGAAAATGGCTAGTATTTTATGATGTGCCCCCTTTCAGGCAGTCCATTCTGACTCATACCAATTCAACATGGGGTTTCCATCACTATAAGACCACATGGCCACATGGCCTCATCTCCATTAGCAGCCTATTGCTTACCTCGTTATGCCACCAGGGATCAACTGTGAATAGTACACAGAGCACTGAAGGCCATGACTTTTACAACAGTATTGACCAGCGAAGTGCTTGGACTAGGGACATGCTTCCCTTGATTACTGCTGCTTTCTAAAAAACAAGCAAAATGGTATGTATAATGTATTTTGAGGGAAATAATAATGCAGTGACCTAATACATCCTTCCAAGGGTTATGCTCTTCCACTTGCATGTCACAGAGAAAGAAATAGACAGTGCACAGTAGTGTATTGTATCAGTCAGAAATAGATATGACTAGCATAATTCCATAAAAATTAATACTTTCACACTTTCTCAAAAAGAAAGAAAGGTCTTGCTAGAATGTTGTTGCCATACATTTTCATGGTTTATTGGTTAGGCAACAAGTTATCATGATAGAAAAACATGGTCATAAAGATTTTTTAGACCTAAGTGCTTAGATGTTAACCAAAATTAGGCACTTTGAACCCACCAGTCTCTCGGAAGACTAGTGTTGCAGTCGGCATCTGTGAAGACTACAGTTTGGAAACCGTACGGGGTAGTACTATTCTGTCCAATAAGGTTACGATTAGCCAGGTGATTTGATGAGAACAGAACCACAGCACTATATGGGCTTTGAGAAACGTTGTGAAATAATATAATGAGATCTTGGTTAAAGGGGAGACATGTTGACTATATATTTTAATTCTTTATGGTAACCCTATAAAGAAGAGCCTGGTATGGTTTTCTTAATCTGATCACAGATTACATGAGTATTAAATATTTAGAATTTTGTATGAGAAAGAGAAGGATAATGATTCTACGATAAAACTCAGGCCAATGGTTCTTATGGCTCACTACTGTTTTTGCTGTTACAAATGCCAAAATGTTTCCTTGAAATATAAACTGTCTTACTACAGCGGGGATGTTTTAAACAGGGTTCTAAGCCTTTCTGTTTGCAGGTCCAACTTCAACAGGCTTAAAACTGAAGTCAAAATGCTGCGAATAGTGATCCAAGACTTAAATCCAAGCTCTCTGCAAGGTGTAGGCAAGATATAATTTAAATTCAATAGCTTTTATGTTATCTAGCTCCTCTAGCTACCAGCGTCATTATGAAGGAAACGGAAATACATATGCAAGCTGAATCAAAAGCCGGTGACCTGAGGCAAGACTCCAAAAAACCTCACTACCGTTAGTGGATGCCTACTCCTAGCAAGCCCGATTGCTTCACAGCCATGATCTTCATGGAGGAAGCAGCGCTATCTCCATGTGTAGATTACAAAACAAAGACACAGATGAATCAAATGTGTTGGCAAAGATATAAATAGTGAGAAGCCCATATGGTAAGGCTCTGGAAATTATACTCAATAATATGCATACCACTTGAATTGCAGACTCACAAAAAAACCATATAAATCATGCTATCTATGCTAACATATTACTATCTATTACTAATATTAACATTGAGTATAAATGCCTTGTTTGATTGAAAAAGTAAACCAACTGCAAGGTCTAAAGAAATTTATACAGTCTCAAAGAAAATCATTAGTACTGCACACCAACAACTAGGTTCTTCGGCACCTCGGGGAAGTACTCGCATCACCTGATAGAAACGCTGGGCAAAGGTGAGGGCAAAACTTGGATGAGGGAAAGTAAACAATTCTTATTAAGTGACTGAAGTTTTCTTTACAGTCCTCTTCGTTTTTTCATTTCCACCCTTCATTGTTAGGTTAGTAGGTCTCTGAAGGAGCCCTGGTGGCACAGGGGTTATGAAGCAGCGGTTCAAACCCACCGACAACTCTGCTGGGCACAAACAAGGCTGTCAACTCCCATGGAGAGCTACAATCTGGGAAACCCACAGAGGAAGTCCGTTCCACCTGGCCCTCCAGGGTTGCTCTGGGTCGGACGGACTTGATAACAGTGAGATTGCGAGAGGCCTCTTCGACTGAATCACCAGATTGTGTCTTTCCTTCAGCACTTGTATTTCAGCTCGTCGGACCCTGTCGAGAGAGAAGCAACCTCGCCTCTGTCTGAATTACCTACAATAGTCACTTCCAAGGAAGACCGAAACTCTTGACCACATTCCCTAGGAAAGCGGAGAGGCAGTGCGAAAGAGGAAGGCCTTCCACAAGGTGGACAGACAGGGCCACTGCAACTATGGGCTCCAGCCCAAGAACAATCGCAGCCGCGCTGGTGCAGGAGCTGGTGCGGCTCGGTTCTCTGGTACGCAGGCCTGCAGGGCCAGAACTGACTGGAAGACACCCGACAACAACAATCGATTGTACAAACACTAAACGGAAGTCTGAAATTTTACTGTAGTGAAAGATGAAGGAATGTTTTAACATTTGGCTCTCACTAAAATGGGAATTTTTTTGGAGAAATTCTGATAGTGTTTGGCTTTTTCACATCTGAATCACCTACAAAATAGATCCACACATTAGTGGGGAACAAGGCAAAACTAAACCAACCAACACTGAGGGTTCGAGTCAGGTGAGTAATATTTTGTGATTCCTTGGCTTTGCTACGGCTTCATTTCCAGCTTTGACAGGCGCAAGTCATGAAGAAGACTTCAGATAAATTCTATGATGGACATCATTTTATAGTTCGACATCATGCACTTGAACTTGTTATTGGTATGAGAAATCTCCATTTGCAGTCCTTATGTACTTCACAGCAATAACAACAATGAAATTCCTTTGCTTAAAGGGCAAAAGAGTTTGGTGGTGGTGGGGTGGTGGTGGTGGTGGTGGATGGTGTGTGTGTGTGTGTGTGTGTGTGTGTGTGTGTGTGTGTGTGTCGGGGAACATCCACGCAATATTTTCTCCATAGCCCAACCCAGGCACCGTGAGTAATCCTTTCCTAACTTGCTGAGGCTGAAAGCACGAGCTCACACTAGCTATGTTTTTTCAGGAAGAAAGGGAAGAATAAAAACACGCAGCATACTAGCCAGGAGCAGCCGAATTCATTTTCAACTCCCCGAGCAACTAAGAGCGGCTGAGAAATCTCGGCAGCAAAGGCTATCATCAAGAGAACATTCTTTCTGCCGTCTAAAAAGATTTTTCTCAAATTTTCACAAAAATCCTATGTTAGAAAATGCTTTGGTTGATATGAGGTTATGTATAAAAAGAACCAGACTATGTTTATGTTGAAGAAACAACATGAAATTTAAATTGTGATCAAGAAAATGTGAACATTTGGAGAAGCAAAATTTCACAGTAAACTGTATTCTTTAAGAGCACATTTTTCACAGCATGTTTACTTTAGGGCACTAGTCTAAGGCAGCAGACATGATGCCCTGTGCTTTGCCCCCTACTGCCCTTGCCCACTTAAGTTCATCTTTGCCCTCCACTCCAGGAGATGACACATTTATCACAGAGTCCCCACCTCCCTCCGGGAAAGGTGAAGGCATGCATACGTCACCCAAACCCCTTTGCGTACAATGGCATAAAGCACCCAAGTAGCCATCATTGGCCTTACCACAAATTATAATATTATCCGACCCTTCCTATTTTCAAGGCATTAATTTATTTCCAGGACTAGAGGGAATGCATAGAGAGACTTAAACTTCAGCTGACTTTAAGGCTATTATCAAGAAATAATATTTACAACAAATATCGTTTCTTTGTCCAAGAATTCTGGTGTACGTAGTAACTTCCCGTCCGGTGGTTGTATTCACTCAATCGACTCCTGTGCACTTATGGAGACCTCATTTATAGAAACAAAAAAAGGTGATGGGGGAGGAAGCTCCTGGAACCATGTGGCTCAGCTAGTTTTCCCGAGGCATGTCGCTGGGCACTGGGTGTCTGACAGGTGCATGCAGCTCAGGAACGGGAAGAGTGAGAATGGATGTTAGGACAACTCATTCTACAGAGAAGTAAAGTGAAACTCAGACTCACTGCAACCGAACCGGCCCCAACTCACCGGAACACGACAGGACAAGAAGATAAAACTGCCCCCAGGGAGTTCCCAAGACTGTAGCCCTTTACTGAAGTAGAAAATCCCACCTTTCTCCTAATGAGCGGCCGGTGGTTTCCAACTGCTGACCTTGCAGTGAACAGCCCAACCAGTAAGCATTATGCCCCCAGAGCTCCTACCAAGATTTGGTAGTGAGAACTGAACCTCTCCCAGAGTGTTGGACAGCACGTCCATGGAGCGGGAGGAGACCAACTGCAGTGAGAGAAAAAAATAAAGAGGCCTATGGAGCCGACAGAATGACAGGAGGCTAACGATTACAAATGAACGTGAAAAAAGACAGGAAAGGGAGGTATGGTCTTTGGTCGGGGACCGGCAAGACGGCAGACTAGAGCAGAGACGAATCGTGCTTTGAAGGGAGGCTCTCGCAAATGGAACCGGGTCCTATCAGTGGAGGCAAAGATGGGGCTATGCTGCCGGGTAGCGGACCATGACAATACTAGCAAAGAATCGGAAGCATCATAAGCACATACTTTCATAACCCCAGCGATGATCCAATGCAAACATGAAAAGCAACAATAGGAGTCTGGTGTTGAAGTTATCCCCATGGCTCAATGGGAGAATGCTTTCAAAGAAATAAATCATCTCAAAGCAATGATATCAAAAGGTGGCACGGGAAAGCAAAATGGGAATCACTTGGAGTGGAGGGAAGGTTAAATAGAAAATATCCTAACGTGGCACTAGGGAAGCCGAAGAGGTCCGTTTCACTCGACACTTCTGCAAAGAGTAAGAAATTAGAGCCAATGCCTTTCGTATGGCATCACCGACAAGAGAGACAGACTGCAAATGGGGTAAAGACACAAAGACAGAGGAAGAAATACCGGGCATTTAATCACTATGAATTCAGGGCAGAAAGAGGAAAAGGCGAGGAGATGGGGGAAGCAGCATTGACTATGGAAAGAAGGGAAGTTGAAGGGAGATTGTTTCGTATCCATTGCGCTAATCATGACCCTCAGTGTCCGAGTGGAGAGGTAAGAAACCTGCTGCCCACAATGATGACTAGGAAGTGCTGAAGGTCGAAGTAAAATGGCATCATTTTCAGTCCAGTGACCTTGGGGAAGTGAAACTTTGTAGAGTGATACCAGGGTTCTAAGGTTCCAGGTGACGATATGGCTTTTTAAATATATAGAGAAAGAGAGGTGCTCAGAGTTGCAGTGTATTTCTTGAGCTTTGTGGTGGGAAAGCTGGTGAGAACGGGGTATGCCCTTAAAAGCCCTCGTAGCAATCATGGCCAGAGATAGCAGAGGCAGATATGATGGTGGATGGTGACAGAATGGAAGCATAAGCACCACGAGGGCCTTGCTCTGACGAGAAACGAAAGGGAGACAGAATAGTATTCCACGTGCAGCGAGGGAACTTCAGAGGGAGGCATCAGGTTAACCTGGGGGGAGAACAGGCGACTCACTAACTGCGGGGTAGCCAGTTAGTGAGACCCACACACGGGTTGTATTCAATCTGTCTGGTACAACTATAAAATGCTTGATAACAAAAGTTCAATTGAAAGAAAAGTATATTAAACTTCACAATATACTTTTAAAAAATTTCATATATTTCCGGACATTGCCATAAGTTAAAATAAAAAGCTCATAAGACATATTACAGTATTTGCAAAGAAGTCTGGTTGGGAGTTTAAGATGGATTATAGTGGGGAAAAAATTCAGTTCATGATTTCTCTGAATAATTTATTTCACACAGTCTCCACTGTCCACAAACAGTCAACTTAGGAAGCAGCATGTCTAGTCCCTAATATTGAAAGGACATGAACAGTCAGCAAATGTCAAAGTTGCCAAAGGAAAGCAAATGGAAGAAGCCAGTCAACGCAAATAGCTTTAAAGATAATAATAAAAGGGCATTAAAGCGTTTGCATTTTTAGTTTGTTTATTTAGCAACTGGCTACCCCATAAACAACAATGATGACTTTTATCTAGCAAGAAATCTGTTTGCAAGCTCCAGCTTCACAAAGACAAGGGAGCCATGTCATCCCTCACTCAATGGTAGACGATCAATGAGAACTTGAGAAAATGGAGTCTAGAATCATTAAAGCTAATAGATTTCCTTTAAAAGGTGCTTCTGCACAACGGCCTTTCGCCAACGAGACAGCAAGCAAAGGAGGCCGGAAGAGAGAAAGAAGCCATGCAAAGAAATCAGTAATGTCTCCACAAGTATTTTTAGCAAAAATAAACAATAACATTCTGGACAACTTCACGATTCTTTCACTGAGCATTGTTGAAAGGAGCCTCTCCATAGTGGTTGTCTGGCACTCGGTATTTTCTAAGCTAAATACATCCATTTTCTCGGTATCAATGGACAGTCTTATTACTAGCTTCTAAATCATAAAACAAGAAATGTCAAGTCTGAGCAGAGGGAAATTCAGCATCTCTCAGGAACCAAGGGCACTAAGCCATGCATTCGCTGTCAAATTGAAGCTATTACCTGATCTGATCTTACCTGCTCTAACACCTGAGCTCTGATTGTTTCTCTGTTCTCGCTTACTCGGGGCTACTGGATTTTTCACTCCATGGCTTCTATGATCTGCTTTCATCGGTTTGGTTCCCAGACTTTCAGTGCAATTGTCGCCTGCACATCTGCTTTATCTTCACTGCTACTGAGCTTTCTATTCTTTCGCTGCCAGCCAAGGGAGTCCAGACAGGGAATGAGGATGAGCTTGACAGAGGAACTGGAAGATTATTGGTGACACAAGCAGCTAATTTCAAGAAAAATCTTCTGCTATCCTTAAAGAAGGAAAATAAAAAACTTAAAAGTTCTTCTGCTATCCTTAAAGAAGGAAAATAAAAAACTTAAAAGTTCATCCAGAAAGAGCCCCAAAATCTCCTATTAGAGCCAACTTTGACATATGTATTTAACATCACCTTAGAAGCATACATCTATTCAAAACCAGGAGGAGACCTGGACCAATTGGGCATCAAACTGCAAGGTGTTCAAAACCACTCTTAGCTCCTGGGGAGAAAGATGGGAAATTCACAAGGGCACTTCTAGTCCTATAGCAGTCACTGTCATGCATCATCGACTCCACGGCAGGGAGTTTTTTGTTTGGTTTTAGTCAAAAGCACAATGAGTTAACATGCCTGATCCACAGGATGGCTATTACCAAACCCTCCCCCCCAAAAAAAAAAACAAACAAACAAACTAACTAACAAAAAACCTATACTTAACAAGTATCGGTGAGAATGCAGGGAAAATAAAGCCGTTGTACATAATTGTTCGGAAGGTAAAATAGTATACCTGCTGTGGAAAAAAAAGTTTGGCAGCATCTCAAAAAGTTAAATGCAGAATTGCCATATGACCAAACAATGGCATTCCTGGGTGTGTAACTCCAAGAACTGAAATCAGAAATGCGAACAGGTATTTTACACCAAAGTGCACTTTTACATGAGTAGATAAATAGAATATGGTATATGTGCTACTCATAACCATAAAAAGCAATGATGTTCTCGTATATACTACAACACACATGGACCTTGAAAACTTTATGCTAAATGAAGTGAATCAGATGCAGAGGGATAAATGTTACCGTATATAGTTGAGTATAAGCCAACCTTAATATCAGCCCAGGCACCTAATTTTACCACAAACACTGCATAAAAATGTGCTGAAAAGCTCGTATTATACACGAGTACATATGGGATATATTTCATATATCTATGTAAAATGCATAGATATGGAAAGCTAGAGGTTAGCTGGGGCTCAGAAAAGGGTAGCTTCAAGCTCCAAGCTTACTGCCATTGAGTCACTTCTGCTGTATAGCAACTGTATAGGCCAGAGCAGAACTGGCCCTGTGGGTTTCTGAGACTGTAACTCTTTATGGGAGCAGACAGCCTCATCTTTCTCCGGCAGAACAGGGTAGATTGGGGATTTCTTGTTGGGATGATGAAACTATTTTGAAGGAGATATTGGTGACGTTTATAAAACAACTGAATATGAAAAAGGTCACTGGTGCAATAGGAATTATGAAAATAATATATTTAAATTATATATACATATCCACAGTAAAATTTATATACATGCATATAGATACATACATATGTGCTGATATTTATATACATGAAGTAAGTCCGAAGGTAGTGCTACTAGGTATGAAGTAGGCATTCTACTTCATACACATAGGCTTACTGGAAACAAAACATTGTTGAAGTCTATTGCTGTGTCTGTTCAGTGATGGCTGCAGACAACTTCTCACTTGCCTGCATCACATTCGGGTGCCTTTTGAAAATGGTCTGAATAAAACTGTGACTTCCTGGGGATCTGCTCGATGAGTTAAATTCCAGGCACAGAAGTCAGCTCAGAGGTTATGGTGAGGCTATCAAGGGCTGGTGTAGGAGAATTTTGTTGGGAAATATGCCATTCACCCAACAGCCCTGCTCTCGTCCCTCCTGGCTTCTTTGTGTTCCCCCAATCAAAGAATATTGAAAAGGAGCATACCCGAAGATGCCCAACTGTCTCTTTGACATGCAAATCAAAGAGTGCAGAATGCTTGGGAAAGAGTTGGAGAGACGGAAATACCACCTTCAAAATTGTGTACACCTAAACTGAGACCCGGTGCCATCGAGCCTACTGTGACTTCTACAAATTTACTAGAACTGTCCCTTGGGGTTTCCACGGCTGTACATTTTTCCAGAAGCAGAAAGTCTCACCTTTCTCCCATGAAATGGCTGGTGCTTTCCCATTGTTGACCTTGGGGGTAGCCACCCAACACATAGGTCGCCATGCCAACAGAGCTCCCTGTGTACAGACCTAGATGGAGTCTAGGTCAAGAAATAATAGCTTCACAGTTTGAGATTTTTAATACGGATGTATATGATTTTATAGCAATGCTTTTTTAAGTACCTTCATTTGTGTGCATGCACACAACACACATGTAAGAACTCTTCAAATATAAATCATGAATCGACACACACAGAAGGAAAAAAACAGCCTACTACCTGACAAGACAACTTCAATAAGGTCGCCCTCCTGAATATCACCGGCAGTTTTCACCAGCTGCAGGATGTTCTCAGAGGTAGGGTCATGGCGAAAAAGCAGGATCTTATCGTACAGTCCATAGAAGCCACATTCAGGGAACTGCAATGCAAACACCAAATGTCAACACCTGCATGCATTTCAAACACAAACCAAATAAATATCAGGAAGTAAACACATGCTAAGTTTTAAAGTTCAAAAAATAAAGAAGATGAAAAACAAACAGGAAAGGTACAGTTAAGATTGAAAATTCTCATGATAGTGGGACAAGAGGGAAGTAAACAGAAATAGAGGAAAGAACTAGGAGGCAAAGGGCATTTATAGAGGTCTAAATA
>NW_022103915.1:77304227-77321944 GCF_000313985.2 Echinops telfairi | reverse complement strand
GGATGGATGGATGGATGGATGGATGGATGGATGGATGGATGGTGATGAGTTGTACGAACCCCCAATAAAATGATATTAAAAAAAAGATTGAAAACTCTGCACATTAGGAGAGAAGAAATCACATATACATAAGGACACTGATGACTAAGTGCTCTTTTAATTAGAGAGCAAGAAGACAATAGAATATTAGGTAGATCAAGGTGGTAATAAATGGCTAAAAAATGGAATAGGGGAAAGAAATGCATTTTTATAAGATCTATAGCAATCTTCAACCTACAGCACAAAATACAAGAATGAACTTATTACAGTTTTTTGTACATACTATTGCAATTTATTTGTGAAATAATCCACTCTTTCAGCATATTTAAAAGTCAAGATGATGCAATAGATCTAAAAGTGTTCTGTGTGTGGGTAAAAGCTATCTGTGTTCTTTGACTCAGGGGAGTACGAGAATAGGAAACTCAGCTTTCCCTCCTGTTCTTGCTCTTCCAGGTTCCATTTGATGTGCTTGTAATCTATGTTAAATAGATAGGCGAGACAGCTAAAAGTCCGTTTGTTTTTTTGGGGGTTTTTTTTGCGGCCATCTAGCCCTGAAGCAACAAAGCCCACATGAAAGCAGCACACCAACATGTGTAATCATGAAGGGCCAAAGAGACCAGGCTTTAAACACCGTTTGTTTTAAGTATACCTAGTTTATGATTTCCTTACAAGGCCAAATTCAAGACTTTATTTCTCTCTCAAGAATTATTTCTCATTAACAGATCCAAAATGAAAGCCAAGTGAATACCAGGCATTTTATAATGGGCAAATCCAGAAAAATAACAATAATAAGATCATTGTGTTTATTTAATACTACTTCTAACGCTAACTTATAAATTTTTCTCTTCCTTCTAATGCAAAATAGGGTCCAAAATTCAATCCATCTTGCTAATGAATTCTTTTAATGGACTATTAAGAGTTGAATTATATTTAATCTAATAGTGTGAACATCTTTGAGGCTCTTAAAGTACATTTGAAATTGATTATGAAACCAACTACCCACGTATCTATGATTAGTGTAGGAGAAAGATCTGCGCTAGCAATGAGAATTGTCACTCAACAATCAAACCACTTTGGCTAATTTGGTAGCTCCTACTTAAATTTTTTTAATGTTTTTTTAAGTGGAGAGGGAGTTTTCTTTTCTTGTACTTGGCTTTTAGCACATAATTATTGAGAACTATTTATTTCACAAATTGATCATTGCAATTAAGCAGCGGGAAAAAATCACAAAGCAAGTATGGAAAAGTTTTTCTTTTTTTGTTTTGGAATCGGTGATGGATCTGATCGCTACGTCAATAAATACAAGTTTCAAGCCATAATTATAGGAGAAATGTTCAGAATCTGATAATATTTAAAGATGAATACAACATACTGTGAATTCCTATTTATTTTTATTTTTTCATAAAATTAGAAGCACATTCGTGTGGACCATTCTGTATGAATAAAATAAATGCATTTGGAGCCTTCTCTTGCTCTTAGGGTCTGTGTTGACCACAAGCTAGATCTCGTCACTTAGCAGGGTTTCCTTCCTTCAATACCCTTGGCAGCTGAAATGCTGTCACTGCTTCCACTGTGTTAAGTATAAGGGAAAAAACAGTTTTTATTTTTGAAGTTTCTCCCTTAATATCATTCAAGATTTGAGAAGGAAAGAAAGGAAAAAATAGTCAATTTTTCTTCCAAGATGAAACAACAGATGGTTTGTTTTCCATTTTAAAAATAGATAACATAAAATAAAATTGATCAATTGTACACGTGTAAATCATGAATTTTGACCCAAGCCATGGTATTTTCCATTGCCTCATAGCATGTGAAAGTTGAACATTGAATAAAGAAGACCAAAGAAGAATCAATGATTGCACTGGAGAAGAATATTTCTATTCACTTTTAAAAGATATTTTGTTGTATGTAGAATTCCATTTTATTAATATGTTCAGCACTTTAAAATTCCATTCTATGTGTGCTGCCTAATCCAGAATATTTTTCTCCTGCATGCTATTAATCAGAATGGACTCAATGACAACAATGTTTCATTTCTCTTTCCTGATTATTTCCATTTTTTTTCCTTCATGGATTACTTTAAAAGATGTGAGCGTAATGTACGTTTTGTAATTTTCTCTGTTTATCTTGATTGAAGTTCAATGTGATCAAGTTCTATTTGATCCACAGATTAACATACTTCATTATATCAAGTATGATATAATGCCTTCTCTTTACTGAGACTATCCTTACTGATGTATCAAATTGCCTAACATCCCAGATTTACTCGAGCGCTATTCATCTTTTTCACTCTTTCTGTCTGTAGTTTGGTTTGGATATATTCTATTGCTATATCTTTCATTAATCATTTTCTGCTCTAGTCTCTCATTGCCAATTAAATTCACCCTGTACTTTTTTGCATTTTGGATCTTATATTCTGTAGCTCTTAGAGTGCTATTTGCTTCTTTTACATATCTTCAGTTTCTTTCCTCATTATGTTCATGTTTTCAGAGTACATTTTAAAAGTCGTTTCCTGTTAAGTTAATCACTTTTGGCATTTCTAGTCTGTTTCCATTAGCTAATTTCAATGATGACAAACAGTCACATTTTTTCTGCTTCTTCAAATGCATAATATATTTTATTGGATACCAAATATTATGGAATAATGTAAACAGTGAGATTTTGTGGCCTCCTTTAAAGAATGTTAACATTCGTATTGGCAGAATGGTGTTCCCTGAAGATAAGTTTTATTTATACTATCAACTTATATTTAGACTGTAAGAAATTTGAGAAATTTAGTCATCAACTTGACTCCTTAAACTACCAATACACGTCTTTAAGATTAAAGCATTATTTCTAAAACAGATTAGAAAAGTATAAATACGATAGAGGAGAAAATGATCCTATATGGAGTGGATATGCCAGTTAGTAACTTAGGTGAGACAAGGTGGTTGGTCATTCTACCTTCCAACTAAACCACTCCTTTCAACTCTTACGGGCACTACTGAGACAAGTAAAATTCAACACCCTAACTTGTTTTTCTTTCTTTTCTCCTTTTCAGCTTTTAAATTGTGTTTCAGGAGAACGCTTACAGAACAAATTAGTTTTTAATTTTATAAAAAGTACGTTTTGTGGTGTTCTGTTTTGTGACCTTGGGTGTATTTCGCTCAACGTAACAGCACTTTCTCTCGGGGTTCATGTTTCCATCTGTCCTTTTCCGTCTCTTTCTTTCTGCTAGATGAGCACTGTTTGGGGATACATGCTGCTCATTGGGTTCTGGTTGGCTAATTATTCTGGGGAGGATTCTCCTTACAGGGGTTACTATTCACTTTTTATGTCTATCTCTTGGTTGGCTGAAAGAGATTCCTGACAGTGAGTTCTGTTTCAGATTTGAGGGATGTACACAAGTCAGTCTCGGGCTGTATACATGTCTTCCACCGTCTTGATCAGACAGTGAGTCTATTTATTTATTTTATTTTGAAGTTTGTTAGACATTTTATTCCCACTCATCTGGGACCTTCTGTTGTGATCATGTTGGGAGTATCTGGGTGTGGTAGATGGGCACAAATCGTTCTCTGGTCTCAGGGGAGTCGAGGCTGTGGTTCGTGTGGTCCATTGGTCCTTTGGAATAATTGTTTCCTTGCATATAATTTGCTTCACTCTCCTTTGCTCCATGTGGGGAAAAAAACAGATTGTTATGTTTTAGATGAGTGCTATAAAGCTTTAAAGACCCCACGAGTACGTAGAACATAGTCTTCGTGTGGACTATTAAACTAGATGTCTTCTAAAGACCCTGGCATTAAACTCCCCAAATCCAGTCACTTGTTTCATCAAGGTGTTTTGGGTATGCCAGATCCTAATTCTCAGCAAATGACTTGGCAACCCAACTAAACCCATAACCCTTCTTACACGGAAGTGAAGGAAATACCGCAGTCTGGCTGGTCCCCAAGAAAGTGCCCAAAGACCCTTGTTTGAACAACTCAGATTTTAAAACTAAAAAATTCGATTATCCCAAAAGCAAAAGACCCTTACAAAAGAAAGTACCATCTTCAAAACTGGCAAAAGTAATTTTAAATAGTAGTAAAAGAATAAAAGTTTTTAATTATCATATAATTCTAAGACCCCAGTTACAGTAGGCTAAATTTTAACTGTTGTTAAAATATTCTTCTTGAGTAGAATACAAATGTTCTTCAAAATATAGGGCATTCATTAGTTCACCTTGTACCATAGCCTTTCCAAAATCATGATGGGAAGTTGAGAAAATGCAAGAAATTCTGATTTGGGTTGCGGTGAGGAACAACAGTATCTGTGAAACAAGGAGGAGTTGAGAATCCCCCCCCCCCCACCATGCTCTCAGAAGTTAGCTAAACCTTAAAAGAGTCTTCTAATATTATTTCATCATACATTTATAGTATAAAAGTCAAGTGAAAAACTGAAGATTAGGTTTAAGGGGTAAGAATTTTGCCCTCATAGTACAGTTCTGGTTTAGCCTGGCCTCCCTCCCTTCTCTTTATTCCTTCAACGACATGCCTTTCATCCATTTATCTATGGGCCTGGATCACTGACATGGGAACATTCCCTAAGGAGTTAGGCCTCTTCATTAAACTGTGGGTATAATGGAAGTGATGAGGTAGTGTTTAACTACAGGTATGACAGCTCCATATCCCAGTTTATAACACATTTCTTTCCAAGGGTGCTTCAGAAAACCTTTAGAAAAGAAAACTGTAAGAATATTTTCAATATGTGCTACATAGTAAAGCTATTATTTTAAAAGACTATATTTAAATAGGAAGCCTGGTGACAATGATTACGTGCCTGGCTACTAACAACAAGGTCAGCAGTTCAAAAGCACCAGCGGCTCCACATGAGGAAGATGAAGCCGCCTGCTTTTGTGCAGAATGATGGCCTTGGAAAGCTATGCAGTAGTTCTCTCAACTTGAAGTCTAAAAAACTCAATGCCAGTGGGTCATATGTTAATGCTCATTAAGGTTATTATCTGTCCAACAAATAAATGATGAAAATGTGGCTATCCCCACCGCCACACTCCTTCTTACTGTTTAATAGGCATATGTTTTCTCTTCATCAGTGAGCCATTTAGAAACAGGATGGAGAGCACTGGATAGCAGGGCACTGGCATGAACGTGGAGCCCTATCCTCTGGGAACAGTTGTCATGGTAGCAGAAGCTAAGGTTCAATTTTTTTCTTCAAACTGTACTGTTTTGTATTGGATAGAACAATCATATGAATATTTACCGCTCGCAATTAAGAGATAAAATATTTTCTTTTACTTAGCATAACAGTCTGCTTGAATAGAAATTATATACAAGAAAACTTCAGAAATTATATTTTCAAACAATGGAAGGTAAAAGTGGAAGGGAACAATGTGTGACAACTGAGAAGAGAACATATTGGGGGAAAACGCTCATGGAACAACATTCCCTAATTTGGTCATAATCATCTGTTTTTATGTGAAGGTGTGTGAGCTTGGAAATCTGAAAACCCTCATTAAACCAAACAGACTTTTGGAAAGGCTCAGGGGCTTGCACACTCAGCTGGAGGTTATTACATGATCGTTCGGTGTTTCTCAGAGGCTTTGTGGTTGTGAGCCCAAACATCCGAGATAAGTGATGTCAAGCTCCCTCCAAGTTTGAGTCTAACAAAACTGGCCACTGTAAAAATACGGCCAACAATACCGGCACTGGTCCTAAGCTCTTTAATTCTACCCGATGCAGGAAACCTCTGGGCTGCTGAGTGGATCATTTGGCATTTTTGACCACAGAGCACAATTTACTGTTACATTTCACTACAAATTCATGGCTGGCCAGACAATGTACTCCAGAGTAGAATAAATACATGTTTTAATGAGCAGCTGAAATGTGACCTGGCCAATATGAGTTCTAAAGAACAAAGGGTGCTTTTCCATAGCTGAGGCCAACCACAGAAGGGCCTAGGGCCAGAAACAAATAAATCCATGACTCACTCAAGTGGAAGAAAAAAGAAGAAATGGTGGGGGCAGTGGGGTTGGCCTGAATAGGAAAGGAAAATACTGCCAGTTTACTTCTGCTAAAAGATGAGGAGGTCAAGGGAATTAAATTAAATGATTCTGATCAATAACGGAACACATGAGACAGTTGAATACTGCACTCTCACATTCAAGATAAT
Organism: Echinops telfairi; assembly: GCF_000313985.2. Lineage (NCBI taxonomy): Eukaryota > Metazoa > Chordata > Mammalia > Afrosoricida > Tenrecidae > Echinops > Echinops telfairi. The sequence goes on along the minus strand of NW_022103915.1, from coordinate 77,315,767 downwards.
GTCAAAGTCATTGTCAGTAACTTCCTGTTTACAAATATTACTATTATTGGCCAGTTTCAATGAACTAAGAAATTGAAAGGGCACCATGACTTGGCCACACGACTGCCTGAATGTGGTCTAGGGACCACGAGGACATAGTGGTGTCAACTGATGTACTAGGGGTTCTTGAAAAATTGGATGGAAATGACACTCAACGTCTTTTGTGGCAATAAGTTACGGTTGTATAGCTCTAGCATCCAGTTATAAAGATTGAGATCATCTTAAAAACGAATGATTTTTAGCTCAACTGGATCCTTTCTGGGATGTTATGTGAGAGAAGTCAGACAAGACAGCAACCTCAAATGTGGATAATTAGCTTTTCCCTCCGACTATTCCCTGAACCAACACCCTTTAACCACACACAATTTTTTTAAAAATCCTCTAATTACTGGTACTAAAAACCACACAAATACTTGGTAAATTACCACTGTATGAGATTATCAGCTGCATATTATTACAGATCAAATAAAAATTTTATAAGATGGTCCAAGCCCATCAAAAGCATGACCCTTACGTAAGAACAAAAGTTTAAAATATAAAAAAACAGAAAATAAAAACATAAATATTCCTATTATTTGGAGGACTGTTGCTAAAAGTATTCAAATTGGGCAGAGGATCTTGTATTTGGTGATCTCATATCCTCAAGAGGAGGCACATGAAAGGAATTCCACACTGTGACCACTTGGCTATGTGGCTCGTTTCTGAAGGGAACCCTGGGAAACGGAAACAAGAAAAAATGAACTCAGACTTTAGGTTTTCTCTCCCCGCCCCACCTGATGCTCCCTTCTACCTCTCAACCAGTGGTTCTCAACCTTCCTAATGCCACAACCCTAAAATACAGTTCCTCATGCTGTAGTGACACCCAACCATAAAATTATTTTCCTTGCTATTTCATAACTGTAATTTTGCTACTGTTATGAATCGTAATGTAAATATCTGATATGCAGGATGTATTAGGCGACCCCTGTGAAAGGGTCGTTAGAATCCCAAAGAGGTCACGATCCACAGGTTGAGAACCGCTGCTTGGAAACAATCCAAGCATGCAAAGCGTTCTACCATACAGAAGCAGCTCTATCCAACGACACTGTGTGGAGGAGTGAATTCTGACGCACAGGGCAGCGCTGCCCTCGAGGTTCTGAGTCTGGAACTCTTCGTGAAAGTAGAAAGAGTCAAGGCTTTGCCAGTTCAAGTTTGTTGTTACCTTTCCTTTAATCGTCTTAGTTTTTAATACACTTCTGAAGCAATGACTCATCCTAGTCAAAAAGAATTCATGATGACCAACTTTTCAATGCTTATTTTCATCAAACAAATGAAAACACACTGTCGGAGAGTCGACTCCAACTCTGCAGAGCAGAATAGCCCTGCGCTGCGGGTTTCCAAGACGGCGTCTCTATGGGCAGAGAGGACCTCCTCTTTCTCCCACAGAGCAGCCGGCACCTTCAAACTGCTGCGGAGCTTTGGGTTCACAGCCCGGTGATTGCCCCGTTACACCACTGGCTGCTAACCTTAAGGTTGGCAGTAAAAAACCACCAGTTGCTCCATTGGAGAAAAAGGAGACTTTCTATTTCAGTAAAGATTCTTGGCAACCCACAAGGGCATTTCTACCCTATGCTACAGGGTCACTAGGAGTCAGAATGAATTTGATGGTAGTGCATTTATTTTTCATTAATTACTTTTTTAAAACTCCTTGAACACATCACATCTCTAAAATACCAGACTAAAACCAAAAACAAACTCAGAGACAGTGAATCTTTACTGGAAAATACGGACTGATCTTTTTCCACATATACAGCTGTGGGTTTGAACTGGAAAATACGGACTGATCTTTTTCCACATATACAGCTGGTGGGTTTGAACTGCCAAACTGAAAGCAATCTGATGCTTAATCTACTGAGCCATCAGGGCTCCTAATGGTCAAATAATAATCATGATGTTTGTAATAAGAGAATGCCTTGTACATTTCCCCTAAACTATAAAATTCTACAGGGAAGCTGTGTACTAAAGGGTCGGTAATACTATTTTACTTTGCTGTACTCGAGGACAGAGGAATGGTGTCCAGAAGCATATAAATTTGGCAAACAATCACAACCCTTTCCTGGCTTCTTATTGGTCTTTTCTTTCCCCCCAGCACCTGCCATGCGAAGACTTCATGCTCCAAAAACCAAAGGCTTCCTCACCCTCGATATCATGAACTTCAGAAAGCTTCAAGGCCCAAATTTAGAAACATGAAATACAATTACTGCCAGTCCTTTCTCCACACAACTGACAAAAAACAAAACAAAACAAAGCACCCTATCCCAGTCACTACCAACTTTAGTCTATCTCATTAGCTGCCGTCAAGGCAGATAGGGGACCTTCTCTACGAAATGTCTTATGCTTACATTCTTTTGTCAACCCCCCGCTTTCTCATCCCATTTAAAATCCTTTTGATTACAAAATCGTTTTCATTCATATTTTAAATTAACTTATGTTTATATGAGAGATAGAAACAGAACATAAAAGGAAAAGGATATCTGAGAAAAGAAGGAATATAGTTCATCAAAGAGGTCTCGTTGGCACCTTTCGGAAGTAGTTCTGATAGAATCGGAAGCATAGAAACATGAATATAATTAAAATATGCACATCCTCTGGGACTAGGTCGAGACTACACATTATTCATCCTCAGGAGCCCGGGAGGCATCGTGGTTACGCAATGAGCTGCAGTTTGAAATACCAACAAGATTTGCAGTAGAAAGACAAGGTTTTCTACTCCCATAACGAGTTTTAGTCTCAGAAATTCACAGAGGCAGTTCTACTTTGACCTCTAGGGTTGCTGTGAGTCAGAATTGACTTCATGGCAGTGAGTTTGGTTTGGGTAGGTGTAAATGCCCTGATGTCTTATATCAGATATTGCTTAAAGAAGCCCGATGAACAAATGACATGCTTATGTTTTCAGGTAGCAGCTATGACTCAAGGTGATGCTAAAATGATGGCAGAAACTTTTCTTATGTTTTCACCTGAGCAATATATCATCGATTAAAAAGACAAAAGCATTAAGGAATGATTTATTAATCATTGACTATAAAACAGCAACTTCTCTGTATAGCCTTCATGGTGGTACTTTCAATCATTAGTCTGTTGTGCATAAATTCTAAGTTTTTAAATTAATGTTCCTATCAACCAATTATAGAAGGCAATAACTAATGAGAGCCTCAAGGTTGCTGTGTAAAAGCATATTATCCCGCATTAGACCTTGACAGATTGCTAGCCAGCAATAGCTTTTAGAAATCTTGGTAGGCACTCCCAAATTATTCACACAACAATAATTAGGCATAGAGTTTCATAGGTTTGATATCAATTTTTAAAAACACTTTACTTTTTGCTTTATTCTGAATAATGCTATCATTATACAGCACTGTAGGTTTTTGCATTTTATAATGAGGCTATAATATTGCTTATTTGAAGGAATTAATGCTAGTGGATCGACATAACAAGTAAAATAAAAATATACATAAAATAATTTCATAAGACTTCAACAATCATTAATTTGGGACAAGTAATCTTTTAGAGATTATTTTTAGTATTTTTTTAATCATTTTATTAGGGGCTCATACAACTCTTATCACAATCCATACACACATCAATTGTGTAAAGTGCATTTGTACATTCATTGCCCTCATCATTCTCAAAACATTTCCTCTCCACTTAAGCCCCCGGCATTAGGTCCTCATTTTTCCCCTCCCTCCCTGCTCCCCCCTCCCTCATGAGCCCTTGATAATTTATAATTTGTTATTTTGTCATATCTTGCCCTGTCCGACGTCTCCCTTCACCCACTTTTCGGTTGTCTGTCCCCCAGGGAGGAGGTCACATGTAGTTCCTTGTAATCGGTTCCCTCTTTCCTACCCACTCTCCCTCTACCCTCCCTGTATCGCCATTCACACCACTGGTCCTGTAGGGATCATCCACCCTGGATTCCCTGGATTTCCAGTTCCTATCTGTACCAGTATATCATCACTGTTCACACTTCGTGGTAGTCTACAATGGGTCCAATACTTGAACAAGAATTTGCTTTGTAACTCCGGGAACTCATACGAATCCCAGAGCACTCTTTAACTTGAGTCCCCTGGACTTAGTCTGCAACCTGAAACTAGTATTTCCCAAAGCAATAAATTTGTGCCATGACAGTAAGACTTGAAATACCTTTTCAAAATATGCCATAATCAATCACTTTCCTGAAGAGTCACCAGACTCATAATTATATTAATATGTATAAAGAAACTTGTTTACCACACATATTTTAGCATGTATATATGCATAAGTAATTCTTTAATTCTTTAGGGAAGTAGAAACCCCTGTCTTTCACCTGTGGAGCTGCTGGTGGTTTTGAACTGCTGATTTTGCTGTTAACAGCCCAACTCATAAGCACAACGCACTTTTCCTATAGGGTTGCTGTGAGTAGGCATAGACTCAGTGACAGAGAGTTTCTTTTGGGTCTCTGTTGTTGGTGTTGGCTGTTACATACATATCACTATAATATACACATGTATATGTATGTATTCCTATGTGTATACATCCATCATTTTGTCAGTTTGTCCTACTGTGGTGACCTGCTTGTTGCTGTGATGCTGGCAGCTATATCACCAAACATTCAAATACTGGAAGGCACTTGGAGGGCAAACTGGGAGGGACGAGTAGGAATACCACTTATCAGAAATTAGCACTCAAAATCTTAAATAACAGCAGAACATTGTCAGATATAGTTCCAGAAAATGACTCCACAGATCACAAGGCACTCAACATACAACTGGAAACAATCTGTCTCCTCACAGGAGAGTTTGCCTTAGTGAGGTGACTGGAGCAACACTTTGGGGAGCTCCTCATGCTGGTGAAATATGACTCAAAAGGAGAAGAAACAGTTGAAATCCTCCATTAATAATCAGAGTGTGGAATACACAAAGTATGAATTTAGAAAAACTGGAAGTCATCAAAAATAAAATGAAGTTGGAGGGAGGTCAGGGAGGTGTGGGGGGGGGGAAATGACGAGCTGCTACCAAGGGCTCAAGTAGAAAGAAAATATTTTGAGAATGCTGATGGCAACAAATGTACAAATGTGCTTGACCCAATGGATGGATGGATGTGATAACAGTTGTGCAAGTCCCCAATAAAATTATTTTTTTTAAATCAATATCCGAGGCACTAGGGAGCTTAAGGGGAGTAGGATTGCCCTTAGAAACAATCATATAGTTTACAATGCTGAGAATGAAAAATTCAAGAGGAATGGCAACACATTCATCATTGAAACAAACATTTCATCATAGAAATGAACATCTCTCTGATGTACAATGCTGTCTATGATAGGACAGTAACTATAGGTCTACACGGAAGAGCTGTTAATGAAACTTTTATTCAAAGTTACTTATCAACCCCTAGAGCCAAAAAGAAACAAACTGAAGAATGTACCACCTTCTTCAGTCTGAAATTGATCCAACATGTAATACAAGATGAATTACTGCTCTCTCGAATGCAAAAGTTGGAAGCCAACATGAAACTATGGTATTAGTTATTGAAGCTGGAGATCATATGGTAGAATTTTGCAAGACCAATGATTGTTCACTGCAAGTATATTTCTTCAACAATATCATCAAGTATGCCCTTGTTCTAGTCTAATGACTGTCTCTTGGTCTGTGTCCAGGTACCACAAAGGCACACCACACCTTACGTGTTCTGGAATTCCAAGTATTTACAATGTTAGCTATAGTTTATTAGGAACCATAAAGTTGAATGTCTTTGCCCAGTCAAAACTTAAATATGTTTCTTGTATTATTTAACTTCAGCTGAGATTCATTTAATGTCAGCCATGATATCCCTGTTTGCATGCCTCTTCTGAATCTGGATTGAACTTTTGGCAGCTCCTTGCCAATGTACTGCCACACCTTTTAAAATTTATTTTCGGCAAAAATTTGCTTAAATGAGATAATAATGACATTTTAGAATATTTTCTGTATACTCTTGACTCACCTTTCTTTGCAGTGAGCACAAATATTGATCTCTTCCAATTGGTTGACCTTCTTTCCTGAGTAAGCTAGTGAGTGCATCCAACACTGCAGAAGTGTGTTGAAACATTTCATTTCGTATTGTGTCAATCTCTGGACCCTTATTTTTGGCTAACTTCTTCAGTACTCCTCAGACTTCATCCTTCAGTAGTATCAGTTACTGATCATATATTACCTCTTGAAGTGGTTTAATATCAACAATTATTTTTGGTGCGATGATTCTATGTATTCCTTCCATTGTCCTTTGATGCTTCCACATCATTCAATATTTTGCCTTCCAATAAACCAAACCCACTATTCTCGAGTCAATTCCAACCTGGACCCATAGAACCCGTAGGACAGAGTCGAACTTCCACTTTGGGTTTCTGAGACTTTATCTCTGTGTGGAATCAGACAGCCTGTCTTTCTCCCTAGGGGTGGGTAACCACAAGAACTCTGTCAATATTACAGTTTAAGGCTTAGAGTTTGTTCTGGGTTCTTTCAGCTTAAAATATGCTGATAAGGCTTCCCTTTTGGTTTTCTGAATACAGATCATTGTACATTTCATTGTAATGCTTAACTCTGTCTTCCTGGCAGTTTTTTTTTTAATTGCAGTTTAGCTCTTTTACTTCAAGATTTTTTGATGATCTCTTTAACTACTCTACATTCAACAGCAAGTTTTAGAGTGTATTCTGATATCCATTTTGGCCATTTGATTCTTTCCTGTCTTTTAAATGATTCTTTACTTTCTTCCTGCCTAATGTGCTTGTCGTCCAGTGGTGGTTCTAGCCTTCAGTGATTAGGGTTTAGTGTATCAAATCTAAATTCAGATGGGATATGCTCAAGGACATGTTTAGTTCTCATGAGTAACAGGACTCTCAGCCCAAGTTAGATCTTGTCAAGGAAATGGCCCTTCTTCAGAGCCTGGGCCTTGATGGGGAGGTACAAAGTAAACAGATGTGCATGGAAAAGACGTGGGCCAAGCCCAGGCTGAGTAGGTCTTTGGCATCCTGTCCATGCCCACTGCCTGTGTACCTGGAAAAAGAATCAGCAAGACTTCCCTGTGGACATTATCAAATATTGCCCCTCGTGCCATATCCACTCCAGCTACATCCTCCCCACAGACTGGATAAACAAGGGCTCCAGGAAGGAAGAATTCACCAGGAATTTCAAAGCTCAGACCAGTCCCATCAGATACCTGTTCTTCTGGCAGAAGAATGCCTCTTGCCCCTGCACCACGTATGTAAGGCCTAGATCTCTGATCAATCCTGCTTAAATGGAGAGTGTTCAGCTGGCCTCTGGGAGTGGGGGGCTGCACCAAGCAGTGTGCCGACAGCACCTGAAGCCAGAGGACAGTGTGCTTTTCATAGCTGACCCTGCCCATAGCCTTCCAGGGCTCAGAAACTTCCTGGATCCTAGCTAGCAAGGTCAACTTGTAGGAGGCCGGTCACTCTTCGGTTGGCTGTTAGGCCTTTCCCGTAGCAAACATGGTGGGGGATGCAACAGTGACTAGGCAGGGCAACGTAGGGAAAAGTAGAGGGTTTCCCAATAAGGCAGTGTTGCCCTTCTCTCCCTCCCCCTGCGCTGGTATTTAACTTGGCTCTTTTGTAGAAGGATTGTGAAAGGCATGTAATAAAACAAAACTGATCAATTTAAAAAAGAAAAATAATCTTGTTAAGAAGCCTCTTTGCATTTCAAACCTACCCCAAGGCTTCTCAGAAGACAGATTTGCTCTGCTTCTGAAAAGTCAGACTCGAAAATTGGATGAATCGGTTAGTTCTACTTGGCACACTTGGTGGTGCCTAGAGTCAAGGTTGACTACAAGGCTTTCTTATATTCCAGTTTTGCCAATTTTCTGATTTATATAGATTTCTACCACTGAAGAAAACTTACTATCCTTCAATATTCTCCTACATTTCGTTAAGAAGAACTTACTTATTAAGACTTTTTTTTTTCATTTAACAACTCCCTTCCTTTTATTTATGCATATTATGACATTTTGGGTTAATTCTATATCCTGTGCCGGAATAAAGCAATGGCCATAGATTTGGATGTTGACATTGACCCAGTGGAATTCCATTGTTCTGATTGTGCTGTTAATGATCATTTGGTTCCATGGATAAAAATCTCATTTCCTGAAAGTCAAATCCCTAAGGGACTGGTGTATTTTCTCTTCGTTGTACAGATAAGCAGGCAGTGAACCTGATTTAAAGAATCAAAAGGAAAACAACTTTTCTCATTTATTTTGATGTTTCCCCGATAGGAAAGAATTTCTTCCCTCCTTGTAAAATGCTACACAGCCCTTGAGAAGAATGCTTGTGGGAGAGTCGGCAGGCACCCAAGAGAATAAAGCTACCTGCCATCCCCCCAGAAGCAATGATTCACTTACTGGTCTTTCAGCTCACTCCCAAGTGGCTAAATGTACTGAGACCTTGCTAATCACATACTAAAAGGTTATCTGCCAAGGCTCTCATGAATATCAGTGATGATCTGAGACCTTGAATCAGGTAGTTCACTCATCAAGAAATGTCTTATATTTTCTGCAAAACTGCTAACTCTGTTAATAGTAGATATAGAAAAACATTTACAAAAGATTGAATCTGAAGAAGGTTAAAGAATACAGAATATTTGATCCTGAAAGAGGATGAATTAAAGTCTAAAACACTGAAGGGAAAAAAAAGCTATCAGTACCTGTGTTCTTAATTTGGAAACAGTAAATGCGGGTACAAAAGTGAAAATTTAATTAAAAAATGACTTGGCACAAAATAGTTTATTTCACTTTTCAAACATATGAAAATATAAATCTAATTTATAAAATGAGGCTGCAAAACTATATATTAAAAATTCAACACCATTCAATTGCATTATCTACAAACTTTGAAGCCCTTACATATCTATGCCAGCGTGAAATAAAGTCACTGTTTTAAGAAGTCAAAGAATGGTAGCTGACATGCTAACCTTTGTAACATGTAATCCCAGTACAAATATGGGTTTCCCTTTCAATAGATGCCTAAGAATACATTACTGAACACTCTAGATAGTTACCACCTTCATAAGATATTAAATGTTTTCCCTGTCTAAAATTCAGAGAGTTGCCAAAAGGCAATCCTAAAAACTCTACTTCTTGAAACTCTCCATCCTGTTCACTTCATATTTCTGCCATCCAATTTTCTTTCTGTCTTTTAAAAAAAATCATTTTATTGGGGTCCTTACAGTGCTTAATCACAATCTCTGTACACACCCATTGTGTCAAGCACATTTGTACATGTTGCATCCAATTTTCTTCTAATCAGAAAACAGTAAAGATGAAAAGAGTCAGCATGGTAAATTTTATAATAGTGATATTTTGAGATAAGTTTTTTATTTCCTTTAGAGGAAGAAAGAACAAAAAGTTCTTGAGAGAAACCTGTTTTCCACTGAGACATCTGGGCCATCTAAATGCCTGGCTACTCGAACGGGTCAATATTCTCTACAGTGTCTCCCCAGCAACATGGGGTTCTTATGAGTTTGGTGACATGATTGTATCCAATCTTTCAGATCCTGTCACAGCATCAATGCATACACATTATCACTGGTAGAGAAAGGAGGCAGATTAGAAGTGGAATATGTGAATTAAAAATCAGATACTGAGACACACACAGTACTGATTATATCAGTACTGAAAACCAACTGTAGTTGAACACAGAGCAACAAAAAGACGAAGGCTAAGATCATGTGATGTCTCAATATAAATTCATAAAATATAAAATTCATTACTTGAGGCTGGAACATGTTAAGATTCAGAACCTTGGGCCTCACTGAGCTTCAAACACAGCAAATTTTTTTTTATTTCCCAACAAAGAATTCAAGTTTTATTGTACTCCAAATTCCACCCCACTTCTCTTCAATCATTTATACACATGTTGCTCACAACAATGTGTCAGTGCTCAGATGAGTGTTTGCACTTGCCCTCAAGCCCCTCTCTTAGGTTCTTAATGACCTTTCTACTACCCAATTATTTGGGTAATTATCAGTGCACAGAGGCAATATCTCAGTTAATTCATTGATCATTCATTTCTTAAAACACTTCTTTTTGATGCTACAATTAGGTCTTCATTTGCTTTCCATCTTACTGGACTGGCTGTAACTTCTCAGTTACCTCTGGTGATAGGTAGCTTTTGTGCCAATTAGACTAGGCCAGAATTTTCAGGTGGTTGGCAGTTAACCCCTAAGCATTCTTCATTGTAGTTACAGTAAATCAGCTGTAAAAATATTAGAGGTAATGCAACAGCCTTATTTAGGTGACAATCCTGATACTGTGAAATGAAAGGAAATTGCCTTGGGGGTGAGGGCTGCTCCCATGTAAGTTGATGCTGTGGGAAAATACTCTGCTTTTTGTTGGGTCTGGATCCTGCATCTGGAACATCAACCTCTAGTTCTTTGGACTTAGGCCAATGACCTGCCATATTGCCTGCTGATCCTGGGAGTCATTAGTGACCAGTATCCATAGGTCACCTTTGAAATCATCCCCTCTGCAGCTACAAGACCAAACTGCTCCTGTGCATTCATCCCCTTTGCAGCCACCAGCCTGCGATCGTCAGTCTCTAGAAGCACTTGAGTCTGGAGACGCCTGAGCCCAACATCTGCCCCATGGACTTGGAACCTGTCTGCTCTCAGACTTGCCTGGCTCTACACTTATATGAGACCTTTTTCTGGATGTCTATGGATATAAAATGTGTTTTACTTCTTTAGAGAACCCAGTCTAAAACACCTTTCTTGAATCTGCCTCTTCTTTTCACCCTCTACAGAATTTTGAGTGTTCAAGGCTCATTCTTCAGAAATTTTACTTTATCTGTTTATAACCATGCTTACATAAAGACTATAAGTATATCTACTTAAATGACATAACTATCTATCCTATCATGAATTTTGCCCTTGAAACACCAAGCCATGTATCTAGCTGATATTCAACATCACTTTTCTTATTTATGAGATATCTTAAACATTTATATTTTCAAACATAACTCTTTATGAGAAGACTTTATCATGTTCATGGAAAGTTTAATTTAAAGATAGTGGAATTATTACATGCACCTTTTGAAGCTTCTTCTTCATAAATGCCAACACATAGATTCTCTTCCTTGGTGTTCGCCATCTCAGGAAATTATATCAACAAACAGTTGTTTAGGCATCAAATCTTTCAATTTTCTCTCACTCCCTATTTAATCCAGTATCCTTTGGGCTGTACTTTAAAAGTAAAATACATTCTAAATCTAAAATGTATCCTTATTCCCAATAACATGTCCCTAATTCAGTGGGCAACTGTTACCAAACTACTTTCACCCCCACTTTTCCTCCAACATTAGAATCATCCTGACAAAACAGGTCAGAGATCTGAGTCTTCCAATGGCTTCCCTTCAGACTTACAATCACCCAAAGTCATTACCAGCCTCTTGCAAGGCTCTGACCCTGCCTACCCCTACTTTCTCATATTCCACCCATTTTCCTCCA
>NW_022103915.1:77283985-77299727 GCF_000313985.2 Echinops telfairi | reverse complement strand
GCTGCCACTGAAAAGCCTCGGGTTGCAATAGTGAAAGATTTTATGAGCAAAATACCGAACCACAGGGTTGAACTACCCTGTGGGTTTCAGAGGTGGTAATTCTTTATAGGCGTGGAAAGTCTTATCTTTCTCCTGATTGACAGATGCAGGTAACATACAGAGATGGGAAGAGGTCCCTGTCCCCCAAAAAACTGCTCAACATCCCACCATTTGAAGAAGCAGCATATGATCAATATCCAATGGTGTTGAAGGAAGAAGTCCAAACTACACTGAAAACATTAGCCAAAAACAAGACAGCCAGTGTTGTTGGAATAGCAACGGCAATATTTCAACAAGCTGATGTAGCCCGAGAAACATTTATTTGTCTATGCCAGGAAATTTGGTAGACAGCTCCTTTAGCCAATAAGATGGAATAAAGATCCATATTTGTACCCATTCCAAAGAAAGATGACTATACATAATGCTCAAAGCATAGAATGATATCATTAATATCACATAAAGTAAAATTTTGTTGAAGATTATCCTACAATATATTGCAGCAGTTATCTTGACAAGTAGCTGCCGGAGATTCATGGTTGGTAAAGTACTGGGGCAGCAAAAACGAGGAAGGCCCTCCATGAGACAGATTGATATGTGGTTGCAACAATGTGTTCAAACGTAAGAACGATGTGAGCACGGTGCAGGACCAGCCAGTATTTCATTCGGTTCCTCCCTCAGACATATTGGGAACAGAAGGTGGGAGGTGTGTGCGCTAGATCTGCAGGCTGAGGAGCAACAATCTCTTAGGAGAAAGAATTTGGAACAGAGGCTGAGTGACTGCCACAAGGAGAAATTACAAGAAAATCAAAATGATAGAAACAGAGAGGGTTCAATAAGTCTCCCTATCATAAATTAACAAGGAGGTGTTCAAATGGAGCCAAAGGCAGATTTAAAAACAAAAACATAGATCCAGGAATGGGTTTGGGGCTCGCACTAAATCCTAGCTCCAACGTAAAATAATCAGTTCTTACATCATGTCCCTTACATCAGGAAGGGAGCACAGAAGATATGGGTGCTATGGAGAAGTGTGGTGAAGAAATTAGATGGTGCCGGGCTGTCAGATAAAATAGAGTCTGGGGTCTTAAAGGCTTGTCTCCAAACAAGCAGCCATCTAAATGAGATGTCAACTAAGTCCACATGGAGCAAGCACGCCATTATCAGTCACCAAAGGAGCTCAGGGGGAAAAAGAATGTTTTGAAATTGTGGTAGCAATTGTACAATACTGCTTGATGTGATTGAACTATGGAATGGTTTGATATCTATATTAATCCCCAATACAATGATTTTGAAAAAAGAGAGAGGAGACCAGACCACATGCAAGAAGGTCACTATGACAGGTGGAAATGTTTGAGCAGAATCAAGACATAAATAACCAAGAGACAAATTAAGAAGCCTATAAAAGAAACAGGAAGAGGCAATAAGAACCTGCCTTCCTGGTGGGCCTATTAGGTAAGCACTGGATTGCTAACAACAAAGTTGGCGGTTCAAACTCATCATCCACTTGACAGGAACATGCTAGGCTCTCTCCTCCCATAAAGGTTTATAGCCAATCTATGGTCGCTATGAATCTGAATCAACTTGATGGCTCTGGGTTTGTTTATTATATTATCACAATAAAACCAATGCATGACACCAGAAAAGGAAAATTCCACACAGAACCTTCGAGTTTTTGTGTTTCTGGCTCACTCTGCCACAATGAGACTCCCTTAACAAACTTTTTGTCAATGCTTGCCAATTCTTCCCTTTACACGGAAGTAACTAATCATTGCCTGCATACTTTTAGAGCTCAGGTCCCCAGGGGCTCTCGATTTGATAATAAATATAAAGGGAGTCAACACTGCCTCAGGCTGGCGTTCACACAGGACGTTTACATGCTCTGCCCTTTAGACTCGTTTTTGATAGTATTACTTCTTGAACATTATTGAGGTAGTAGACATGTCTTTTCTGAATCTATCTCCATGTTATAGAGGAAATGGTAACTACACCTCCTGCTACCTTTGAGGTATGTCTGTCGTATGAATATATTCTCAGACCTCCACCAACTACTAGCACTGTGAACGGCAACAGTTTCTTCGGTGAGAAATTTTCCTGAGAGTCTAAGATGCTAAGTGCTAAGTCACAGTATTTGCTTGGTTTGATTTGACTAAGAGTGCCAGGAAGACACCAGCAATATCCGATACGTCCACAAGTGGTCCAGGAGGCTTTCTACATCCACAAGCCCTCGCTAACACTTTGCGTTACTCAACTTTCTAATGCCCTGTTGTCAAATACAGGAGAGAGGGCATTTTTAGCTGCTTTCCTTTGATTTTATCTGATTAAAAATAATTTGAATTTGTGACTATTGGTGGTTTCTTCCTCAATAGATTAACTGTTCATGTTCTTTGCCTGTTTTCCTATTGTTGTTGCTATTTTTCTCTTGTTGACTTGTAAACACTCCAAACAAAATACATGTAGAACATTTTTTCTTTGTACTAGATGGAAAAGTTATTTTCTTGGTTGGTTTATTAGTATAAGAATATAAAGCTTGAATTCACAAGGAGAGAAACTGGGCATTTTTAGTTTATTGTGTAGGTTACATCCAAATGCTGAACCAACAAAACCCAAAGCGGAGCCCTGGTGACCAGGTTTGAATCCAACAAAAACCAAAACTGGGTTTTAGGTACCAATAGATTCTCTCAAGGGCAATGTTTCAGCTGGTTTCTGTCCCATGTAATCCATTGACCTTTGGGCCCTTGTCCGGTATCCAGTTCTCAGGTAGCTGAGGCAGAGTCCTTCGAAGAATCTAATTTTCAGACGTTGATTTTCTTTGCGCACTGAAAAAACCAGCTTTCTCTAGCTCTCTGCCCTATCAGCCTGGCCTCACACTGCACAAACGTCAGCATGATTGAGTTGCAAAGAACATACCTATTGTCTAACCCCTGTATCACTTAATTTTCTCAGTCTCCCCCAATTTTGACATTGTTGTTGGTCGGTGCCACAGTCGGTTCTGACTCAGGGGGCTCCCTGTCCAATGGAACCTCGCATTGCCCCGTCTTGCACCGGCCTCACAACTGTGCTTATGTTTGAGTCCATTGTCGCAAAGGATTGACATTGGCCGATGCATCTTGTCAAGAGTCTTACTATAATCTCTGTTTATACATAAGCATGTTTCCTCTAATATGTTTGGGCACTCTGTTTTCCTCATTACGTTTTTAGAACGTGTATCATTTCAAAGACATAGGACAGAAATAATATTTAACTGTCCTAAAGGGACACAAATTGCTTGGGCACAATGTCTCTGTCCAGGGGGAGCTAGTCTCTTCTGCTGGCATGTCCCAAGTCCAGGAGATGCAGTCTCTGCATCTTGTTTCTACGGGACATTCTAGTTGCACTTCTTCTAAGACAGGTTTGTTTGTCCTTTTGGCAATCCAGGGCACTTCAGGAGCCCTGCTGCCTTAGCGGGTTATGCGGTGAGCTGCTAACCACATGCTCAGCAGTTCGAAACACCAGCTGCTCTGTGGGAGAAAGATGAGGTTTTCTATGGTCTCAGAAACCCTGTCCTCTAGCGTGGCTGTTAGTGGGGATCGCCTCGACAGCAGTGAGTCTGAGTTTCAAGGAATTTTGACAACGCTATCTCATAAGCCCAATGAGAAAGAAATATATATATATATTCATAACTAGTTCATAACTAGTCTTTATTTAAATCTATAATGTTTATATATAAGCACTTTTCCTCTAGTATGCTCTGACACTGTAAATACCTCATTGAGGTTCTAGAACATATGATATCATTTCAAAGACATATGACAGAAATAATGTTTAGCCTTCCTAAAGTGACACAAACTGAATTTTAACTCTAACAAACTGTTGTACCAAGCTATGTTTAAAAACTTTACATCTAGAAACAATGACACATGCTGCCAAAGTCTGTCTGAAGTGTTCCTTCTCTGCACTATGCATAAAGGCTTTCTATGATTTTACAGCAAAATGTGCTTGGAGATGAAGGCACACAGAAGGTTTGGAGGATTTAAGGGGATTTAACAACTTTTAAAACAGACATTTGATTGTATAGTCTTACCAATTCTTCAAGGGTCACAGTAATATAAGGGGGACAAAACATTAGAAACACTGATATTTCTTTGAAACATTATTTATAATAAAATAAGACACAACTTTCAGCAAACTCACCACTATCAATCCTTTATCTCTATCTGAATGGGCACCGGAGCAGCATGGATGGGGGCACTCATGTGTTTTCATGAACAATGTATTTGGTCCCTCTTGTTCCATTGTAGGGCAGGTTATCTGCTGCTTCATTAGAAATTCTACTGCTTCATTTGAAATTCTGTTGGAAAAATATCATGGGCCTACATAGTAGAATTTCCCCAGAGGTGAGGGAAACTGTCTTGGAAATTATCTGAAAGTCTTATGCCCATTCATAGGAGAATGTCCTTCACCAGTGAATTATTGACTCATGAACTTGATGAAAACAGCAGTGTGTAATAACACTTGTATGTCTCTTTTAACTCTAATGCCCTAAGAGAAAATAGAATATCAGTCTTTAAAGTCCCTGATACTATACAGAGTTCATTTTTTTAATCATGGATTTGTCTGCGTAGATAAAAGATGGAAATTCATTCAATGTAATGCTAACCTCGTGGTGCCTTCAGGTAAGTGTTGGACTGCTCACTACAAGGTTGGTGCTTCACACCCATCAGCCCCTCCTTTGGAAAAAGATGTGATTGAATGACAAGGCTCCTGTAAAGATTTGCAGCCTCAGGAAAACCTTTACAGGCTTGCTAGGAGCTGGAACAGTGAGTTGGTTTTTTTTTCTATTTTCAAAGAATAAAGGTTCAATGAAAATTTCTACTTTGAACATGGTGTTTTCTAAAGAACTATACCAGTGGTTCTTAACCTGTGGTTCGTGACCCCCTTCCGGGGTCGAATGACCCTTTCCCAGGGGTTGCCTACGACCATCAGAAAACATAAATATTTAACAATATATAATGATATATTGTTTTGTGCTTCATCACTATGCTTTAATTATGTTTAATTATGTTCAATTTGTAACAATGAAAATACATCCTACATATCAGATATTTACATTATGATTCACAACTGTAGCAACATTATAGTGATTAAATAGCAACGAAGATAATTTTATGGTCGAGGTCACCACAACATGAGGAACTGTATGAAAGGTCGTGGCAAGAGGAAGGTTGAAAACCACTGATCTATACGGTATCAAATTAACAATAACATTTCAAAAGATTAGATAGGAAACTTAGGGAGCAGTGAGTTTTTATTAGTGAGAGAGGGCAATCTGGGAAAGGAGTGTTTGCACAACTCAAAGATCAGTGTCACAGAATTGTACATGTAGGGATGATCGAATTTGTGCATGTCTTGCTGAATGTATTCTCAACAACAAAATTAAGTTACTTCTGAAAATTAACAAATAAACCATGGATACTGAATTAAATGAATGCTCGTATGAGATTGCTAATAAATATAAACAGAGCTCATATTGCTAATAATTTTGAATATTCCATATATTAAAAGGAAGACTGATTCAAAGTGGATGAGCCATTTCAGCAACTTTGGGATCTAGCACAGTACTAGGGTACACAGCCAAGAATCATGCTGACCCTTAAGGCTTCCAGACTGAAACATACACCCTGCTTTCAGGAACGCAGGGTCCAGTAAGGTATCTGGGAGCATATGCAGTATTTATACACTGATGAAGCCATTCGTGGGGTGCTCCTGAAGCCTAAGTGAGGGGGTTCTGTCCCACCGCAGGGCTCCATGGACCAAGCATCACCTAACCTCCGCCCTAAAGCGGTATGAGTAACACGACAAGGACGCACGCGACTAGGGCAACTATATGGCATGCCGTGAGAACCAGTAACAGCTAAGGATGGCGGAAACCAAAACATAACTCAGTAAAATGGCCAGAAAAGACATCAGGGAAGAGCCCCTGCTAGTCCCTCCAAGTCCTTTTCCTCTTTCTGTGGACACGACAGGGAGTCGATTCAACTCATAGTGACCATGGACAGAAAAGTGTCATTGTTCTTTTCCACAGAAACAGGGCACGGCCATCAATGAGGTTTTCCAATGACTGGCTTCAAGGGAGTGAGAATGGAGCCAGACAAGAGTGGCAGGAATTCAAACAGGGAGGGGGAAGGCCTTGTCAAAGGCAGCGTGGAGGGGGAGACAGGGAAGGGCTACAGCGTTAGGGTGGCTGGTGGAGTCGGGAGCTGCCGCACCAGCTCGTTCATATTGATAACCCTTGAAGTTGAGATTATAGGAGGAAGGGTCCACTTGAGAGAGCAGATGAGAGCTGTTCTTAGGAGCTAGGAAATACCAGGATGCAAGGTTTGTTTCCTGGGTGTGCCTCTGTTTTTGATTGCATTGCGTGGAAGCTAGTAATTTTCTACCAAAATTATAGTTTACTGAGGGCAAAACCAAAATCTCTTTCTACCAAGAGAGGGGGATAAAAGCATAGAAAAGAAGAGGGGAGGGGGGGGAGAAGGTATTTCAAAGAGTCGTCCTGTGCAATGTGGAAGAAACGAAGGAAACAGCAAGCAAGGAGAAGAGGCCGAACGGCAGCCAGAGCAGTTGTGCAGACGGACCTGAAGATCTCTGTGGCAGGAGCTGCCCGCACCCTGGGGGCACAGCGCCCAAGGAAAGAAAACTGTCCAGAGACGTTGGCGTTGACGGTTCGGCAGGAGGTCAGAGATGTGGAGCACCTTGGGGAGGTAAAGGACTGTGCTCTTCGGGCCAGAGCGAACGAGAGCCAGAAGGAATGTGCGGGCATGTTCACAGATAGATACACCTGACTTGGTCAAATGAGAGACTTCATTTCACTATCAGTAAAGATCAGATGCTGACTGCAATACCAGAGCTAGTGCTGTCGTATTTTTAAGATTCCCATTCTGTGAGTGACCTTTAAACCAGTAAAAGTAAACTCCAGAAGGTTGCGCTAGTCCATACTTTATTTTTTGACCAAAATTTTACAAATGGGAAGTTTCGCGTTATTTTTATCCATCTTCAAAAATAAGCAATATTAGCCACGTGAGCCACACATGCCCCAGGGCACCCAAAGCTGGTACTGACAGATGCCTCTCCGAGATCAAGAATATGCTAATTTTGGAAAATAAACTCTTGAAGATAAGAATCCCCTTATGTTATTTTCCATGCTGCAATTATACTTTTAAGAAATAAGTATATATTCACGTGCAGTAAAATATATATATAATTAGCACAGAAATCCCCATAATTTTTTAAATTTCCAACACACAAGCTTCACATTTAAACCACACTCGAGTAATAGCAACTCAATATTCCACAAACAGTGCTCATAAGTTGTGGGTGGTCACTTGGGTCTCAACCATCACAATGTTCTCTAAACCAAAAGCCCACGGCCACTGAGTGGATGGTGACTCATAGTTACCCCACAGGACAGGTTAGAACTTGGAGATGCCCCTGTGAGTCTCAGGGACTGTAAGAGTAGAAAATAGCAGGGGGCTTGGGGGTGGAGGTGGGGTGGAGAAAGGGGGAACTGATCATAATAATGGACACACAACCACACACTCCCCTCCAGAGGGGAGAACAATGGAAATCATGGGGGGAAAGAGACAGTGGTCGGTGGTGAGATATGAAAATGATAATAATTTATAATCTCCTAGGGGTCATGAGGGGAGGGGGATGGAGGGTGGGGCAAGGAGGAGGAACTGATACCAAGGGCTCAATAGAATGTGATTGTCTAGAAAAGACTGATGGCAACATACGTACAAATAGGCCTGATACAATTGATGTATGGATTGTAATAAGAATTGTAAGAGCCCTCAATGAAATGATTTAGAGAGAGAGAGAGTAGAAGGCCTGGTCTCTCTCCATCAGAGCAGCTGGGGGTTTCAAACTGCAGACTCTACTGTGAAGCAGCCCAAAGCATAAGCACGAAGCCACCAGGGGTTCTCAAGCTGAGTCAGTTCTGCCTGACTGTCCTTGCTCCTATGTTTGTTGGTTTGCCAGGACTCCAAATGGTACTTAATACGCATCATTGAGACGCAGTGCAAAGACCCGGTGGAAAGCTGGCAGGAAGAGGCAAACTCTCAGGATGCAAACAAAGGCGTAGAAACATTTTAGGAGAAGGTAACTGTGACTATTCAAATTTCCTCTGACAGAGCACGTAACTACTGATGTGTGGCAAGTGTCAGGCCACTCAATGGGGAATAGTTCACTGTAAAATTTTAATTGCCTATGAGTAAGAAATGGTCAAGTCAATAAAACACATGCTGCAACTTCAAATATTAAGGAGTTCTAAATAGGTAAAACAAAAAAATTAATTTTTTAAAACTGGAAACATTCCAGAAGTCAGCACAGACTAAGAGTATCTTCTTTACTTCCACGTCATATTGTCCTAGTTTGAAAGTTTTGCAATGTGGTTGACACTCAGAATAAGTTTGGGAGTCATTGTGGTGTAATAGAGAAAGCTTCTATGAAAAATGCATTCTACTGTCCTTTGACCAAAATATGCCTGCCTACCGACCACGTGGGGACGATGAAAACCACAAGCATCGTGGCAGAAATGGACACTGTGAGCGACAAGGTATCAACTCGTCTAAAGGAATGTAGGGCACAGTTCACCAAGTGAGGAATCTTTTTTTTTAATCATTTTATTGGTGGCTTGTACAACTCATCACAATCCATCCATCCATCCATTGTGTCAAGCACATTTGTACATTTGTTGCCCTTATCATTCTCAAAACATTTTCTTTCTACTTGAGCCCTTGGTAGCAGCTCCTCATATTTCCCCTCCCTCCCCCATCCTCCCTTCCTCACAAACCCTTGATGATTTATAAATTATTATTTTGTCATATCTTTGTCCGACATCAAGTGAGGAATCTCACAGAGAGGATGCCTAGAGCAGACTTCCAAGACATATGTTCTTTATGACAGTCATTGGCAAAATACCTCGACTATAAAGTTTAACCTTGACAGGTTTCACATTTAGTGGTCGATGACAAAAATCAAAAGCAGTGTGGCAGACGCTAGCCTTGCCTGTCAAGGAAAAGGCTTTAGAAATACAGACTCCCCTATGTTATTCAATAAGAGGCTATTGTATCCAGTTAAGGCACAGGAAACATTGTCTACTATTTTTGCATGATAGCTGTTTTCAATAGCTCTTTATTTTCCCTTGCAAAAGACAGCATTCCATTCAGCCAACCTCAAATTCCCTCTCTCCTCATACTGGAGAAATTGTTTTGCAGTATAGTTGGCACGGTGGCTCAGCCTTGCCATTAGGAGGGTGTATGCAGTTCCATCCTGTTGCATCAGGGGTTCATCAGATGAACTTCAAATGCATTTAATCATGACACTACATCTCACTACCTGAAATTTGCTCACTCTCTGAAATATGTGTGCCACGATGCATTTTGGTAAATCATTTACAGGCTAATATCTAGCAGCTCCCTTTTGCCAGGCCTTCCAACAAATGCCAATCCATTTTGGTCTTCCGTCTTTCTAGATGCTTTGTAGCACACATATGTATTTTGAAATTAGACAGTGTATTCACTATGTTTTGATAGCTTGTAGTAATATAGTAAAAATTTCTCCTAGCCAAAATTCATACTGAATGGTTGGTACTAGAGTTGATTTTGTTATTTATATTTCATATTTCACTCAATGATTGTGTTAGTCTGGGTACTTTAGAGAAACAAATCCACAGAAACTCATGTATAAGAGTTTTATATAAAGGTTAAGTCCACATTAAGAAAACATCCCAACCCAGTGCTGCCTAAGCCCACAAGTCCAACATTAGCCCATATGTCCTACACCAATCCACAAAGTCCTCCTTCATCTCACAAAACACATGCAACGATGCCGACTGCAGGAGGAAAGCCAAGTCAGTGAACGTGTAATCATCTCAGCGCTGGCAGGGGTCTTCACACGGCTGCTCCAGCACCCAGGGCTGTATCAGGGTAGGTCCATGTGGCTTCTCCTCAGGGATGTCTTGCAGAAAGTGAGCCTTGCCTGCTGAAGCATGGAACTGGCTAAGCCAGCTGCACCCTGGTCCGACCATCACAAAGCAAGAGACCCAAGAACTAGAAAGGCGAGGCTCAGTGACCCATTTATCTCTCTGCCCTTCAATTAAGCCCACATGTGTTTACCGGCCAGGTTAGCACAATAAACTAACTCAATGATCATTTCACCTCTTCTTTTAAGCAAAAGTGCTGAACTTTTTCTAACTTCGAAAGCACACTTCCTTGCGCCTTTAAGTATATATTGTTAAAAATCATTTAAATACTGAAACACTGCAGTGCTTTATCAAGAGCAAAAGCCAATTGCCCAAATCCATGACATTCTTTAGAACCACCTGAGTCTTGGCTTGATCAAGAATGAGAATAACACACTTCTCAGCTGGTTAATGGGGAAAATAAGTTACAGAAATAACAGCACTCAACAAAAAAATATTCTTGAGTCAATAGTGCAGAAGAGAATCACCTGAGGATGTTTTCAAAACGTTAAAAAAATGGTTTTGTCCTCAGCTATAGGGCCTAAGTATGGGTATTTTTTAACAAGAAAAGCAGTGAAGTGCTTATAGTTTTTCACCCTCAGTATTTAGCAATGATGAGCTAGAGCTTCAGATTAAACATGCACCAATGAGAAACAAAAAAAAATCTTGGATAATTTGTGTTTTCATAAATATCTTTAAAAGCATAAAACTTCAGACAAGATCATAAGAAATCATTAGGCCAAGATCAAAGGGAAAACAAAAACTAAGCTAGTATTGAAACCACTTTTTTAAACAAAGTCTAAAAAAAAGATATCTAAAACTCTCTATGGCTATGTTGAAGACCTCACTAGTAGAGAAATCAAAATTCCATGCTGACACAGGGTGGGAAGCTAACAGGGGTCCCTCCCCACAATAAACTCAACTTGCAAAACGATAAATAAAGGCATGGTACGATTGACATAGAGTTAAAGTAGCGATTCAGCTCAGCCCAGGTTGGCATTACCCGCACCCTCCAAATCATGAACTCCGTTCATGTTAAACTTAACCGTCTTGCTTAGAATGTGTCCAAAAGCAAGCAAGTTGAAGTCTTGTCATCTTTACCTTGAAGTTACATTTTGATAAAATGTGTTTTTAAATGGTTCTTCTAAAGGAAGACAGAACCATGGTGGCATAGTGGACACCGCAGGGGGCTCTCCCCACATGCAGTTGAAGCCACCAGCTACTCCGTACAGAAAAGATGTGGCTTTCTACTTCTGTAAACAGTTACAGCCTTGAAAGCCCAACGGGCAGCTCTGCTGTGTCCTACAGCCTCACTGTGAGTCAGAGGTGACTGATGGTAGTGGGTTTAGAATTGTTTTAAAGAAGTTGTCCAGTGGAACATGTGCAGGAAATCATCCTGCATCAGTGGAAACAAAGAAAACCTTTAGTGAGATGAAGCCCACAATATGGATTCTTAGCAACACAGACATGGTACGGACTGAAACTGCTTGATTCCTTATGGGTCAGAGCCACCGATGGCATCTAGCAATAACACAGTAACAACAGACTTAACTTGCCCCCCGGAACCTGACAGAAATAGAAATCATGTGTGGAAGAAAGTGGCTTCATTCCAAGACCTGGCTTGGAGACGTGAAGATATGTCTCCAAGGTCCGCAAGCCATAGAATGCCAAGAAACAAGGCTAACAGAAGCAGAAAGAGGCACAGAGACTTTCCCCCCCCTCTGCCCAAACCCTGGATTGAGACTCCTAGGCTTGAGAACTGTAAGAAAATCAATTTCTGTTCTTTAGTGTCCTCACTTAATGGTATTTTACTATGGAACCTCTAAGAAACTAAAACACGTCTCATGCTTATATTGTTTTTAACTTGTGCTTAATCTTAATACATCCTAATTGCATGCCCCAACTCCTGTTTCCAAATTCTGACTTTCATGATACCAGATTCTTCTGCATGTTTTCTTTCCCAAGATCCAAAATTGCCTAGATATTGGCTCAACCCGAGAGATCTGCCCACACAATTCCAGTTGTGTGATTCTCCTATACCTGTTAGTAATCTCACTTAATCCGTATCTGATGAGTATTCATCCAGCCTGAAAGCTGGAGCAACAGTGAACCCAACCTCTCCTAGCCACAATCTGGGCAGTCTAGTTGTAAGGAACTTCCTCCTAATACTAATTCTCCTTGTAACTCTTAGCTGGCATTTTTGGACCCAGGCCTCTACTCTCACAATGGCATTCAAATTTATCACATATATTTGGGGGGTGGGGGGTTACTGCCATCTGGTTGATGCTGACTCATAGAGATGGTAGTGGATAGGGTAGAACTGGTCCTAAGAGTTTTTGTGACTGTAATAAGTCTTTACAGGCGTACAGGAACTAAGATGATCATTTCCCAAACCCCACATTTCCCATCTTCTCTGAAAGAATATTGCAAGATTTTTTTCCCATCTGCTGAAATCTAGACCGACCACAAAAACAGAATTCTCTGCACCCTCAAACAAGTGGCTATGTAGCATGTGATGTCGAGTGAGAATGGCCTGGTTTGTTCTGGAAGCCAGGCCATCGCTTCGTAATCACTACCACCTTTCGCTGTGCTCAGACCGTCTGTTTTGAAAGTTTGCTAGGGGTTGAGGTTCAATGTGCCCGTCGGCAATTTATACATGCTTCCATTATTCCTGCTGGAAAGCTCTCTCTAAACTTTTGAACCTCTTCAATTCTTTGTAGCTATAAAGCTGACTTATGATGATTTCAAAATCCCTGAGTAATAGATCTGGCCTCAGCCACTATTTCAATAAAGGCTGCAAATTGCTGTTAGCCAGGTTTGCTCTGCCCCTAGAGTATAGAGAGCTTTCTCCTTGATTAAAAAAATATACCGTATATACTCGTGTATAAGCCAAGTTTTTCCAGCACATTTTTAGTGCAGTTTTTGTGGTAAAATTAGGTGCCTCAGCTATTTGGGTCGACTTATACTCAAGCATATAAGGTATATATTAAAGCAAAACAATTGCTTAGTACCTTTGCTATCCCTCTGGCATCTAAGAACACAATATAACAGACCCCCAAATTAATCCTAGCTCTTTTGTCATCATAACACAGCAGCTAGTTTCAAATACCTTCTCTTTGGTAAGGTACAGTATATTTTGAATGATTCCACGCCAGGCCACGAACTCCTTGAGCCAACAGGATGTGTGCTGTAGCCTACATTTGAGAGCCCAACCATTTTTACCCTTGCCTTCTACAATTCCTTCTGCTACCTTCTACAGAGCATCCTGGATCCAGGCCAAAGAAACAGAGAAGAGGAAAACTGAAGGCACGACAGTAACATATACAAATGCCAGGAAATCACAGGGCATCAACAGATAAAGGAGCATGAATGTATGGAAGAAAAATGCAGGAATACAACTCAGGAGAGCATCAGATTTCCCCAACACATGAAAACCAAAGCCCCACAGGCCACCTCCAGGGGGTCACCCAAAAGTGCTCCACCACGTGCAGCTCCTTTCTCTCTGGCATGTGTTAATATGGAATATCTATCGCTTTCAGAAGCTGACGGTAAAATTTCTTGACAAAATCCAGGGCACCGTTTTCCTCTATGTGGAAAACACTGTACTTTTACTATTTCAAACCCTCAGTCGACTTGTATGTTACCTGCCAGCTTCCATAAAGATGGATACACCCTTGGGCGCTAGGAGTCAACCCTGACCTTACGGAAATGGGTGCAGATAGGAATAGAAATGTAAACGCACATATATTCATACACACACACAATATGTAGGAAAAGAGTGGTGCCGACAGTTGTACAAGGAGGGGTTAAACACCCAACTGTTCACTGAAAGGGTGGCAGCTGGAATCCCCCAACCCCTCAATGGGAGAAGGAAGGATGGGGTCACCAGCTTCCAGAAAGATGTGCAGCCTTGGAAACCCAAGGGGCAGTTGTGCTCTGGATAACACAGTGGTTATGAGTCAGCATTGACCCTTGGCGGCAGGCATGTATATACATATAGATGACTCTACATATAGATGACAACATATATGTGTGACTATACATATAAACACATGTACACAAAAATTAGTAAACATTGTATTATATACATTTGTGACAGGAATAAATATTACATAATATAAATCATAGAGAACATATTTTACCTTAGAGAATACATATTTTATAGTGTCTCATGTTTAAATACATATTTTTCCTTTTATTCTGATCCCAATTATTCTCTACCTCTACTTCTAATATTCTTCCCATTACATATTGACATTTAACAATGGCTGCATGATGGCTAACTGAACTATACATTATCTGAATTTACATAGCAGATAAACACTTGATAAAATAACATTTATCTATCTTCAAAAATCGCAGGATTTAATTTCTTACTTAACTTTTCTGTAAAAGTAATGCCATTCATATTTGTTATTGTTTGTATATCTACAGTTAAAATTTTCAACTCTCACACATTCCTTGTAAAATACTCAAGAAATTGTACCAATAATTTTCTTTTTAATATTTTATTGTAGCAAAACCTTAATCATCATGTTTCTTTCTTCATTTTATGGAGGCAAGCCCTTTTGGTTCTGTTTCTGTGTATTAACAATTTAAATTTTCTTGGCACCTGGTGTCCAAGCATTTCTTAATTGTTAAAATATTTTTGTAACTGCTTAATATAGTTTCCATAACTGCGTTGTTTTATAATTGTTTATGCTTTTGAGCTGTTTAGTTTTTAAACAAAGGTTAGCGCTCAACTAAGATCCAACTCCAGACTGCCTGTCATTGAGCAGATGCTGACTCACAGGGACCTGACAGGATAAAGCAGGATTGGCCCTACAGGTGTCCGAGGCTGCACCTTGTTGTGGAAGCAGAGAGCCTTCTCCTTCTCCCTGGAGTCACAGCTGGTGGTTTCCAACTGCTCACCTTGTGGTGAGCAGCTGACCAGCAACCAGGACACACCGGGGTCTCCTGTCAACTTCAGATAAGCCCTTTTATCTTAAATCCCTTTGCCAACCACAGTGTTAGATACACCTTCATAAATACTTAACTAGAAAAAGAGTTAAGACAACTCAAAGGCATTGTATAGTTCTACACACCTGTGTAGACACATGAATTACCCTCAAAGCTTCCTCTTAAAACTATACCATTGTATGGCTCTAAAATTCAACCAATTTTGATATATGATTTCCACAGAAAGAAACACACACCTTACTCCAAGCTTTCATTGGCTTTGACCTTTGCATATAATTTGATTTTTCAATTTTGAGATAATTAAATTGATAGTAGAAAAATAAGTAAGATAATGAGATGCATCTGCAGAACTTAACAATTCCATATGGATTAATTCAGGATCATGTGTTCAATGGACAACAATTATTACAATCAGTAATGTGGGAGAGATTGGGCTTCACATATACAAACTAATACACATTCAAGAAACATAGTAGGTAAATCAATGGTTAAATTTTATGTGTGTTAAAAATTAGAAGAAAAAAATCAGTTAATTTGGAGAATATAAGAAAAGTCATAGAGCCTGGAACTTGGTCTTTAAATCAGGGATGTGTATAAACTTACGGAAGAACCATTGGAAAACCATGTCACTCCTCTGTTTGGAAGTGAGAGTAAGCATGAAAATGACATGAGTACGGACGGACATGGGCATGAAAATGACATGAGTACGGACGGACATGGACATGAAAATGACATGAGTACGGACGGACA
>NW_022103915.1:77259088-77283885 GCF_000313985.2 Echinops telfairi | reverse complement strand
CATGAAAATGACATGAGTACGGACGGACATGGACATGAAAATGACATGAGTACGGACGGACATGGACATGAACTGGAGGAAGAGAAGGAAGAAGAAATCAGTGCTTATTGACTTGGATGCTTTACTGACGCTGATATCAACCCTCACGGAGGAATCACTATGCTAGCCACTCTGCGAAGCACTCACACGCTAGAATCAGGTCCTATTTTACACCACTGGACAGCTCAGAAAACGAACTCAAGAAGTTACGTAACTTGCAGAGCTGTTAAGTAATGGCGAGGAAACTGTTGCTCGTTAAATGGATAGTCTTGCTCACAGTCATACAATCCAATATACCAAACCCAAACAGAAACTTATTGCCATTGAGTCGATGCCAACTCACAGGGACCATAAAGGACAGGGTAGAGCTGTCCCTGTGGGTTTCTGAGACTGTAACTCTTTAAGGGAGTAGAAATCCCTGTCTTTCTCCAAGGAGCCCTTTTGAACTGCCAACATTGAGGATCGCGGCTCAACCCATAACTACTATACCACTAGGGCTTCCACAATCTAAGATAGAAAGTAAGTATTTGAGATTATTGTCTTTGACTTCAAAGGTTCACAATTTTCATGAAATACTAAGGAAGTACTATTTGAGTACTTTAATAGAGGGATGCAGCATGGAAACGGTGTTTTAGGAAGATGATGGTTAAAGACAAATTGTTGCAGAATGTTGTGCTAGGGGAGACTAGAAAAATCTTATAGTATGAAGTTGTTGTATTGATCATGTATAAGAATTATAAAATTGGATTGACAGGGGCCCTTTTGAAGTAAAAAAATGTGTATTGTTGATATAGCTTAGTTAAAAGTAGCAGAAACAATTCTGTTTAATTTAGAAAGGGAAATTATTGAAAGAGATTTGAGTACTTCATAGAATTTGAGAGGACTTGAGAACTCAACTAGGAAGTTCAGCAGTTAACATTACAAAGGATGAGGCTGAGGCCGCACCCCCCCCCCCCACATGCCCCCCTGACCCCTCCACCCCTGGCCCTGACATCTGAGCTTGTAGCCTGTCCATGTCTAGAACTAGACAGGTTGAACACTGAGATCAGTTCAGTTACCTCCGCTTCCTCTGTAAATTGAAGAAAACTACTGTAGCTAAAGCTTCCACCTGCCGCAAAAGTTCAAAGTCTGTCAGGACTGTCAAACTAGAAGGAGGATTAAGAAGGCATTTTCAAGCTCAGTAAAAGCTAACAGTTAGTACAGGAGTCTAAACAGTATAGAATAATCATCTAATGGAATGTCACAAACACATGAGAAACTTTAACAATTTCTCATTTACTAGGTATATTCACAGAATTTCGCTCAGAGAACACTTCCATATGGTGTTAATCGCAGAACGAATGTTCACTAAAGTAACCTGAGAGGGGCAGGGGGAAGAGAAGTCACCATATCTGTCCTAAAGAATATCTACAATGACACAACTGAACAATTTTTGAATATTCTTGGGAAATTCACTGGCATATACAATTTACTATGCTGCCACTTCTAGAAAATGAACGTTTCATGCTCTTCTTCAATGACCCAATTATTTATTTTGCATGTGTGTGCTGTTAAAAACACTCAAATAGTTGTGTACCTGGAAGTGTACATGTAATTTATTCTTTATATTCTAATAATTCTCTGTATACCTGAAAGACATTCATTTTCCTAGAACAGCGTACCATGTGGCTCAGGTCAGTTGAAGACAGAAATCAGACTTGTTTTGAGAAAGTTCTGACTCAAGGAGAAGAGTTGCAATCAGCAGTATCCTAAAGAACCGGAGAGCATGTTTAATACCTTAAGTGTTTCTACATCAAGTATTCTGCTTTCAGTAGCACTTGCACTAATATATTCTCATCTGATTCACAAATGCACTTTGGGTAATTTACTTTATCTTGAAGACTATTTTACCCCAAAGATCCCCCTTAAGTTCTGAGCATTATTCCCAACAACAAAAACATGTTTTTTAAAAAATCTCAAAATATGACTTTACATTAGGTAAGGAAAAAGCAATTATAACCATAAGTCCTTGCTGTGAATCATTCAATATATAAACTACTTTCTGTTGCTTCTTGTCTGAGAAATTCTTTACCATTTGTTTAGTAGTAAGGATGCAAAATTACCTAGATGCATCATCTGAGTATGTCTGCATCTAGAGAACTACCGATGACTGGCTAGAGACGAGGCGCAGCGTGCTAACTTGAATGAAGGGGAAGACAGCATACAGTAAGAGAGGGGTTTGTAAAAGAAATTATAGAGGAAGGCAAGAATGAAAGACAGCAGTGTCAAATACTGTAACATGCACTGTTACATGCTGCAATAAAGATGTTCTAAGAGTAGAAACGAAAACTCATAAGAGACCAGAATCACTGGTTGGATAGAAAATGCTGGAAACCAAAGACCACAGCCTTCCCTCCTTTGTCAGATCTGGAAAGGAACTCACCCCTGGGGTCATCCTCCAGCCAAACAAGAGTCAGTTGTATAAGGGGGACAGTAACACTAGAATCATCAACCATATGAGACTTTCTAAAAGGCAACATTTATTAGAGAATCAAGTTCAGAAGGGTAAAGGATGTGGAAACTCCACTGGGTGAACTGGGCTCTTCCTCAGACACACTGGTAACCTGACGACTGACGTCGGAAAACGCATGGTGTCTGACAAACTAGAAGACAGCTGCACCGAGATTGTTGAACTGTCGGTAGGCAGACAAACCTGGTCTTGCTACATCAATGTCCCACAAGCTGTTTTAAGATATGTATTATTCCAGCAAACCTGTGACTGGCATTCTCAGTGATTATTACTATAAATTTCTTTGACAATTAATCCCCATTGTCTGTGTAAATAGATCGATTCTGTACAGATGAATAATTCAGGTACTGTAATATGGAGTTAACCTACATGTGCCCAATATTTCTCTCAACAGGACTTAAAAAAAAAATTAGTGCCAGGGGTTAATCTAAGATAATATTAACGGAAGATCATTATACCCCAGGGGGATGATTGATAAGACTCTCTACCATAAATTAACAAGGGGGGTTTGAAAGGAGTCAAAGGCAGATAAAACAAACAACAAAAACAAACAAACAGATCCAGAAATGCGTTTGAGACTTAACTAAATACTAGTTCCAATTTAAGAATAATTATTTCTTACATCATTTCCCTACGCGATACTTGCCCGCAGGAAGGGAACGCAGAAGATATGGGTGCTATAGAAAAATGTGAAGAAATTAGATGGTTTCCATCTATCAGATAAAATAGTGTCTGATGTCTTAAAGGCTTGCCTCCAAACGAGCTGTCATCTGAGACGTCAACTAAGTCCACAT
Organism: Echinops telfairi; assembly: GCF_000313985.2. NCBI lineage: Eukaryota > Metazoa > Chordata > Mammalia > Afrosoricida > Tenrecidae > Echinops > Echinops telfairi. The sequence continues at coordinate 77,280,543 of NW_022103915.1, read as the reverse complement.
GGAAGAAGCACACCATTATCAGTCACCAAAGGACTGAAAATCATATAAGTCAAAGGAGGGACTAATATCAGAGCCTGAATTGTCAGAATCCAGTCTGCAGAAGGTTGTGGAAAACAGTGAGAACCCAAGATTCATTAGTGGGAATTACAAAGGAAATAAGCCTCCAGGGATCTCCTTCTATCCATCATGAAGGGGAGGAAAGTGGTTAGAACCAGAAGGCATTGGAGAGATGAGTATAGAAGATCAAGGGCATAAATCTGATTTGAACTGTTAAAACTTGGTCAGTTGATTCCCCACTCTGATGTATGCTGGACCTGATCTGGTTTTCAACATTTTCTGTATCTTTGTTTGGTCTGGTTTCTTTTGGAGCATAATAGGGTCTATCTCATTGGAGCTATGTCATTGGAGGTCACCCTCTTGAAGTTGTGCTATCTATTTTTCTGTTTCTCAGTATATGAAACTCAGGATTGATGAACCTTAGGGACATTAAGTAAAATAAAGGTTTCAGGGGGCAGAGGGTATGGAGGGCGGGGAGAAGGGCAGTAAAAGGGAGACGGTGTCTAGGAGCCTAGGGAAAAAATGTTTGGAAACTGTGGTAGCAATCGTACAATTCTGCTTGATATGGCTGAACTATGGAATTATATGGTATATGTATTAACTCCTAATTAATAATTTTAAAAGAAAATAAACAAAAATGTTCCATATCCTAATAAAAAAAAGATCATTGCTTTTAGGAAAAAATGAAGATGCAGATCATAAAGAAATATTGGCTAATGATATATGTTTAGCTAAGTGAGTAACATAAAAAAAAGATTTGTATATAGATTCACTCTAAGCATTATTTTATTTTCAATGCCAGCTGTAATTAACAAAAGATTCATATTTTTTTCAATAACATGCCAAATATATGCCGTAAATACTATGAGGTTTTTAATTTTGGTTTTTAAAAAGGTATTGATGCTGATTGTTGATAAAAAGCTTTTATCAATTGACTAAGTGCAAAGATCATTGTACTAGCCAGTGCTAAAGGATTCTGAATTCAATTCACCTTTCTATAACCTTCATATTTCTAAATTTCTATGAGCTTGTTCTATTCCATTACTCATATTTCTATTTAGTTTTCTTCATTGGTTTAAAATTAAATTTATCTGCAGACCAAACATCTTTCTACAGAACTTGGAATCACCGTACCACAGGAATGTCATTTCCTAAACCATAATAACAGATAAAACTTTGTTACACAGATATTATCTTTAATTCCTGGACTCTACATTCCATATTGAAGCATTGTGTAGATAATCCCAGGTCCTGCGAACAAGACATATTTAATCCTGAAATTTGGAGGAGAGATGGATATTACTATGCCATCCTTTATATGCTCAAATAGTCACAACTGCCATAGAGCGGTACAAGACACTATGAGCCGACTGAAAATGAGCATCTGATTTAATGGGAGAAATGATGGGGGAGAGGCTTCAGGAAAGACGCCGGCTGTTCTTATGAAGATTAAATCTTGTCCAAGGCCCCAGTATGGCTGGTGTGAGTTTCCAGTTTGGCATAGAATAAGCATGTAATTCATCACTCCCAAGCTCTCAACATAAAAAGGCAAAAATCTGAAAACAAGAGCTCATTTTAGATTTCTCAGAGAATTGAAGTCACATGGCTAACTGCTACTTCAGAAACTGGAGGGACAGATGGACTGGCACAGGGAGTCACCACGTACTGGGATCAAATGGCCATGTATCAGACAGGGCATTTGTGGGGAAACTTAAAAGGGTAATTGATTAGTTGCTGGACACTGAGCATGGAGTAGCTTGAGATATCAAACCTCACACTCTGATGACTTTACCTCGGCAGCTCTACCAGGTTCTTCCAACTCCACTCAAGCTTCCAACATAAAGAGGAGAAAAATAGTCACGGGGAAATCATGTTCTGTCCTCCTTAAGACCAGTTAGTTCTCAAAAGAAACTACACATACTATATGTGTTAGTCTGGGTTCTTTAGAGAAACAAATCCACAGAAACTCATGTATAAGAGAGAGTTTTATATAAAGGGTAAGTTCATATCAAGAAAATATCCAAACCCAGTGCTGCCCAAGCCCACTAGTCCAACATTAACCCATATGGCCTACACCAATCCACAAAGTCCTCCTCCATCTCACAAAACACACGCAATGAAGCCGACTGCAGAAGGAGAGCTGAATCAGTGAACGAACTTGTAAGAATCTCAGTGCTGGCAGGGGTCTCTACACGGCTGCTCCATCACCCAGGGCTGCATCAGGGTAGGTCCATGTGGCTTCTCCTCAGGGATGTCTTGCAGGAAGTGAGCCTTGCCAGCTGAAGCAGGGAACTGGCTAAGGCAGATGCACCCTGGTCCACCCATCACAAAGCAACACACCAGAGAACTAGAAAGGCTAGGCTCAGCGAGCCATTTATCTCTCCACCTCTCATTTAACCCCACATGTGTCTATCGGTCAGGTTGGCACAATAAACTTTAACTGTCTCACTATACTATGTGGGTTGCATCAGAGTCTAATGTACATAGTGAAAGAGAAATTATCCCACTCTATCCTCCTTCGATCTTTCAGGAGGGGTGGGGGAGGGTGGGAAATACCCAACTACAAACCTCTGCACCCAATTCCAGGAAATCCCCAATTTCCTTTTCTTCCCTATAGGCTATTGTTCACTTTCTAGAACTTTCTATAAATGGAATTCCATACTATGAAATATTTTTGTGCAGTTTATTTCACTTCACATACTTACTTTGAGAGCCATCTATATTATACCATATCTCAAAACTTCCTTTATTTTTTACTACCTAATAACACCCCATTATATGGATATACTAGAGGATGTGTTTTTCAGGTGGTAGTACCAGAGGTTGCTTGAGTTGCAGCTCCTACATAGTATCGACATCTATGGATACAGTGTTTTGAATTGAGTGATTGTAAAGGTATACTTTGTTTAATTAAATGTAATGACATATTGAATGCTGTCTTTTAAAGGGTAAGTGGATATTATTAATATGCAATCCATTATGTGATCACAATAGCCAAAAATATCATAGAGGTGTACAGAATGCTATAAGCCTACATAAAATGAGAGCTTGACTTAGGGGAAATAATATATCATCACCATGTTATAGGTCAGAAGAGTAAAACTCTGCCCCCATCCAAAAAATGTTAGGAAGTTATATTCAACATATAAAATTAAAAACACTTTTTTTTTTCATTTTAAAGCTATAAGAATACAAAATATAACATGGTTCTAATGTAAAAATCTAGAACTAAGAAAATGTGAAAATGTTGCCCATTTAATACTGTAACAAATTCTATTGGCTTATGCTACAGTAAAGTTAAGAAACAAATGAGGTGTAATGTCAAACATAGATAAAGGTTTAATATCAAATATAAACTACATCGTGGAATAGTAGTAAAATCAAATGGTTTTGATAGGGTCAGAAAGTCTATAGTTCATACTATAATTTAGAGCAGCAGTTCTCAACCTGTGGGTCGCAACCCTTTTGTGGGTCGAACCACCCTTTCATAGGGGCCGTCCGATTCATAACAGTAGCAAAATTACAGTTATGAAGTAGCAACAAAAATAATGTTATGTTTGGGGGGAGGTCACCACAACACGAGGAACTGTATTTAAAGGTCGCGGCATTGGGTAGATTGGGAACCATTGATTTAGAGTCAGCTAGAATTAGGCACTTTCTTAGGAATACTATCAAATATCTATTTTGAAATATAATCATTGCATCCAAATGTTATTAATAGAGCTTTCTTAGTAAAGAGAAGTTTTTTATTTAATATTTCACATTTTCAAGGCCACTGCTTAACATTACTTGAACTTGTAAATGATGGAAACTAAAAAGAAAAAAAAATATTTCAAATAGTACCAGGTTTTAGGAAAATACTAAATGTTAAAATGCTGCCAATTTGAGGACATTGCTTTAAAAAAAAATCTAATGTTCACTGGATCACAGATGATCTGATCAGAAAACACATTCAAAAATATTCAGGAGAGTGTAATGGCAATACAGACAGTTATAAATCAGAGTCTTTTTTAAGAGCCTTCACTCTTGCATCATGAAATAAAAATGACAACTTCAGATTATTAGTGCTGCCAAAATTGGAGAAAGTTCTTGTGGTTAAAATAAAGCAAAATATGCACAAATATACTAGAGTAACAAAAGACTATTTTTTGCTTGCAAGAGCACTGTAATTTTATTTAAATGGCAGGTGTTTCTGAAGAACAGAGAAGGGAACTACACTTAAAAAGACATCCAATTCTGTATCTCATCTATGGTAGTCATCTTGAAAATGCATATAGGAAAAAAAATGCCCATAGGAAAAATAAAGTAGCAAATTATTTTGCAAGCATCCAAAGTATAATCCTCAAAGAAACACAAATCTGTACACGTTCTCTTTTCCCTTCAGGTCAATGTAAGATATGTTCTTCGGAAGAAAACAAAAGCCACGACGGAGGATCAGTTTGCTCTAAGATACTTGTATGCCCAAATTGCCATATTCTGTAAAGATGACCGTAGTTCTCTCTTGGGTGTGTGTGCGGTCGACAGTTGGGACAAGAAAACACAATTTGTAGGAGCCCAATTAAATAGGAGCCATGTTCAAAGTAAAAATGTTCATAAACAGTGCGTATTTCCGATTCAAACAGGAAGGAACAGGCACAAGTTTGGTCTTTTTTGTCTTATAAATTTCTTAAGTCTTGAAAAAAGCAGCTGGTCTCCAGGATTCCTCCCTCGAACTCTGTGGAAGGTGTGGCTTTCACGTGGCCACAGCTGCTGTCTGCCCATCGCAATGGAGAACACGACTAAATTGTTTTATGGAATAAACCCTTATTCAGCATCTAGGTGTATTTTGAATTGACGGTAGAACTGAGGACACACAAGAAATCGTGCAAGCTAAGAAAGCGCCTTAGCACAGCCGCTCATGGGCTGTGTTCTCAATTTACTAAGATCCAAATGTTCTTTCCAACACAACAGATTTTCACCATGGCCATTTTACGTCAAGCTTAATAGCAGTTTGCAAATGTGTGCTGTGCAGGGTGATTAACTTGGTCTTATTGTCATAATATCCAGAAATATTAACAGATAGTTTAGACCCAAATGCTACTTGTAAATCAAATACGTTAACATACTGATGTTATAAAGGGGGACTCAGAATGTCATGTTCTCTTAGACTAGTTTCAAGCTTTAACTCTGTTAATTAAAAAGGGCTATGATTTATCATACAAATTATAATATATCATAAAGTACCACGGACTGCCAAAAGGACAAACAAATCCGTCTTGGAAGAAGCATGGTCAGAATGTTCCTTAGGAGCAAAGACAATGAGACTGCATGCCACACACTGTGGACATGTTATCAGGAGACACCAGTCCCTGGTAAAGGACATCTTGCTTGGAAAAGGAGGGACATGTTCAAAATCAAAGAGAATACTTTGAAGACTAAGATACAGCTGGCCAAAGGCATGATATTTTCAATCACTTCATGGGCCGGGGAAAGCCGGATGATGAATAAGGAAGATGGAATAATATACAATTGAAATACGGTGTCAGGGAAGAATATTAACTGTTTCATGGACTTCCAGGAGGTTTACATGTTTTAGAAAAATGTTCCCTAGAAGCATGAATGGAGAAACTCACGTACTTAGACTTGCGGTTCAGATGGGCAAGTCCCTGGAGGAGGTCATAAATCTTGGTACACTAGAGAGTCAACACAGAAGACGTTCAAAGCTGCAGCAAAGCAGTGGTCTCCTGAGTAACGATGGTGAGGCCAGGATCACACGAGGCAGTGCGTCGTTTGGCTGCACACAGGCTTGCTATGAGTTGGAACGAACTCTAAGGCACGAGCAAGAACTACAGACTAGGTTGTTGAACGCTGTTGAATGCCTTTTAAAAAGATGCACAAGTACTACCAGAAATCAACCAAGGAACGAAGTAAACAGCTATGTCTAGAAATGCACTGTGTCCCTTTCACGACATGTCGGTGTCCTGTGCTATCCTGTCCATCCTGACTTACATGGCAACATACGGCACAGCAGCCCTGCCCCATCGGGTGCTTCAGACTAATCTTTCTGGGAGCAGACTATCAGGTCTCTTCTTCCGTGGAGCCCTTGATGGGTTTAAAGCACAGATTTTTCACTTGGCAGCTGAAAGCTTACCATAAGTTACTCATTAATTTTCGCCTTACTGCTTTCTCCACTTCTACATGCAGACTTTTAGATATTTATAATCGCCATGTAAATAAATGTTGTAGAATTATCTATATTTCTAATACAGTTGTTCAAGCCATATTGTACCTTCAAAATGGAAATACAAAAAATAAAAATAGGATTCTATCTAACATTTTGTATTGTGGAAAACACAGTAGTATATCAGATTGCTAACTCTGAATATGTGTACGTGACTGTCTTTATTTGGGGGTTATTTTCTTTTCTCAAACGGATATCAAAATGGTAGAACAAAGGGTTTGATCACTATTGTGCCTCTCCCAATATGCTCGGAGTATCTCTTCATAGTTTATCCCCAATTTATAATAACGAGGTTGCATAACCCTACAAGCCCATCAATAATGAGATTTGTGATTTTCAGTTACTTCATAACTTAGTAGCACTGTAAAAATATGGTGGCATAGTGGTTACAAAGTGGGCTGGGATCCACATGCTCAGCAGTTCGAAACCACTAGCAGCTCCACAGGAAAAAACCTGGACTTTCTACTCCTATTAAACAGCTACAGTTTCAGAAACCCACAGGAGGGTCGCTGTGAGTCAACACTGACAGGGCTGGCAGTGAGCTTGAGAGCAATAATATGCAAGTTTGTTTTTTCATATTTCTGCAATATTGCTAAACACTTTCCATTCCAGCTTGCCATGTCTGTTTTCAATTGTATGAATTTGTCATTCTTTAAATACCTGCACAATGGAAGATGACTATTGCACACCCATTTTCATTAATTCCCCAAGGAAAATCAATATCAATTATTTAGTAAGCAAATGTATTAATAGCTCATTAAACCAACTTTCTTTTCAATTTGGTGATATTCTAAAACTACCTATAAGAATCCAGCAAATGTCACCCCTAAACCATTTACTATTTTTAAGGTCTCTTTTTATGTGTTTACATATTTAATACGATTTATATTTTACAATTATATTGACTTATATACTTATATTTTACAATAAACATTGTCACTGAATTGACATATAGGAATGATAATTAGAAAAGGTTTCTCATCCTCTCGTTGCGACCTTGCTTTTACAAGAACGTGCAGTCAATAATTCATCTTCTTCAATTCTATCCTCAGCAAATTTTCTTATGATATCTTTCAAGAACCACTCCTAGAATCTCTGCCTAAAATTTGTCTTTCCTTCAGCCTACAGACACACTTGTTTAACTTAGTGATGAGTAAAAATTTTGTTAACTCTAAGAATGAGACAAATCAGTCTGAAATGGCTGACCAAGAAATATTTAATAACACTTTAATCTGCTATTATAGCAGCCATTTAAATCACTTATGGAACACAGAGTGTTCTTATTTTCCTATACATCTCAAAACATTCTATGATGCTCATAATTCCTGAAAACTGGGCTTTTTTAGGCCCCAAAATACATGACGTGTGCTGTGAATGCACATTTTAATTATAAAATCCAACTTGCTTAAAAGCTCCTCAGTTAGACATTTATCTCGAGTGGGGCAAAAGGAGGAAATTTAAAAAGTCGGACCAAAAAAACCAAACATGGTTTACTAAAACAATTCAAAATGTTTCAGCCGTTCATATCTACGTGTGTTTCTTCCTTAATGACAAATGTTACATGCTTCTGTCATCTATTGATACACAAATAACAGTGATAGGCATATTTACAACACTCTTCTAAATAAGCAAATGACTTGTCTTGCTAAATGAAACCTCCCAGCAGGATTACATGGTATATTATGTTAGCATGAATTAGTTTGTTAGGTAAATAACTTTAAATATGAAACCGCAATCAACAAGTTCCCATCAAAATCATTTACGTGCGTATGATGTGCTTTCCTGAATTGAGTGATTCTTGTTTGTCTCCCTTAAGTTAAATTCCCCAACTCCTGAATATGAAAATTAGAATGAATTTTTAAAACTATAACAAATCAAAATCGTTTTAACTGTTATCTTCCTGTCTGTATCACCTTACAGATTAATTTTTCTTATTTTAATGGCTGCAACATTTTTTTATTGCAATTTTTAGATTGCAACCAGAGATTTTTATAACTTCTAAAACAGGAAAATGAATGTCTGAGTGAGTATTTTAGGTGAGTGACATATTGGTTGGTAATAAGGCTATCAATGGTATTTAATGTTACTTTGGGCATGTTGTCAGGAGAGACCAGTCCCTGGAGAAGGACATTGTACTTGGTAAAAAGCAAGGCACCGACAGAGGAAGACTTTTGTCAAGATGGATTGACGCAGTGGCTGGATTGATGGGCTCAAACATAAGAACCATTGTGAGGACACAGGACAGGGCAGTGTCTCCTTCTTTTATACATCAGGGTCACTGTTAGTTGGAACCAACTTGGCGGGACCTGACAACTTCCTGGCCTGAGCTCCCCCAGGGAGAGTACGAATGGACTAGGAGCACTCTGACATTTGAAGACGTGGACTAGGAGAGAAACAAGTGAGTCATGGGCATTAGGGAGTATTCACCAGCTCACAAACTCCAGGACAAGCCAAGTCAAATGCAGATCAAACATTGCCCAGTGGACATAACAATTTGGAGGCCACTGTTAACCCTTATGGGAATTCAGTTGAAGTCAGATTAAATAAATTTAAGGGATGGTTCAATGAGAATTAGAAACAGCTAGTGTAGACAACTCTTGAGTTCCCTTGTAAATGGGGCTATAGAGGCAAGAAGAGTCAAGAGAATAGGGTGTCTTTGTTGGTTTGCTGGTTGTTGTTGTTTTTAAGACAATTGACATTTTATAACAATTGATTCTTCAAACAGCTACCAAACAAAGTATTCACTTAATCTAATGTAAAAGCTTTGATGAAAATGGCCATTAAGACATAATGGCTTTAACTTACTGCTGGAAAATATTTTAGTCTGAAAACCTCTTGACCCTTAATCAGGGCAGTCTTTTTTTACCAAGTGATTACAATTTACACGAATTCTAACTACAAATCAAAACCAATAGTCAGGTGTTTTTTTTCTCCTTTCAATCACAGTGGGGTATTGGGGAGACCCTCATAAAAGGCACATCTGTCTGAGTAAATCCTTTGGGGAAGACATCGTTTCAGTTTGGAAACAAATTTCATATAAAGAATGAATTGAACGTCTTTCCACCATCACTGCAAAAAATCTGAGGCGATAAAATAAAGTTGTAGGGATGATATTAATATCATTGCTTCCACTTTATGTTTAACCTGTACTCTGGAAGCAATATCTTAACTACACAAGTTACATGGTTAAGAATCTTTGGAATATGTAAATATAAATATGATCGGGCCCTGCTCTAGTCACACCCTTCCACCAACATTGTCACTGAATGGCCAGGTTTCCTGGCAAAACTCAAAACCTCTATACCAGAGGAGCCTCTGCGATATTCTTATTCAGGGCTATCCTGCATGCTTCAGAGTCCAACGGGATCCATGGGGCAACAACCTGCCGCGGATCACCAGACTTCTCACTGGAAAGGCATCTCGAGTTATATCTGATTCTTTGAACTGCCAAATTTTCAGTTGACACAAAGTTTCCAAACTTATTTGGCCTACCACCCCTTTCCAGAAATAAAATTATTCAATGCCCCTGGCGTTGAAAACCTTTGTACTAACATCCATAATCCAGAATAAAGTGCCCCAAAAGCTCACAGCCATGACGTCCATTCTGACTGCTAATGACCCTCTAGGACAGGGTGGAAATGTGGGTCTCCAAGACCATAACTCTTTACAGGAGTAGAAAGTCTCCTCTTTCTCCCATCAAGCATAGAGTGGGTTGGAACTACTGACCTTATAGTTAACAGCCCAACACGTAACCCAACACGTAACCCACTACACCACCAGGGCTCCTTGAATAAAATGTAGTTCATCTGCTTTTATACCCCCACCAGGGTGGTTCCAGAACCCAAGGGGTGTTATCATACACTTTGAGAAGCACTGAATTCATAAATGAGCACTTGGAGGGAGTGCTAGAATGGACTGTGATTGCATAATTCATCTGGCAATTTAACCATGGGCGGGGGGACATTCTCTAAAATTGATGTGGGGGTGATTGTACAATTCTTTTTGATATGATTGAACCATTGAATTATACGATATGCAAATTACCTGCCAATAAAACTATTGAAAATAAATAAATAAATAAAATAAATGAGCACTTAACTGTTGGTGGTGCCTGGGATCTCCTGTACTGACCACAAGATTTCCTAAGCCAAACAGTACATATGAGAACCACAGCCCGTGCATGAAGACCCTGCGTCTCTCTGAGTGCAGGGAGCCTCCAGGCCCTGTCAATGCTATAAGACAGGTGCCCCGAGAACAGACATCCAGCTTGGTTTTTGGGTTTCTCTTCCTCCATCTGGCCACGTAACATGACCCAAGTGTGAGGAAAATAAAACTGCTGTGACTACAACTGCACTACCATTAACTTGGCCTTTCTTTGCCAAGACAAACATGACTGAGGAAATCAGTGACAAATCCAAAAGTCCCAGCGACTTTGATAAACACTAAATCCCCTTCTAAAATTTAAACTGGCCCTACTGAAAACATACCAGTGACAGAAAATTCAATCAAGTCTAACCATACTGCAGAAATAAATGTCACTTAACTCTTCTTGCATATTAAAGAGTAAGCCACCCTAGAACCTATGATACATATATATGTACATCTAAATACAAAGGCCTATCCTCAAAACATTTCCAAGTTGATTGAAAATGTCAACAGAAATGTTAACCATTAAAATAGACAAATATCAGCTTTCCTCTTGGGGAAAATTTTAAATCTTTGAAGCCACATGTCTGCCATGAAAATTCGTCCCCTTATTTTTTTTCTTTGAAAATTGCACTTTTCTGACAGCAATATGCAGTTCCACGCAGTTCCACCCACTTCCCACTGCTTTTCAGACTTATGGAGCAGAAGCGCCACCAAAATACGCATACATATTCATAAGCTGTCTGAAGCATTAATTCCACACATGGCAATGTATACTCGCATCTGTGGTTGGAGCTCCTAATTTATAAAAGTAAATATAATGTGTCTAAAAATCTTGATGAGTGAAGCTTTCAAATTCAAGCCCAAAACATTAGGGATCCGGTTAGACATAATTTCAAGAAGCAATAGGCTAAGTTTTGCAGACTACCTGCAATAAGGCAGAGTCAAGGCAGAGTGTCTCTATAAGGATATGATTATTGGCCAGGCTAATTCACCTCATGGGCTTCTTGCATCTCTTTCATATTATAAATGTTCATAATCAAATCTTCTAGGAGTGTCTCTTTCCAAGGAGCCTGGGTGGCCTAGTGGGTCATGCAATGGGCTGCTCACCGCCAGGAGAAAGATGAGGCTTTCTACTCCTGAAATATTTATAGTTGTGGAAGCCCACAGAGACAGTTAGCTGTACTCTGTCTTACAGGCTGGCTATAGCAGACTTGAGAGCAGTGAATTTAATTTTTTTAATAATACAAATATATCTTCTCCCATTCTGATGTATGAATTGGCTGAAGAAAACAATGGTTGGCAATGTCATCTGTGATGATGTTAATGTTAGATGTCAACTAGACTAGGCCATGATTCTCAGCGTTACGCAATTACTCTCCAGGTGTTGATCTGAAGTAAGGGGAGTTTCTTGGGAGGTATGGTCTGCATCCAACATATCAGAGGGTTTCAAAAGATTGGGGGTGGGGGTTGGATATTAAAGGTTAAAGGATTTTTCCCCCCACCAACTACAAAGCCCTTCCACATACAAATGTCTGGGCAAAGCTCTCTGTCTCTCAGTCTTGCATCTGCTTCATCGTCATCTGACATCGGCTTCCTGGGACGGGAACCAACACCTGCCAGGTGACCTGCAAATACCAGGACTCATCAGGTTGGGCAGCCCCATGAGCCAGCAGCCCGTCATGTCACCTGGTAATTTGGGTTCCTCAGCCCCTATAATCACGTGGGTCAGAAGTGTCATGTAGCATACTGGGTTACACGTTAAGCTGCTAATTGCAATGGCAGCAGTTCAAACCCACCAGCCACTCTGACGCAAACAGATGCGCTTTCTGCTCCTGTAAAGATTTTATTTACATCCTTGGAAACCACAAGGGGCAGTTCGACTCTGAGTGAAGTTAGTCAATCAACAAAGGACAGCTATGTATGAGACTATTACTAAAAAATAAACACGAAGACTGGCGCAGCAAAAGAATCAAAGGAAACAGACTGTGGAGGTTCCGACGGAGGGAGGAGAATGGTGGGCATATGAACGAACAGACTCGAAAGCTGACAAGTGTGGACTTGGGAGTAAAGGTGGACCAGACTAAACTTCCTGTCTATGCCAATCATCGCAACCCTGTACACTTGAAGAGATGTCAGGGAAGGGGAGTGGTGAGTGGTTTGAACTCTTGGACTCAGAGTTGAAAATAGAAATGTCACCCCCCCAACCCAGACCTAATCCATCCATTATTCAAAAAGAGGAATAAAAAGATGTACAGCATCAGAGGAGACGAGAGGCCATCCCACTTTGTCCCATAGGGGCACCATGATTGGAATCAACTCATGGCCGTGTGCTCTCTATCATGCATCCACCCATCCATCCATCCATCCATCCATCCATCCATCCATGTCACTGATTTGGATCTTCTAGAGAACCTAGCCTAAGACGTAAGCTCCCCTTCAGTCCCATTTTGATGCCCTCAGACTTGCAGGGCCGATCCTCTGGCATTAACTCTGAAAATGCTCTGCTTCCAGCACTGTGGGTGCCGTCATTCTGGCATCTGAAATACAACTGACATAACCCCCGCAGCACAACACACATGCCACCACAGTAGGACACACTGTCAGAAAAGTGGTGGTTTCCTTTAGCAGGGTGCAATAAATAGTTTATTGGTGGAAATGTTGACAATAATTTTAAAAGATACTCCACATCACTGATTCTTTTTTCATTTTTCTAAGCAATACCCTGAGTAGTACATGAGTTAAACCTTTTTCTCTGACCTTGGGTTATAATTTTGCTTCAATAGTTATAAATAAGTAGGTCTCATTTTCTCCTCTTTCTTGGTAGAGAAGTAGCTTCATGTTTTGGTAGCTGCTTAAGATCAGAGAAACTTTGTTTTGCTATCTCGGGTCTCTTTCTGTAAAGAGATTTGCACATCATACCAAAATACTGATGAAATGGGTTGTCTTTTTCACCATGATTTACACAAGCAATGCATTAAAATCCCATGCCGTTGGGCATGATAATAATGGCCTGAGTTCCCGATGGTATTTTAATGAATTGATGGTGTAAATAATGATGAAAGATAAACCACTTCAATATTTTGAAAAACATGATTTTTTTTGAGACTGGAAAACGTGTGCTCGTTTTACAGTTATATGTGTCAGTGGTTTAAAACTGCCACCTGATATTGCTGAAAGTTTCCTGAGGAACGTGTACTTCCCTTGTTAAGAGCTTGCTGCTTGTAACACTCCTTCTTTTCGCTCAGAGAATCAGATATGTTTATTCGGAAATCTTACAAACGAACATCCAATGCTTCAACTCCCTACATGACTTTCACTGGCAGGACTACGTTCTGACTCCCTACTCGGCTCAGGTGTTGTTGGTGTTGCACTGGTCCAGCACTCGACTGCGAACCCCAAGGTTGGGATTTCAAACTCACCCGGAGGGTCCGTGGGGGAAGGGCCTCAAGAGCTGCTCCTCCAGGGAAGACAGCCTGAAAGACTATCCAACGCTATACAACTGGGCCAGGGGAGGTCAAGGCCGGTCAACATCAACTCCGTGGAAGCTAAAAAGACAGCCTGTAACTACGAAAATGTTTAACTTCCAGAAAGACCCACACTGTGATGTACTATCCTAAAACACGCAACCCGGGAATAACACAGAGCAGTCTCCCGGTTCAAGGTTTTCTTTATTTCCGTTTCATAAAACTCTTTAGTCCAGAACTTGAGATTTATTATGCACAACAAACAATGAAGCCTGATTCCTATGGATTGCTTAAGAAGACTTCAGGATGGATAATGAAATTGATTTTCTACGTGAGGCAGATACCTCATATTTATGCTATTTTTCCATTTATATGTCTTTATATTTGGTAAGAATATGGCCCAGGAAAATATTGGAGTGGACTTACTTTATAAATCTGAAAGATTAAAATTTAAATAATACAAACTTTCCATATGGGCATGTGCTAATTTCAAATGAAAGAATCAAGAATACCAGGTCGTTTTGTCATCATGTTTGTTATATTTTCATGAAATAGCTTTCACTATTAAACTTTTTAATGCCCCCCCACCCCCCGGATAGTTATCATACAAATACTCTCTAGTTATTTCAGCCCTCTATTTTTTTTAAAGTCACTTTCTGAACAATCTATCCCCTCATTGTTATTCCATGTCACATTTACTTCTTAAATACTACTCTAGTTGTCCTATTAAAAAATAGAGCTACTATGTACTATACATATAGTTTAAACACTATTCTAATTTGAGAGCTTAATATGATTCACGAAACACTATTGTGTGCAATAGCTTATCTAATTAATTGTTACATATGCCTTAGGGGTCTCCAGAGAAAGAAAAACAACAGCAGATATGAGGGCGAGTTAAAAAGTTCTGCTACAAAATCATAGAAACTTTTAACAAACAGAAATATCCAAATGTGAAACTGTCTAGGACTATACACTTTTTAAGTAGGTGTGTCCACCCTCTCACCCACCCACCCCACCCCCAATTCCACACACTTCAATTTATACTATGTAGAAAAGGCAAAATTCACATGCTCAAGGTGTTGCTTTTAAACATTCTTTATTTAAACAATTGTATGAGGACATAATCCAAATATCATATAATTCAATAGTTCAACCATATCAAGAAGAGTTGTACAATCATTACCACAATCACTAAAACATTTTCTTCTTCTTGTACTCCTTGTTAACAGCTCCCGATTAATTCTCACCTCCCCTGCCACACTCAAAATGAACCATTATTCCAGTTACTGTCTCTATAAATTCATTCATCCTAGATTTTATACCAAAAAACATTCAGAAACAAAAGACAAAGAGTCAAATTACTAACAAAATAAAACAGAGAAAAGCCCCAGTTGAAAAGAAAATACTAAAAAACTAGAGCAATTCTAAAATGGGCCAAAAGGGGAACTTTTGGTGTTAGGTGTTAACCAAACTACATCTGCCATAATCCACTTTCCAATGCACTCTGTATGATGATAAGACTATTCACATGCCTGGTCTATGTTCAACTGAACCAGAAGGATAAGTGGAAAAAAATGTTCTTTAATAAATAAAAAGGACTCTGTAGGGAAAGATCAGGGGTGTAGGGTAGTTGGGGTAAGTTTATCAACAAAATTCTTGAAATCCCTGCTACCCTTAAAGAATGAGCATGTGAATTGTGATGGGGAAAAAATACCGTAGTGCCCCAGAACAAAAAAATCATATCAATGTGAATGAGTGGGAGGGCAAGGTGGAGATTTAAAGCCAACCTGTAGACAATCGGACATCCCCTTACAGAAGGGTCACAAGGAAGAGATCAACCAGTCAGGGTGCAGTAGAGCACCAATGAAACATATAACTTTCCTCTAGTTCTGAAATGCTTCCCCTAGCCTCCTGCCACTAACATGGCCCCAATTCTACCTTACAAATCTGACTAGGCCAGAACGTGTACACTAGTACAGATAAGAGCTCAGAACCTTGGGAATCCAGAACAGATAAACCCCTTTGGACCAACAATGAGAATAGAAATACCAGGAGGGGAAGGGGAAGGTGGAGGGAGAAAGGGGGAACCAATTACAATGATCTACATATAACCCCCTCCCAGGGGGATGGACAACAGAAAATTGGGTGAAGGGAAAACAGCACTCGGTGGAAGACATGAAAAAAAAATTATAAATTATCAAGGGTTCGTGAGGGGGGTGAGGAAAATGAGCTGATACCAAGGGCTCAAGCAGAAAGAAAATGTTTTGAAAACGATGATGGAAACATGTACAAATATCCTTGACACAATAGATGGATGGATGCATTGTGATAAGAGCTGTACGAGCTCCCAATAAGATGATTTTTTTAATACCATAGTGCAACTTTGCTGCCCTTTTTTTGACTAAAGCAGTTTTGAATTTTCTTTATAAACATCTCATTGAGTTCTTGAGATTGTCATTCTTCAAGAAAATCTACCCCTTTGAAGTCACAAAATAGTGTTCTGGGTGGACTTGTCTGTCATGAATGAAACGGACTCAACAGCTCCTCTTGGAAGCCACCGTTTTGATTGGGTCTGGTTGTGAGGCACCTGGACAAGCCAGGGGCTGTGCTTCATTTTGTTGTGCACAAGGTTGCGAGAATTCGTCTGCACAGTCCACTGATGACAGAGGCTCATGGAAACATACTTTGTTTGAATGAATCAATTCATTTAAAAACTGGAATACTAGTCGTAATACTTTTTGGCTTCCCCTTGGGCACTAACATGCACCACGTAAGGAAATGGTTCACATGATTTGGGGGACTTGGCAGTCAGAAATCTTCAAGTAGGCAGCATAGTAGAAATTCAGTCAGAAGTAATTGCAGGAGTGACAGCCTTGAGACAGATGCTCTTTTCTAAAGCCTCTCATTTTGTTCCTAAGGCCACGAACTAATGGAAGTAGGCCCAACATATTGGTGAAGATGCCCCCTTACGCACACCAACTGATGTAGATTTTAGCCATGTCTATAAAATAACTTCACAGGTAACACCTCGATTAGTGTTTGCGTAAATGCCTGTAGCCACGTAGCTACAGACAACTTTTGCTATACTCCAGTGAACATCAACTGGTGCTTCCACTGAGCACCAATGTGGAATAAGGAAGATAATAAGATGAAGCAACAGTTCTCAAACCACTGCCTATCACAAACCAGTAATGTGTTCAGGTCTGGAAGTCATTATATCAGATCTAGACCCTAATAGCACAGCTACTAGCATTCAGTGACTGCTCTAACCCATGTAATAATACCAACTCACCATGTGGCTTTACTAATATTACTTTTCTTCTCAGATCCTCAGTACATATATTTCCAAAAAAGTTGGGGCTAGGAGTTACCACTTACCATCTGGTATTATTACATGGGTTTGTGATAGGTTGTTCATAAACGTCTGTGGACAAAAGGAAGGAAGGAGGGAAAGAGGGAAGGAGGGGGCTGGGGAGGAAGGGAAGGAATGGAAAGAGGGAAAGGAGAAAGAAAATAACAAATGAATGCATGTCAAACTGAATTTCTAGGAAGAACTTACTAAGTCACTATACTTGAAACCACAGGGGGGAAAATGCATAGGAGTGAGAAATTGACTCTGCTTTCAAGCAATGTACACTGGCCTAGGAAATAAGGCCAGAAAGAAATGTCTTTAGCTATTTTATAGTCCTGGAGAGCTATCACCTGCAGCCCCTCAGGTGGTTTAGATCCTGCCTTTTCTTTAATAGTCATGCTGGAACAAGCCAACCACTCACTTGTTCTTCCCATGCCACCTGCTACCACAGCCTCCTTATTTAAAAAAATTAACTACTATTTGCTATACATATTTCATAATTGGAACACTGTTTTAATTTAAGCTTTCAATATAACTCCCCTAACGCTATTTTTGTAATATCTATTTAATGCAAACACATTGAGTAAATAACCACAATACAAATACATTAAGAAAGAAGCACACGGGTGAATGCATCTCCTCTGTCAAGTAGTTTAAGAACTCTGGTAGAATGTCAGGCAAAAGGCATATTATTAGAGTACAAAAGGTCAAAAGCGAATGCATGATGAATAAGATCAGCAGACCAAAGATTTATCATCTCAGAAGGTGGATCTAAGTGTAGTTTTGTAGTGCTTGATTACCTCTTAGATTAATATAGAAGGATAGGATATTGTTAAAATTAAAACAAGTACCATGTAACATTCTTAGGATGGCATAATTGGAATGGAAAATGTTGTAAAGGAGAACTGTAATTCAGTCAACTGGGGTAATCAATAAAAGATTGGAACTTAATGAACCAATCAGTGTTTATATCAAATTATCCAGGGAAAAGAAACCTTATCAGGTGACCTCCTTGGAGAAAGGTTTTCCCCTAACCTAGTTAGAATAGCCTTCAAGACCAATGAATTCTTTAGGCTTTAACTGTGTCAATTAATTTTGCCAATTTAGCAAATGTCTACTTAATGATTCTTCTATACAGATATCTTGCTATAGAGAGCAATACTCAACAAAACCATACTATTCATTGTGAATTAGTAAAGAGGCATTCTAGTCATGAAATATGTTATTTTGTGAGTTTAATTAGTGCACATCTGTCTTCTAGAAAATACAGCATATTTGAATAAAATCAGAAGTAGTCATCTGGAGCACAAGTGAAAACTAGAGTCTGCACCTCCCGGGACTGAGCAGTGCCCTGGACCAGGCATGATTACACCGTCTGTAACCATCCTCCGTCAGGCCTTTGGATGTTAACTGTATACCGAAGTTCAAAGAACCTATCAGCTTTAAGAGCAAGATGGAGAATAAGAAGTATCTCAGTGGGCAATAAATGTGAGGAGATCATTTCAGAAGAATACAAAAAACATTGCTCAAGTTAAAAGACGCTAAAACACGATGTACACAGAATAAATAACCTAAATCGAATGGTATGCAAGATCTATAGACATGAAACAGAATAAGAAGATAGTAAAGGTAGACACTGCTATTTTGAAACATTTTATGGAACCAGGAATAGAAAGATGTTATTATTTATTAGGCAATGAAAAGTAATGTCTTTGTTTTGGGGGTATTTTATTTGTTTACTATTGTTGATACTTAGTTTCTTTTTAGCCAGCAAATAGAATTATAACTCTGCATGAAAAAAAACTAACTTATTTTGGATGTAATAGCTGCATTTGAGGAGAGAGTGAGAGATCTAGGAGGCTTAATGCAATAATGTCAGTCAGATGTAACATTTCACATTGCAAAACTGTTACATGTAATCAAAACTGTTACATGTAATCAATACTGATTACATGTGGAAGAGACCAAAGAAAGGGATAATATTTGGAGTTGACTAAGAATATAATTGGACAGGAAAAGTTGGAGGACCAGAAGCATATATGTGTACTCCAAATATGGCACTGCCACTAACAAATACAGGGGCCAATGGGAAAAAGAGATGAAAGAGAGACTGTGGGCATAGATGTGCTGTCCTAATTAATGTTCTCTATTTTATCTGTCAATATCAATATCCATTGCAATAGCTACACAGAGTTCATCATCAAAGGGTTTATTAAGGAAGTTAACAAGCTGTAATGCCAGTGAGAAATACTTGGTGTAAAGTCGTTTATCAGGACATGTTACAAAGTACTGGTCTGCTTATAAGTGCCCACAGGGATATTCCCCTCCACCAAAAGCCTCAACCTGAAGGCATTCAGCTCCAGCTCTGTGGGTCAGCAAATTCAGCTCTGCATTAAGTGCCAGAGCTACCCCATTCCAGTAAGCCTCATCCCAAAGGCACTCAGCTTTATTTGCTCAGTGGGTTGGGAAGTCCACCGCTCCGTTCCATGTTTCTGGCTGCTGGTTCTGTGGCTGCTCCTCTGATGTCGCAGGTGTCTTCCAGATCCAGGAGATTCAAGGGGCAGAGACCGCAGGTTCAGAAGATTTGTTCCACTCTTGGCTCTTAATAGTAATGAGATCCTTCCCCGTGCTTCTTAGAGGGCTCATTTATACACAGTAGGATGACACAGTTCACAGTTCAGTTCACAGTTACTCACTGATAGGTGAATCCTATCCGTATTTCCCCAACTTTCTTTCCAGATCCATGCAGGAAAAGGTCATTGAGAGAGAGTTAAGACTTTGTGTAGAAGAACCATATTAAATAAGTCAGTGCTCCTTCGATGGGTAATTTTAATTTGGCTGTAAACATACATCTAGATGCCTATGTTACATGGTGAAATCAGGAAATTTAATTTATTGAAGTCAAACTATGTTATACATTTGGAAACACGGTATCAATAAGTGAAAAACAAAAGAGTAAATGTAAACAAGTATACAAATAGTAAGGAAAGGAAAAGAACACTCAAAATAGTAAATCCTATAGATTTGCATGAAAAATGGCGTGCTGGGCACTGTTTTTAAACCATTGTGAAAGGACACTGCTCCGATTTTGATCCTAATGTTACATTACAGTTGTTTGAAAACATGGCTCAACACTTTATTTCAGGAAACTTCCAGGACCCTGAGGTTAGTAGGCCAATCGTTAACCCCTGCATCTCCATGGTTCCATTGTAAGGATACTGACTTTTATTTGTACACCAAATTGGATGCCAATTTTCTCCCCAATTCGTTTTATTCCTTTTTATAACTATAGAGTGCAAGTATATTCATTTTAATGACATATTCAATGCTGTCTCTGTTCTAAATAAAATGTATATCAGTTATTAAATATTATCAATATACCAATGGAATCATCCATTATAAATGATAAATTGACAAACGAGTATTTAAAGATGAATACATAAATAACAGGGAAAGCTGTTAACTTTACAATCTAAGAAATCTATAGTATTTTAATTATTTAAAGGTAGCGCCTCTTTATGACAGAGCTCACAGTTTCTAAACTGGAAATGGATAGGAACATGAAGGATTACAGTACGACTCATGCATCGGTTATCATCCGATTGTGTCTAGCACAACTAGAAATGTCTACCTAAAGACTGCAGCATCAGCGACCGCTGGGCAGTTTCAACCTGCAGTCTTCTCTTACAGCTTTCAGACTTGCCAGTTGTGGAAGGGAAGCACAACAGGCAGGTTCTCAGAAAGATCCATGGACACAATGGCTGCAACAATGGGCCGAAGCAGAGGAACAGTTGTGAGGACTGTGAAGTGGTCTGTTCTTTTCTTTTGTACTTAGGGTCGCTCTGAGGTGGATCCAACTTGAGGACACCTAACCCCACCACAACAAGCACATGCTCGGAAGCCAGGTTCTGGAAACCAACCTATTTATCTCTTTATCATCCATGTAGCTATCCACTGTGAAGGAAAGCCTTCACTAGTCGATGCCGGAAAATTTGGAAGACAGCTATCTAGTCCACTGATTGGAAGACATCCATACTTGCACCCAATTCAAAGAAACATGACCCAACAGTATGCTGAAATTATGGGATAGTATTATTAATATTATTAATGTCATATGCAAGAAAGTTTTGCTGAAGACAATGCAAAAACAGTTGCAGGAGTAAATTTTTGCTGAAGATAATTCAAAAAATGTTGCAACAGTGTCAAAAAA
>NW_022103915.1:77253634-77257402 GCF_000313985.2 Echinops telfairi | reverse complement strand
GGCTCATAAGAACCTGGCAACGATGGCTGCAGCACTGTGTCAAAATTCAAGACAAGTTCAGAAAAGGATGTGAATGAAGGGATATCACTGCTGATGATGAATAGATTGTAGCTGAATGTAAAGATTACCAGAAAGATGTCTGCTTTTGTTTTATCAACGATGCAAAGGCATTATAGTGTGCAGATCATATACAAATCTGGATAGCACTGAGAATAATGAATGGGAGTTCTAGAACACTTCACTGTGCTCCCGTAGAATGGGTACATAGAACTAGAGACAGTTCTATGTACAGGGGGATATTGAATGGTATAAAAACAGGAAATGTGTGCAACAGGGTTGTATCCTTTCATCACACTTATGCAATCTGCACAAATACTACAAGGAGCTGATTCTATGGCATCTAGACTGAGGGAAATCTCATTAAGAAGCTTCTGTATGCAGATGACACAACCTGGCTTGTTGAACACGAGAGGACTTAAAGAACTTAAGGGAGAAGATCAAAGGCTAGAGCTTTCAATGTGGATTACAACTCAGGGTTAAGAAAACAAAAATGCCCACATCGGACCAATGGACATCATCGTGCTAAATGGAGAAAACATTACTGTCTCCCAGGCCACAGCTTTCAACCAGCAAAACCTCCCTTACTGGGTACCATGCTGAATTTCCCAAACATCAAGTCTGTTTTTGTTTTCACCTTCAACAGAACCAGTTTAAAGGGAGCATAGGAGTGTCCTGTGAATCAGACATTCAGAACGCAGGGACTAGCTGACTCTTCAGTACACTGTCTACTCTAGCTATTCCGGACTGGAACCTTGAATCAGCAAAACGAGAAAACAACAACAGTTCTGGAGTCTAAGAAAATAATTCACTAGTACTGAAATTCCAAATGAGATTCTGTGAGCTACGAACTCCATAGACAATCCCACCTAAGAAACTGCATCCTAATTTTTATGAGAGTTACCACAGCAACGAAGTGAACAGTTAACAAGCAATGAACCTAATCAATGCAGGTCATTGTTGAAAAGATTATCCCTGAAGACAAATCTCTTACTGCTAAGATTATTGCTATTTATCAGAAGTGTTCTCTGAAAAGGCGACTGACAGAGGGCTTCAGATCAATGAGGGCTTTTTTATTATTATTATTCAATGAGCTAAAGCTCCCAGTAGACTTGCACTGCACTTTTAATCATGACATTGATCAATACCAATTACACTCAAGAGAAGGCTAGCAGAGGTTTTCCAGGGAATATCATAGGGCTTAAAGTGCTATACTTATGGAAGTAGTCAATATGATGTGTTATAAAATATAGTTCGGGTTAGGTTTGTTCCAATTTCTCAAGAGTAGTATTATGCTATGGTGTTAGCATACTGCTTCTCAAACTTAATTGTGCTTAAGGATCTTATTAAAATGTAGATTTTAATTCAAATGTACGTGAAGCCTGGCCTGAGATTCACAGTTCTGCACACCTTCAGGTGATGCCCATGCTTATGTGGCCAGGAAAAAACAACAGTTGTTGGGCAATGCTAGTAAACATTAAAAAAAGAGAGAGAGGGAAAATTCATTTAATTTGGCAAAGCAATGCCTAAAAGGGAGTGATTTGGTCATAAGAGAATCTTCTATATTCCCCATCTCAAACTGTCCTCTTTCCAAATAACGGATAAAGTGGCAATATGAAACATATTTCAATAGTAGGAATAAAGGTAACATTTCTCAAATGCATTCCAAGGAATACTATTTATAGGGAATACTAATAGGTAGTTTCTGAGGGGGGGGCATGCTAATAAGAAGTTTAATGTCACACCACTGAGTTAATAAAAATCAATTATAGTGGCAACACTGGTAGTTCAGCTGTAGAATTCTCACCTCCAATCTGATTTCTGGCCATTGCACCTCACACACCGTCAACTGTCTCTCAGTTGTGGCTTCTGTGCTGCTATGACACTGAACAGACTTCAAAGGAAATTCCAGATAATAACTGCTTAGGGGAAAAGGTTTGGTAATCTGTTTCCAAATATCAGCCAATAGAAACCACAATAGTCTCCTATGTGAGCAATCACAGGGATGGATCAGGAGCACTTTCCATTTCATTCCACTGCGGATAGGATTATCATGAGTTGCCCTGAACTTGATGACAATGGGTTCCAGTGTTGAGAAAATGCTAATTTGCTATGTTCTGGGCATTATTACAAATGCTTTATAAGGATCAACTCATTTGATCTTCACAGCAGCTCTATGAAGATGCTCATTGGAAACTGTGAAGTCAGTTCCCACTCACAGTGGCCCTACGTAAAGCAACCAGGACAAGGCCCATCCTGCTCCATCATCACAATTGTCCCAGTATGTGATCCTATTGGTGCAGCCACTGGTCCATCCACTCCAAAGTTCCACTATTATCACTTGGAGGAAGTTTTCTGGCTCTACTTTGTTCCTTGTTCTGCCAATCCATGGTGTATTTAATATGGCTCATCATTCAAAGACATCGATTCTTCCTCAGTCTTCCAAATTCATTGTCTAGCTTTCACATGCCTGTAAGGAACTTGAAAATTCCATGATCCATCTCAATGTAAGGTACATCTTAATTCTCCAAGTGACATGTTCGCTCTGTACCACTTTAAAAAGGTCTTTGCAGTAGATTTGCTGGATGGAACACATTACTTAGTTTTGTGACTGCTTCTTCCATGGCACTGATACTGGATTCAAGGAAAACGAAATCCTTAACCATCTTATGCCATTTATCATGATATTGACCCTAGTGTGAGGATTTCCTGGTGGTGGGGTTGAGGTTGATTGGTTGTTTGTTTGTTTTATGGTAAGGCAAAACCCAGACCGACTACATTAGCATTTAATCCTCTTCTGTAAGAATCTTCTTCATTTTCAGCAAGTAAGTTGTTGTTATCTGAATATTGCAGATCATGTGTCTTCCTCCAATCCTGCTGGCATATTCTTCTTTGTGTGCGCAGCATACAAACTAACCAAGTATGGTAAAAGGGTAATACCTTGTCAAATACCTTTCATAATTTGAACCACACAGTATCTATCTACTGTTCTGTTTGAATGGCTGCCTGCCGGTCTTTGTACAGGTTTTCTGTATGTACAATTAAGTATCCTGGAGTTACCCTTCTTCACAATTATACCCATAATCTGTGATGATTCTCATTGTCAAATGCCTTTGTATCGTCCATAAAACACAGGTCTGGTATTCTCTGCTTTTAGTCAGGATCTATCTGATATCAGCAATTATACCCCTCCTTTACATCATCTTCTGAGCCTGGTTTAAATTCCTCCCAGTAGATGTATTGCTGCAACCATTTTTCACATTTCTCTTCAGCAAAATATTATAAGTGTGTGACGTTAATGATACTGTCTGATGAGTTCTGCATTCTACTGGACCACGTGGTAATTAGATCATTTTATACCAACTAGACCTTCATGGCTACAGGAGAAGCCAGCCCTATCAATCAGGTCAGAGCAAAGTGTTATCTCCTTGAAGTTGTGGCCTTCTCATAGGGAGGACCTTGGGTCCCCCGCTCTCCTACTCCACTTTCCTGCTTGTTTGCCCACTCAGTGAGCTGCCGGAGCCCTGCCATGTTTCCACTGACCTTGACTACACCAGACTCCGCACCCACCAGCCTGGACTCTCTCTGCACATTTCATCATTGCATGTGGCTTTGTGAAGGACTTATAGACACGTGTCAGACGTATGGACTCGAGTTGGTCTGGGCTAGAATGCTTTCTTGATATTTAATTCTTAATATAAATCTCTTTCA
>NW_022103915.1:77248672-77253465 GCF_000313985.2 Echinops telfairi | reverse complement strand
TATATCTATATCTATATATATATATATATATATATATATCCTGGTTTTGTTTCTCTAGTCAACCCAGTATATCTATATCTATATCTATATCTATATATATATATCCTGGTTTTGTTTCTCTAGTCAACCCAGTCTAACCACTTTTGGGGAATGGACACAAATAAGGATCTTTTCCTGTTGGATGGACAGGTTGCTGTCTCCAAATTTTTTGTCAGAGATAAGTGAGCACTTCCAGAGATGCCTCCATTTGCTGCAACATTTTAAACAGTGTTCTGGACATTCCTGGAGGATTTTTTGGTTGTTATTGTTTTTTGCCAATGCCTTCTATGCAACGTGAACTTCTTCCTTCAATACCATGAGTTCTCGCTCATAAGCTACCTCCTGAAACAGTGACTACTTAGTTTTGTTTCAGTGGCTCTGTGTGTCTTCTCCATCTTATTTTCACATTTCCTGTGTCATTCAATATTTGCCCATAGAATCCTTCAATAGTGCCACTTGAGGTTTCAGTGGTTCCTGCAGCATCTTGAGAAATGTCGAACATGTTCTCTCTTTTGCTTTTCAAATGCACTTGCACATTTCATTATAATATTTGACTTAGTCTTCTTTGGATGCACTTCAAGATCTTGAAACAGTCAACTGATCAATTCATAGCCAAGGGCTTGAGCAATGCACCACCAGGGTTCCATAGGAAATATTGTTTAAGCCTATTTTAAAGATGTGGAAAAGGAAACACAGAAATTAAGTAACTTGCCCATGGTCAAAGCACTGCAGAGTTGGGATGCCAGGACTCAACTCCACGCTGCAGCATTTAAGCACATGCTCTGGTCCCTGTGGACTATGAACACCTTGCATTATTGATGGGAGTGTGAGTCATCCGAAGGTCAACTTTCCAAGGAGAGAAAACGTAAAAGTTATGATCAGACAGAAAACAAATAAAGGCTGGATATGTAAACATGTGGGAAATGGAAGTGATGTCCGTGAGAAAAAATAAATTTAGGAGAGTGACATGGCAACGCAGGTGTTCTCCGCCAGCACATGGGCCTGGGGGGTGGGGGGCAATCTCCTCGGCAAATGAGCACTCAGGAGAGGCAGGCAAGTCAGCCCACCAACCATCTCACTGCCATTGAGTGGATGCCAACTCACAGCGATCCTACCGGGCAGGGGAAAACAGCCTCTGTGAATTTCCGAGATTATCACTCTACACAGGGGAAGAAAGCCCTGTCTTTCCCGAGGAGCGAGTGGTGGTTTCAAACTGCCAACCTTGAAGTTAGCAGCCCAACATGCAACCACTATGCCACCAGGCCTCCATAAGTGAGTGCAAAGTTTATTTCCACAGATATATGAAGACAGAGCACTCCTAGAAAACAGCCTCATGATGATTCGTACACGAAAGAGAAGCCCTGGTGGCATAGGGGGTGACATCTTGGGCTGTTAACCACAAGGTTCATACTTTGAAACCACCTGCTGCTCCACATAAGGAAGATGAGGCTTTCTACTCCCATAAGGATTGAGTCCTGGGAACCAACAAGGGCAGCTCGACTCTGAACTGTTTGGACACTATGCTAACGAGCAACTTTGTGAAAGTGAATAGAGAGAAACGATGACTAAATTACTTATTTTTGCTTTTATATAGAGTCGGATAATAGATTTGGGAAAAGGATAGGAAAATAATAAAGAAACTGTGGTCTGACTAATCCTAGATTTCAATGAAATCCTTGCTTGGTCTTCATGATGCTGGAAAAGAATTATCAAGTAAATCAGTCTGAACTATGTACTCTGACTCACAAAGCAACCAGGACATTAAGCAGAAGATATTTCAGATCGGGCAGAACTATAAACAGAGCAGTTGTTTGGCTAGATGAACACTGAGAAGCGGCTCAGTTTGTTCAGACAGGCAGCCAAGCAAAAATTGACCTCAGAAACTTCTGAAGTTCAATGATCCCTAATGCAGCACATATACAGCGATGCTCATGGAAAAACAATGGTGCTGACTGAAGGAAAAGAAAAAGCTTCACTGGAGACTGGGTGCTGCCTGTAAGCATCCTGAAATAATCAAACATGTAATGCACCCAAGTCCAAAAGGGAGGCTTGTGGTTTTGTGTTCTTCCCCAAAAAGGAATCCAGACCTCTGGTCCCAAACATGGAAGCCTGCCATAAAAAGCGCACTTATCCTTCCTCCCCACCTCATGCGCTAGCACTGTGACCTGACTATCACTAGGCACCTCGGTTTGGACTGAAGCAATCTATTTTTGTTATGCTCTAGTCCAAATTATATTGACAAACTTTTCAAATATTTTAATTTTATCAAAATGTTTTCCATACACATGTTCCTTTTTATAAAAATCTTTCGTTATTCCAAGGCATAAATCATATTCCTTTGAATTCCAGTTGAAAACATTTGAAGCCTATTTATGATTGTGCTTCAATAGATACGTGTACACGTGTAAAGCCATTTTAATGTTCGTTAAAAATACACTTCAATAGGCCTTACCATGTTGATATTAGAGAGGCACTTCCAGAAATGCTTCCAGGTGGTAGGCACCTGCCCTGGCTTTGAATCTGGCTTCAGACTCTATAGTCACAGACACCAGAGTGAGGAAGAGCAACAAGCTGCACACATCGAAGCACCTAGCAGTTTTGGCAGCTCGTATGGAACTGGTTATTGCCAGCTGGGCATTTTGCCATTTCCTTGAGGCAAAATTAAAGTGGAAGATGCAAGGGTTTCCTTGTAATTTTCCACCACATATTTATATCATTATGGGTTTTGTGCTGTTCTAGTCCCCACACACTCACTGAATATCTTCTTATTATGTCACTGAGCTTGGAAGCAAATATAGGATGGTGCAGTGAAAACAAGTGGGCACTGTGTATAGTAAATGATTACTGAAGAGAACACTGGGCCTCGCAGGACTGGCCACATAATTTGCAGAGCCCAATGCAAAACCAAATTGAAAGGCTTCTTGTTCCGAAAAGCCGAGGGGAAGTGGCATTAAAGATGTATCTTTTCATCTGTACTTTCTCTCAATCTGTCGGGGGGTTTTCCTATCCTACTGAATGTAGGCTGAGAATGGACTGGGGACCGGCCCCCTGTGCTCACCCGCAGCTACACACAAATGGCCCACCACTTCCAGAACCACACTCTGTGCCCTAGGGAAATCAAGCCAGGGGTCTCCCTCCTCAGAGCTGCCACTGCAACCCACCGAAAGACAGACACTTCCCAAGAGCACTGTGACCCACTCACTCCCACTGAGGTGCCTGCGGTGGCAACCATGAACCAGCCGCACAGGTCTCAATACTCCCTCGGAGACAAAGACTGTCCAAAGGGTTCCCAGTGCCCCCACAGACTGTCCAAAAGGAGGTCATGGGCACCGCAGAGTCTAGGACCTTGGAAAAATGCAAGAGATGTTAGCAATCAATGTCAACCAAGACAATCTGTTCCCTCCCCTTACACGCACCTTACAAGTGCTTAGAACCAAGTCATACAATCCATTAGCCATCCAATGGCTAAAAGAGCCCATTCCTGGCTCTTTCAAGTAACACATAGAGGAAGCCAGGCGGCAATCACCTTGGGGTCCAGGCTTTGCAGAAAGCTGAAGAACTGTTTCAACAAAGAATGACCTTCGGGTCCCAGATTAATTTTGTTACCACTTCCTATATACTTCTGAGTAAAACACTGGCTCTCCACTGGGATGATGGAGTTCACATTGCCAAGGCTAGTGAAAGTTCATTCACTTTGGGTAATTACATGCTAAGATATTCAATAACTATTTACTGACTGAAGGACTGAAGTAATGAATAGATGTGTGCCATTCACTTCACTTCAACCTGGCCATTTTTGCTCTACTTGTTCAACTCTCCTCAACTTCATTTAGAACGGAAATACCCGAGCGCAGCAGCAGGAGCCACACATAAAGGAGCCCTTTGCTCATGACCTCACTTGCCTGCGTCCTGCTGCACCACTACATAATTAATCACCGTCAACACCAGTCAGATATGGATATGCCAACAAGTCTGGGTCAGGGCTGACCAGGTGCGGTCAATGACTGTGCCTTCATCCGGCCAAGCCTGGAGCCTAGAGCCACACAAAAATCACTGAAGAACCTCCCTGGGCAAGAGGGCAGAGTTGGCTGCCTGCCAACGTCTCCTTCCGAGCGGTGCCCTGGTTTCATTTTGACAGTCTCAAATCCTAGGCTCCTGGCTGTGCCACAGTACGAACAAACTGAGTCCTGCCCTGCCCCACCTCAGCTCCTTGAAGTTCCTAACTGCCGCTTCCCACGTCTCCTGATGCTGTCGCCAGTCTGCACACCTGCCTTCAGTGCACTTTCTCAAAGGTATAGTCAAGCCCACTCCCCACTGCTCAGCCTAGGCTTGGAGCCCAGGCTGGCTATGAGCCCTGTCTCAGCGATTCCCTGCCGCCTTCATCACTGGCACCAGCACAAATGCAGTGCTATATCTACTCACCGGAAAAACCTCTTCTCTCGATGATTCCATGTCAGTACTAGAAACTAAGTTAATTATATCTTGGACAATTGAATTTACTATATGCAAAATTCTCAGACTAAAGCAAAATTAGGTAACAGCTAACTTGAATGGTGTCACCATACAAATCGTGTAAAGGGTGGCTTAATATTTAAGTAAGTACCAATCTACACAATTGTATATTTTCACATAGATGAGCAGGCCCAAGTACGGTGTGTTGATTGTGGAACCCTATTTCTTTTTTTTTTTAAATCATTTTATTGGAGCTCATACAATTCATCACAATACATAGATCAATTGTGTAAAGCACACCT
>NW_022103915.1:77222786-77246579 GCF_000313985.2 Echinops telfairi | reverse complement strand
TAAATAGAGGAACCCTATTTCTTTTTAAAACAGCCCATTCGCATCAATTACAGCTCCAACTGCTCTGGTTAATCCAGGCTCTATTTGAGGTTTCCCAAAAACCTTAAATCTTAAAAAGTACACTGCCCCACCCCAGCCCCCCAAAAGTGTATGTAAATGACCTTTAAATCATCAAAGAAAAATCACCACTGTGGACACTGCACACTACTATAACATTAAATAATGAATTGTGTCGTGACAAAAACTAGCATTAGAAACACCTTTACAAAAGTAAATCATACATGCATCCCTATTCCATTCGAATTCACTAGTCCATCATCATTGACGGGAATATCCTAGTCTCATGATGTAGATCTTTCCATTGCAGAAGTTCAGTTTCAAAATGCCCCGAGAGGGAAATTATTGCAAGCAAGATGTTAAACATGACAATGAGAGGAAAAATCCACAGACTCTGGTCTGAATATAAAAAGAGGAAAGGGGGAAAATGTGCTGATAATGATCTGATCGTTCATCCAAGTGGCTCTGGAGAGGCAGGCACAATTTCCAGAAGGATGCAATGGAACATTCGCGAAGGACTCGGCCTGGCCGTCACGTAACGTCCACCCTGCCTGGAGAGTGTCACACGAGCCCTGGCTCAGGGTTTGTCCCAGGGGACCATTAAGAATGCATGTACTTTAATAGCGTCTAATCGGACTCTGGGTCCACTTCCAACCAATGCTTCTCACATAGCACAGCTCGAGTACCCATTTCCACTTTCAGTAAAGCACAGCTCTCCTGTCTACCGGCTCAGGGTGATGCTTGCTTCCTACGTATTAAAAACATGCATCTCTTTAATAACTTAAAATTATATTTCTTTGTTCAATGCAGATAGAAGCAATAAGAACATCTTAACAAATGGTGCCTCGCCATGTGAATAATCGCCATGTGAATTAATCGAAATTACTCTTAGAGACTTTTTATCAGCACTTTATAGTAATCATCAAAAACGGGCTTTCTGGTCTACTACCATTGCCACATCAGCCTTTGGAGGTCACATATTCAAGAAGGAGAACACATGCATGGTGGGGGGGGGGGTTGATTTTTTAAGTTTTTTAAAGGAAATATGTTTATTACTATCTCAAACTATAGTTACAGAATTTCTATAACTTAAAGGAAAACTAGTTCCTCATTAACACAATATTTAAATAATCTAAAGAGTTATTTGTTTTATAATTTCCCCTCATTCACCATTCAATGGATGAGCGTCTTTGTGTTGCCTATAATTCTTCGGTGCCAGGCGATACATTTTCCTCTTAAACATCTGCCCTCAATGAAGATATCTGTACTTTACCTTTACTCTGACTCTGCTTTCAGGGAAGATATCAGTTTAGGGCTTCTTTAGTTTTGCTGACAGTTTTATATTTCAGCAGATTATGAAGTTACCAACCAAAGTATCATGCCCTCAAAAAAGTAAATATTCTATTCCATATAAGTCTCTGGATGATCAAAGATGGTCTTCACACACTGAAATGTCCCCAAATTCCTGGTAATAAAAGAGAGCATGTCCTCTCTGGGGCTGCCTTCAATGAGTATAATCTACTGATAACCTACTACATATCAAGAATGACAGAATGGTTCACTTTAACTGCATTTCTATAAAAGGTCATAATGAGGCCCGCATAGTCAAACTGTATACTAACGCGCTCTCCATTTTATGCTATCTTTTTAAGGGTGAGGACCTGTCTCCTAGAGTTATCTTTGAAAACGTGTTTACTTTTCAGTTGACATTCCTGGCATCTGTCACAGAAGTTGGAGAGTGGGACTCCTAACTATGGGCCACTAGAGGTCTAGGGACGATGCCTTCTCTTAACCCAGCCAAAGGCAAGCATGCATGGAAAAGGGATATATTTTGACTTGTGATAAATCTCTCCAAGATTACGAGGTGGCCCTCTCCTGTCATCTCAAGGCACTGTCAGGTGGAGTAGCATGATGGCACACAGCCACCACTCTGGAGAGGCCCCTCTCAGGACCTGTGCATCCTGGCTTCCATGAAGCCACCCATGCAAGGAAAGGAGAGTGGGGGTAATGTTACTGTGGAAATGGAGAGGCATATTTATTTTAAACGAACACTTTCAAATAACCACGGTAGCCACCACACCCAACTTAGAGTGACCCCTGTGTGTCAATGTGGAATGGTCCTTCATAGAACAGTAAGCGGCTCATTTTTCAGACAGAAACCACCTGGCCTTTCCTCTGAGGTGCTTTGACTTTCCAACTCGTTGGTTATCAGCCCATCAAAGTAACCATTTGTGTCACTAGAAGACTCTAAAACGAACAAGTACATGGCATTTATCGTATCACTCAAAATTACTAGACTAATGTTAAGGGTAGGAATTGTTATATGTTCTCCACTATACAAGGGAAGATGTAGAGAAACAAGAGCCGGAGTAACTTGCCTGAGATCCTAAGGCTAATTAAACAGATATGGTGATGAGAAATTATTTAGCATGGCTCTTCTATCCATAGTCTTTGTAATTCCCATGAAAAGACTGGGTGCAAGTAGGGTGTAGAGGGCCCTAAGGATGGGAATTGGTCAGTTTCACTATGTGTCTGGTATAACATGAGTATTATCAGAAGCAGAGCGAATCCTACAACGCACGATCAAGAAAGAGGAGCTGCCAGCAGAGTACTGCCAGCAGAGTACTGCTAGCAGCAAAGGTGAACGTCCCACCCCACAGAATGAGTAAAGTTGAATGCCTCTGGGCAAGAGGCTGCCTTGCAGAGTTGGATGTTGCTGGAGCATTTATCAGAGCTGCTAATGACACTTTTCAAATCTTTGTCCAAGCAGGGCAGAAGCCAAAGGACCGTGTGGCTGGGAGACTAAGGACCAGAGAGAGACTTGCCAGCCTGGTTGAGTAGAAGTGCTGCGGACAGATAGTCAAAAAGTGTTGTTGTTGTTGTTGTTGTTGTTGTTGTTAATCCTGACTCTCCCTGATAAACTGTATAATCATGAATGTTGTTTGTAAATTCTGTGTGGCCATTCCACCAGATGCTGGAACCCAGCAGCGTAGAGAGCAATGGGAGAGGCGGCTGGTGTCAAACAGGGTAAACAGGATGGAGCATAGAGGCACATCTGATCTCTGCGGCACAGGAGTCACCCGCGAGCGGATACGGAGCTGGCTTCCCCTTTTCCCTCTGTGTAGCTGGAGAATGTCTGATGTGGACCCCTGCACACACACAACTTGCTCAACGGCTGTTCTGGGATTTGAATCTAGTCAGTCCGGCTCCAGAGCGCATGCTCTAACACCTGCCTTATTCTGCCTCTCCTAGCCACTGCTTCCTTCATTCTCATAACCACAATCCAAAGCTACAAGGAAGGAAACATTAAAAAGAACAAAGAACACATCCTTATTCTAAAAGGCAATAAAAGGGTATCGCTCGGGAGCATTTTTCTTCTTAAAGGCAACATTGCGTTTTTCATTAGAGAAGAAAAATGTTTCTCAAACACAAATGACAAAAACAGCAGGGAAGGAAATGCTATTTTCAAGTTTCTAGGGGGTTATCATAAACAATGAAGAAAGAAAAACAAATTATAATTTAAGCAAACAGTCTTTAACAATCTCCCTTATACCTCGCTGCCTAGACAACTGGACTGCACCATGCTCGGTTGCTGTGCTGAGCACCCTATGGTGTGAAAAGGCAGATGACCATGCTTAGAAAGAAAGAGAAGCATATTGTAAGCAAGTATGAAGGCACAGGAAGGTCGGAATGTTGTGGAAATAAGCCCAGGCTGCTTCTCAATTCGTGAGTTTAGCTGAGATGGCAGAACAGACGACAAACAACAGCAAACAGAAACACCCTGTCACACAATTCTCTCCAATTGTGAAGAGAAATAGCCACAGCAACCTATTTTTTCCCATGCTAATTCACTTTCTTCTTCCTCTAAATATCTGTTGGCTATGAAATATTCATGTATTGTGTTTTACTATCTTCAGTGTTTTATTCTCCAAGGAATTAATTAAGAAGTACCTGTAGTCAAAATAGTATACCAAAATAGTACACAGCAAAAAGATGTTTTCAAATGTGCTATCAATTAATTGTTCAAATTATGGGTCTGGAGAAGAATTCAGTCATCAAACATTTAAAACTTTAAATGGTGAAAGTAAACTTCATTGGGAAAGACAAAGCAAATTTTTACCTGATCTTCAGTACACTGTTTTTGCTTAGTTTAACTATCAATAATAACCCAGTCATAGGCATTTCATTTCTTCTTGCAGTACCAGTCTATTAATTAAAGTCTATTGATTAACCACAATTTAGTGTTTTCGGTCTGTCCCTTTTAAACATAAACATGAAGTATCTGCTTCATTTCTGTGTGAAGATTCACAAAAAATATCAATAAAGTCAAAGAAAATCAATAACCGTCTTAGTGTGGTTATTAGTTATACTCGATGTGGTAATGACTTGTTTTCACTTCACCTTCAAACTATTTGTTAGCTTAGTGGCGTGTGGGGGTGGGGGTGGTGTTATGACTGAGCAAAATCTACTGACCTGTGAAGGCCCAAAATGGGAAATGTTTTATTCAACATGGGTTTTGGTATATTGTATTCTTTAAAGAATCTAATTTTGGATGGCTGTAAAAATGCCGACATGTATTAAAGAAGGTGAAAGGCACAAGTAAAGCGTGCCTGACTTTAGACTGGATCTGACCTAGGAGACAACAAGGAGGTGCTGTAAAATAAGATACTGCCTAAAACAGTCAAGTGGAAAACAAGTGGTACAACGTGAGGGGGGAAATGATGGCATTGAAAACAGCACACTGGTTCTATAAAAGACGATCCTATTGCTAGGAAATGCACACTGAACAAGATCAGTATGAAGGGTTGCCGTATTAACAACCTCAAATGGTCAAAGGAGAAGATGCATGAGAAAGGGGGACAGAGCCACAAATGGTAAGGAGAATGTAACATCACAGTGAGGTGTATCTGAGTAGAAGCGAGAATAATATTTCCTTGTATTATTTTTGGTTTTACAATAAGTTTTCTATAAATTTGGTATTTTTTCCAAAACAAAATTAAGAGCAGCAATAGCAACAATGAGATACTGAACTGGAACAATGATAAAAATTAGACCCTATACCTGTGCTCAGTCATTTACACAATACAGACACATAGAGTGATGGTATTGGTATTATGTTGCTGATGAGGAACGATCTTCAAATCTCGAAAGAGCTTGGCTCACGTGGAGTCCCAATTATTTCTAAGTCTCTTACAAACAGTTCTTCACCTTTATAAAATTTTAGCCTCTACAACCAGACCCTACCACAATAGCTGGAGGACCAAAAATGGCAACTCAGATCAGCCCTGGATCAGCTCACGCACACTAACTACCCAAAAGCAACACCTGCTGGCTACACCACTAGTGGTCACACTTGGTGAATGTTTGTTTAGTCCGCCATGTATAGGCACCAGACTAATTGGTGAGGAGAGGATTAAAATACATTTCAGTACTAATCTTAAGGAATTAACAGCCTAAGTTGAAGGGGGGTGGGCGTATAAGTCCATAATAAGTAGAATAGTAGAACATTAAGATGATCAGTGTGATTGGAAGCACAGCATTCCTGTAGACGTGGATAATGGCGGAGATAAAGCCAATCAGGGAATGATCCTGAATGGCCATGTATTAATAAGCAAAGGAACTGTAACATAATTATGGAAGATATGGCAGAAGTTTTTAGGTGGAGAATTTTGAGTGATGAAATTATTGTTTGGAATAGACAATTCTGAGAATAATGTGGAACATGAGTTACCAGTGTAAAAGGTAAGCCAGGAAATACAGTTCACATGTAATTTTAATGATCTCCAGGTGTTGTGATCAGAGTTGTTAGAAAAGACAATAGCAAAAAAAGAAAGTGATAGGTTTGCAGCAAAGGTGAATGGCGAATACCCATGTACCACTGTTCTCTATCAAACCTATGGATATGATGGGCATCCATCCACTCCCTCTCACACCTGCTCGCCTGTGTCTATCCATGAATCTACTTGTAAATCAGCATTATTGCGAGATACTGTATATAACATTATTTACCTCTGTTACCTCTGACTTTTGTGCTCCTCCTGATGTCTCCCCATAATTTTTGCTGAGCTCCCTCTCATTAAACATCATCTCCCCCCTCATCCAAGTTAACACGTCTGTTTTCTAGCCATTAATTTCCCCAGGCCCCGAGTGTCCAAGATGGTTGAGGTAGTTAGTTTGTTGTTTCAACCTGGCCAATAAACACGTGTGGGATTAATTGAAGGGTGCAGAGATAAATGGCTAGGCGAGCCTTGCCTTTCTTGTCTCTTGCTCTTTGATCATCAGACCAGTGTGCGGCTGCCTTGCTTGTTCTGTGCCTCAATTTGCAAGCTACACTACCTGTGGGACCCCTAAGCGATGGACTGTGTCACTGTAATTTGAGGTTCCTTCAAGACCTGCTTTGCCACACCATTGGAATTTACATCTCTTGAGCTGGGGACTGTCAGACCCTGTCATCTGGCTGACTGTTGGTGACCTGCCTTGCTGTTTGCTGCCTGTGCCCGGAGAGCCTGAATTGCTCTACAGAGGACTACCTGGCGGCCCTCAAGACTTGAAGGACTGCCAGTGTCTCACAACTGTCTCATGGGAGTGAGTTGCACTGAGCCATTTGTACTGCTTTATAATTTAACTGTTATTTCTTATGTTATATATCTATCTGTATAAATATATATATAAATTATTAGCATTCTGGTTTTGTTTCTCTAGAGAAACCTGTCTAACACAATGGTTCTCTTGTATGAAAACATTTCCGTGACAGTTTTAGAACAGTGGTCACACAATAGTTGTCCTTTTGTGTTGATTTATTTAACTCAGCATAAGGCAGGTCCATCCATGTCATGAGGTAAAACTTTTTCAGTCATAAGCATATGCCTTGCTGCAATGAGTCACTGAGCCTGTGGGGTCAGGAACGTGGTCTTGGGGGTAACTACGATCAACCCGGCTAAAATAGTCCACAAACACAACGTACTACATCTTACATCGAGGAGTAGCTACTAGGGTCTTACAAATTCATCAATAGTCATCAAAGGTACAACTACTGATCTTTCCCTGTCCAGAGGAAAGAAAAGTAAAGAAAGCGGAAAGAAGCCTGGAAATAATTAGTCCAATAGACTAAGGAACCCTGAGCACATCGGAGCAGAGAACTCCATGGCACCCAGTCACCACTAACAACGGCATTAAAAACGAGCAAACTAGAAGGTCCTGGAAACAGTAGGTAAAAAGGTGGAACAAAACTCAAAAATTCTTTAAAAAAAAACAAAAAACCTTGCTGGTTGGTCAGAGACTGCTGGAACTCCCAAGACTCTGGCCCTACGCCATCCTTTGGTTCATCCTGAACTCACTCCCAAGACTCAATTTCTAGTCAAACAGCAGACAGATCTATAAAGCAACAATAACATTAGGAAGATATGGACACCTTATAAAAATCAGCCATTTGAGATCAAAATGCAGCATGTACCCAAGGACAGAGGTTCAGAGGGATTAGCAAAGGAGAAAAGGAAATGGGGAGAGAGTGGGATAAGTGATTTACATGGCAGAGATTGCAGTCAGTGACAGTAAACAAAATTATTATGAACTGTCGAATAAAAAACTAATCTCTGTAAAATTTCACCCAATTCACAATCAAAAGTGACAAAATTTTGGTATCAGCCATCAGAAGACCCAAAACAAACAATCATATCGATGTGAATGGGGGGAGGGGGGTGTCAGAGTGGAGACCCCAAACCCATCTGTAAACAATTGGACATCCCCTCATACAAGGGTCACAAGGAAGGGATGAGTCAGCCAGGGTGCAGCATAGCACCAAGGAAACACACAACATTCATCTAGTTCTTTAATGCTTCCTCCCTCCACTATCATGTCCCCAGTTCTACCTTACAAATCCGGCTAGACCAGAGTATGTATATTGGTACAGATAAGAGCTCTCAACTCACAGAATCCAGAACAGATAAACCCCTCAAGAACAGTAATGAGAATAGTGATACCATGACAGCAGGGGGAAGGTGGAGAGAGAAGGAGGAGAAAGGGGGAACCAATCGCAATGCTCGACATATAACCCGTACCCCCACTCGGAGGACGAACAACAGAAATGTGGGTGAAGGGAGACAGCAGATGGTGTAAGATATGAAGATAAAATAGCAATTCATAATTCATCAAGGTTCAGGAGGGTGGGAGGGTGGGGAGGGGGAGGGAAAAAAGAAGAACTGATACCATGGGCTCAAGTCGAAAGAAAATGTTTTGAAAATGATCATGGCAACATGTACAAATGTGCTTGATACAATTGATGTATACATTGTTATAATAAATGTAAGAGCCCCCCCAAAATGATTTTTTTTTTAAAGTAAGAAAAGACGGCTGTAGAATGGGCAGTCCTCAGATGAGGCAATAGCCACAGGGATTAAAAAGATGCTAGTACGGCTTCCTAACGTAAAATCTGGAGGCCATTAACATGATAAGGAAAAGCGAGGAGAAAACAAAGTGAATCCATTGAGGTTGCGATTGCAAGGGAGTATTTTTAGAGATGTTCAATATAGAATTTCCGGAGATGGTAAGCACAGCACTGAAGTTCAGAAGATAAGTCAGCGTAAACACACAGACGGTAGGATCACATTGGTGGCAGTTAAATGTAAGATCGTTCTCTTAACTTGTATTCTCTTTAAAAGTTTATATAGATGAAGAAGACTGGCAGAGATAAAAAGTTAAACAAGATCGAAAAGAAAGCAAACCGGGGAGAACAGACAAGGCAGGCACCTGTGATCACTGTTCACCCTCCATCACTGTTTGGTGGCTAGGTGGTTAGGTCCTAATTTTCCCCCTATTAGTCCCGGTTTTCTGCTCTAGTAACTGTTAGGTTTGGATAAGGATAGAGTTCATGTTCATTTGTCATTCCACTCATTCTCCTCTTACCCTGAACTACAAAACAAAACAATGGACTTCACTTCCGAAAGAAGCACGATCAGACGCACTAGCGTCTTTTAGTCATTTGGGATCTAACAAGCAGCACAAACAACGAAAGGTTCACAGACTAATTCACACTCATCGTCTCTCCTCCACAAGAGTTTTGATGGACACAATATTTTAACAAACAATTGTGGCTAACAAGGCAAATGTTCTGTTTGCACCAGGGCAACGTGGGCAGTTCTCAATAGGCAGTTCACAATAGTCAGTCTCCACATGGGATGCCCCAGATGTAGAGGTGAAAGCATGTGAGCATGCATGCACACACACACACACACACACACACCCCACAACCCAAAACAGCAAGACGTCACAGGCAGAGCAGCTCTCTAAACGCTTTGCCTGCTGCAGCCACAGCGACCGGCGGTCCGATGCAATCATCTAGCCTCTCGCAGAGACGGCGATACCTATAATCAGTAACTCAGCTTAGTACCCAGGTTTTATAACTACATCCATGAGACTAATTTGTTCTACGTTTACTTTTTTTACTTTGTACGTGTCATGATTAATGGACTGCCCAGATCTTCAATGTCCTTGGCCTCCCCAGTCATTGTGGAAAGCAATCTATTTTTCTTGTACAATCTTTGAATAAATAATATCCAGTCATCTAACTGCAAGTACTCATTACACATGAGCTATAGAAAACAATCAGTCATAGATCAAGTTTAGTGGCCTTAAAACAAAAGGCAGGGGCATGAGTTTACCCATAATCCTTCAAGTGGTCTACTTTTTGCAGAAATGATTGGAATCCCATCCTATATGTATTGTACAATCTCTTTTGCTGTTGTGGTTGTTTTTTGACTATTACTCTTGGGTCAATATTCACTTTATGTCTTCCTAACTCAGCAAATGAGAGCTCAGAACCAAAACGGCTATGCCATTTGTCTAGCATGTTAATAGAGCAAGAATGAATTTAGTGTGTCGATCTGGACAGTCAAAAAGACGGCCTTATGATGAACTCCTGCAAGAGACACAGTGCTGTCTACAAATAAAATTGCATGCGAGAGATCTGTAGCTGCCAAAGGAAGAAAGCAGTCACTGTGTTTGCGGGCAGTAAATGTTCTGCCCTTTACTTTAGGTACATAATAACTAGATTTTCATCAACATTTTTTTAATGTTGCTCTAAGTACAGAATCCTGGGTTTTGTTCATGCATATCTGGAAACTATTCTGCTCGGGGAATATGCCGCGACCAGCGATGATGCAAAAAGGACATTCTTTCCTGATTTTTGCTTCTAAGAAAATACACCCACAGTTTCTGCTTCAGTCCCATGACATTCTTAAAGGGCCATTAGACTACAGAAGAGCTGCATGTTTCTGTGAAGAATCGGTTGGGGGCTGGGTTTTTTTGTTTATTTCTTTGTCTTGTTTTTGTTTTTTTAATTCCCCAAGGATTTTCAAGTGATGCCAAGAGTAAATTGTACAAAACCCTAACTCACTGAAAACAATGCAGTCAGGTTTAAAACTCACACTCTGAATTCAAACAGAACGAAATAATAACATTTACAGGCTGGGCAACCTTGGACGAGCTGCCTGACTTCTCTTGAGACCCCAGGTGGATAATTGATATTTAGATATAAATATAAATATACTACATGATTAAACTTAACCTAATACTTGGTACCTCATAGGCGAACACTAA
Source organism: Echinops telfairi (assembly GCF_000313985.2). Taxonomy (NCBI): domain Eukaryota; kingdom Metazoa; phylum Chordata; class Mammalia; order Afrosoricida; family Tenrecidae; genus Echinops; species Echinops telfairi. The sequence continues at coordinate 77,235,929 of NW_022103915.1, read as the reverse complement.
ATGTGACTGTTATCGTCCACTGTAGTATTGTAAATGACAACACTGTTGAGGGATTCCATAATTTTCCATTATCCATTTATAAGGTTTTCATTTTAATGATTACTTGCTAATTTTTAAACAAAGACTATAAAAAGACTCCATTTTGATACATGTTAAATAACTATCATAAGCAGATTCCCACAATGTTATTTTTAATGTATTTTATAGCCTTGTGTTCATAGACCAATGTAAAAAAGTTGTGTAAACATTCAAATGCAGACACCATAAAGTAAATGTTTGATTAATGTAAACAATGTTTATGCTTATAAACACTTGGTCCTAACCCTATTGCATTAATAGCTCCAAATAACAAGCTCCCTGAATGAAAGTCATATTACCACTTCCTTCCTTTGTCTCTCCTAGTCAAGTAAATTGAATCATATGCAAACGAAATGGCAGAGAGGTATTCTTTAATACCCATTACAAGGCATCCTGCTGATGCTGTCTGGTGAGCCTTGAACTGTGAATCTCAAAGACAGATGCAAAACCATTAGCCAAGCCAAGGGAAAACGACAAAGCTGTCTGCTCCTATAAAAATTTACATCCTTAGTTGGAAAGAGCTTCCTGGGAATAATGGATTGTGCATTATTGCACTGGTAATTGCAACTAACATAATAGCAGAATTGGGTTTGGTATGGATCCCATTACAGGGACCTTTGTTAGTTTAGTAGATTAAGTGTTGGGTTGCTAATCAAAAGGTCAGTGGTTCAACTTCACCAGGAGCCATGAGAGAAAGGAGCAGCAGTGTGCTTGCATAAAAACTTTCAGCCTCACAAATGAAAGAGACCTGGTCTGTCCTACAAAGGTGCTGTGAGTTGGAATTGACTGTGAGTTTGGTTTGGGGGACCCATTATGTAAGCTAGAACTGACTGTAAAGGTAGGTAAAGTCACATCTGCTTTTATTAACAGTCAGAGGACAAAATCGTAAAAAGGCACAGCTCTAATTTGTTGATGGAAGAGTGAGAAAGTTAGTCTTTGATTCCCAATTTTAAAATGCCAAAGTATATTCTTATTAATAAACACTTTTATTCATAATGATGAATAGCCACCTGCTGAAGTAGGAGAGACAGGAGCCCACTCCAAATTGGAAACAGCTAGATTGTGTGTATTTTCCATTGTGTATTTTGGCTCTCCAAATGTTCACTTTGAGAACACTGAGGTTAAGCCTTAGAAATTCCCCCGGTTCTCCATAAACTGACACATTCTTTGGCCACACACTGCATGCATTCAGTATAATCAGAGTACGCACAGTTGGAAAGCAGTGCTTGAGGCTCTTGCATATTTCAATCAGTTTATGTGACTTCTGAGTGAGTTATCAGCTATGGTGAGAGTGGCGCAATTCTGTACTTGGAAAGTTCTTTAATGGAAATAATAGGACCCAAATGTTCTCAAGTTCATTTATTCATGTCAGCGACACTGCCTCTGCCACACTTGTTACCGTCTGCCAAAGTCTACAAGGATCAAACACAGTGGTAGCAGACTAAGCTAAATAATGTTTTGTCCAAGTTTCCAAAACAAGCTTTCATAATTTTCCATTTATGAAAATTAAAGGTAGAACTAATCTTTATCATTTTGAACAAACACAATAATTTGAAAAATAAAAATGGTAACTCTCCTATTTACCTTCAAAACATACGCACACACACACACACACACACACACACACACACACATCAAACCCCCCTTTCTTTCTCTGCTAATCAACAGGTAGGAAGTCAATGTAGTGTCAAGATCATTTTCTGCTTAGCACCCAGTACCAATCCTCAGGCACAATGGTAGGTCTTCCAATGATAGCCTGTTTGTCAGATGATCTGCTAGAAATCTACCTCACCACCAAAAAACCTGCCAACATCAAAAGAATATATTCATAAGTAAGAAATGTGTCCACTATATTATTGATTGAATGATTTTACCAGAAACTTTGGGAAGTACTGATATATTCTTTAACTAACTCTACTCTAGGCCAATAATAAGGTAGTTACACAGTCATATGAAATCCTTAGGTAGATATTTGATGATATATTTAGTTTGTATTATTTGAAAATTAGAGAGCCTTGTGGCTGGCAAATACTCCAACAGGGCAGTAATGACAACACATGAATTTAATCTAAATGGAGAGCAGTTATCCATTTGGCAATACATAGTGAAATCATCAGAAAAGCAATCCCCTCAACAAGACATCCTTTCAGAGAAATAGGAAGGGTACCCCCAAAAAACAAACAAACAAAACCAGAATTGTGCTGGGTGGAAAGCTTTCCTAGTACACATTTTGGTCACAGTGAATTTTTTCTTAAAAGCAGTTTCACTCAAACCTCGTTTTTTGTGATGGCCAATTTAAAAGAACAGCATATGGATATGAAACTCTGTGTGCTGCTAGGGGGAGGGGGGAATGCTGCAGAAACTGTTATGATGTTGAATATACCTTATAAGGACAGCGCTATATGAAAGTCTAAAGTGTAGGACTGGTTTTCTTGTTTCAAAAAAGGTGAAATGTCGATTGATGACAAACCTTGTTCTGAACACCAGTCAACTTCCCAAATGGTGGAAAATGTTTACTCATAGTACATTTAGATCTTGTTCCACCAAGTCAGACTGTTAATCAAGCTTTCTATTAAGAGGTTCTGAAAAGACTGCATAACAGTGTGAGACAAAAAAGACCTGTTTTGTGGCAGACAGGGAACTGGTTTTGCCATCACAACAATGCACATGCTCATGCAGCCATCTCAGTGTGCCAGTTTGGGGCCAAAAACAGCATGCTTCTCTTGCCCCGTGCACCTGACTCACCTGACCTTGCTCCTTGCAACTTTTCTTCTTTTTTGTTTCCACAAATGCAGAGGGACATGAAAGGACAGTGGTTTAAGGATGTAGAAGAGGTGAAGAAAAACGAGGGAGGTGCTGTCAGTCATCCAATCAGATGAGTTTGAAAACTGTTTCCAAGAATGGAATCGCAGATTTGACGAATGTATTAAGTGTAATGGAGGAAACTTTGAAGGTGATAGGTTGTTTTGTAAAAACATTTAAATACATGGCTTTGAAAAAGAAAATCCATTTTGGGGGTGTATACCTCCTGAAGTATTAGAATATGCATTCTGTAGAAAGTCATTGCATACAAGCATTTTCCAAACACAGCAATCATTTGGGGTTCTAATATAATGGGGCCACCAAAAACAAACTAAGCAAAAGACCCATCGCCATCAAATCAATTCTGACTCATAATGAGCTTATAGGAGAGAGTAGAACTAGTTCTTCATGTTTTTGAAACTAAAAAGATTTACATGAGCAGACAGCCTCTTCTTTCTCCCTCTAAGTGGCTGATCGATTTAATCTACTGACCTTAAGATCAACAAACTAAAGCTTAAGAATAAGAATACTTTGGGAGAAAGCCAGATTTGCCATTAAAAAGATCTCAGTCTTGCGATCCAAATGGCAGTATTATTTGTTTGACACTCACCCAACGACCCTAAGAATACTTCCTCCCATCTTGCTATCCCTCTGTTCCCATACTGTCTCCCTCTTTTCTAATTTTCCAACTTCTTCCTTTGCCTCCTTTTATTCAGCCCTCTTCTTCCCAGTCAACTTGGATATACTTCCTGTCCTCTATTTATTCTCTCATCCCAATGTCCAGCCTGAAATGCTCTAACCTGATCAAAATGATGTCTGATGTTTCTTAACTAATCTAGGCCTTATAGGTCCTGAATCTTTAGAAATAAAGAAAGTCTCTTATCCCTGAATTTACAAACTCAAAATGGAATTTAAACTATAAAGAATATTACTGACTTCATATAGTTAAAACACACTTAGCTATCCCATGTAAAATTTCTGTCGTGTACATCATACAAATAAACAGAGTAGGACCAAAATGTCTCAAATTAAATATAAACAACTTAAAACCATTAAGTCCTCAAGGTCTATAGGCACTGTTAAAATGCTCGCGTGGTTTTTTGAATACTCATCGTCAATAGGTGGAGTTTACTTCCCTTCCCCTGAAATTTGGATTAGCCTGTTACTGCTTCAACCTATAGAGTGAAATATTAACAAAAATACGTGACTTTTAAGGGTAGTCCTTCAGAAGTACCAAGGCTTCCACCTGGCTCTTTTGAAATTATCATTTTGGAAAGCTCGCTCTTAGGTGGTCCCTCTCAAAAATCATCAGTCAATCTCTTGTGAGAGGCCCATGACACACAGTGTGAGCACACACAAGCATGCCTATCTATGGCCCCAGCTCACTCAGTGATCAGCTGATCCCCACCCAGAAGTCGGAGATGTGACTAAGAAGGCTGGCAGATGGTTCCAACATTCTAGCACAGTATTTGAAGTTTTCCAGCTAAGACCTCAAACACAAAAATAAAACAAAAGAGCTCCCTGAACCTTGTCTTGATTGTTAACCTACAGAACCCATGAGCAAGGTAAAACAGTTGCTTTATGTCACTAAGTTATGGAATCCTTTGATACAAACCAACAGGTAACTCCACCAAGCAACTGTCAGTTTATGGTTCTATGGCAGCCTGCAAGTTGCTACGATGCAGGAGACTTTGACACTAGTAGTTCATGTATCATCAGGGTTATCCACTATGGGTAGGTTTCAGTAGAACCTGCAAAACTGAAAAACACTGAGAAGAAAAGCTTGGTGATCTCTTTCCAAAAACCAGCCAGTGACAACCCTATGGATCACAACAGAATACCGTCCGAATTCAGTTCAGAAAGCTCAGCTCCCTAAGTGAGAAGACACCCTAAATACACAGTGACGGCAACAGCGGACTCATACCCGGCATATGAAGAAGCAGGCCCAGAACTGGGTGATGTTTTACTCTGTTGTACACAAGGCTGCCTCGAGTCAGAATCAACTCTGGGAGCAACTAACAATGTTGTTGTTAGGTGCCATCCAGTGCATTCTGACCCATAGCAAGCCTATGCACAGCAGAATAAAACACTCCTCAGTCCTGGGCCATCCACACAGCTGTTCCCATATTGAGCCCATTATTACAATCATTATGTCAATCCATCTGTGTTGAGCCCTTCCTCATGTTTGCTACCCCGTTTCCTTGCCAAACACAATGTCCTTCTCCAGGGACTGGTCTCTCCTGACATGTCCAAAGTCTGTCAGACCAAGTCTTTCCGCCCTTGCCTCCATGGAGCGCGCTGGGTCTTCTTTTGCCAGCCCACATTGGTACTTCCCATGTTCTTCACCAGCACCACACCAACAATGCATAGCTGTCCTACCGAACAGCAGTAGGACACATGGATCACCAGGTTTGATCGGGACTGCAATACCAGGTGCTGCGTGAGCAGAATTCAAATGTCTTGTGCAGAAGGAATAGGAAGACTGGCGCAGTATGTTGTTAGTTATCTATTTCTTTTTCACTTCTTTTTATTGGGTGTTTTTAAACCACAGTATTTTAAGTTAGAGGGAATAAAAGGTTTGTTTCTTTGTTTGTTAGTTTCCAGCTCCTCTTCGTGTAACAAGACCTTCTTTTAGGAAATTACCCTCAAGCAGGAAGCCCATAATAACACAATATTTCTCAACTAACATAAAAACCTCACATTTAAGAAAATAAAACCTTGTTCAAGTTCCGACAACTTCCCTACTTAAATCCTAGCATTATGCATACTTTGGACCAGATGTTACTCCCAGTCACATGCTACTTTTTTCCACTAAGTTCATATTTACTGCTAAAATATTTCTTTTAAACTTGCGTTTGCATATCAGTGAAAATAAACAAAACACCAAAATGAAAGACAACTGATTCACTAGGCTGACAGATTTCATAGAAAGTGCTTTTGTAATTTAAAAAAATATTAATGAAGTAGCAATGTTTTGCACAGACATTTGCTCCTCTGTCTACTTCATTTATAAATACATTTTAATGAGGTAATGGAGACTACACAGCTCTGCAAGTGTTCCTTTTTCTAACATTTGTTCTGAATTCAAAGATTAGAAACAGCTAATCTACTGCATTTGGGGGCTGGTGTCTGAATACAGCATTTCAAGCACATTGTTCAAGCATCTGCAGGGCTAACATCTCACAAATGGCCCATCCTCCCAAACATATGATTACACAATAAGGGTAATCTGAAATTTGTTTAAAATCAGTAGCCATAAAGTAGATGCAGTGTACCACAAATTGTCCCTCCCTCCCTCACCCCCCTCTTACCCAAGAGCGTGTATTGAAACATAGCTTAATGGGCCTTCCTTTGCCAAGAAGACATTCTTAGTAGAATCTGCCTTTGTACAATTAAATTATTCACATTGTCAAATCTTCTCATTTAAGAAATGTATATTTTTTACTGAATCATATCTAAGAATTAAGTCAGGTCTCTGCAGGAGATACTATATGTCTCCACCACCGCGTTAGATTCAATGCTGTTTTCTCAATAAAATATTTTTTCTGTTCTCCTCAAATATATGTAAACATTTAGTCATAGTGATAAGCAATAGACAAAGTATGCCCTCTAGTCAAAAGTTTCTCAAGTATGTTCCTGGTCTTGTATTTCAGATTTCACTTTTCAGATTAAAGACTCCAAACTAACAGTTCAGAAAAGGTATGACTGCTCATTTGGGCTAAAACTTCAGTCCCTAAGAGTCATAGATGCATCAAGCATGCTGTAATATAGTAGAGAAACTCATTATCTAACAGACATTCCTAAAGAAGAAAAATTCCCCGTGATTATGATATCTCATCATTTATCTGGTTCATGAATTTAAAAGTTAATGTCACAGCCCAAGGAGGCATCATGAACTGAGTATTATATGTGGAACAAATCTGTCTTGGAGTACTCTGGGTAGAAACTGCCAGAACCTACTCCCCAGAAAGGAAGATGGTGAAATTTGTCTCTAGAATATGGGCCACACTATCAGGAGAGACCAGGCTCTGGAAAGAGACGTCATGCTTAGCACGAGCAGCAAAACGGAAGAAGAGCCTCAAGGAGGTGGGCTGACGTGGGGCTGTAGCAGGGAGCTGAAGTACAACACTGATGGTGAGGATGACACAGAACCTTACTGAAATTTTTTAAGTCACTGCCACCGAGTTCGTTCCAAGTCATAGCAGCCCAACAACAACAGGGGAGAACAGTTGGCTTAGGTTTCTGAGACTTTAAATTTGACAGGAGTAGTCAGATTTTCTTTCATTTTAAATCGTTTTACTGGTATATATTTCACATATCATACAATTTAATCTTTCCATCATATTAAGAAGCGTTGTGCAATCACCACTCCAATCAATTTCAGAATGCTTTCTTCTTGTCCTCTTTGTTACTGGTTCCCCATTTCCCCTTCCTCCCCTGCCATGCCCTAGGTTAATCCAGTCACACTGTCTCTACAGATTTACCTATCCCAGATTTCCTATTCAGAAAATCATACACTACACTGGGAACAAACACAAAACCAACAGCAAGGACCAGGAAAAAAACCAAAAACACACCACATAATCAAAAAGAAAGCAGAAAATATTAAAAACTGAACCAACTTTAAAATGGGTTAAAAGGGAGGTCAAGAGGGAGGTATAACATGTTAACCTAACTACGTCTACCATGATCTAATTTAAAATGCCTTCTTTCTGATAACAAGGCTATTCATATCCCTGGTCTATGTTCAGAGGGGGTTTAATCCATGCGTGGACCCTGCAAATGGATTCTGGGCTTCCACTGTCAACCACTGCCTTCTGCAACCTGAGTGCTACTTAAACGAGGAGACCATTCCCCTCTGCAGATGCGGATTGTATTACTTACATGACTTTATTGTTGTATCTTTCTTATTCCTCATTTTGTAGATGAAGAAATTGAAACAAAGTGAGCTTTTGTAACAAGTCAAAAGTCACATGCTACAAGGCTCATAGAATCTTCAAGTTGTAAAGAAAGAGTTAAGGCAGCCAAATAAAATTAACCACTTGTACAGAATGAGGAAAGAGACACGCATATAATTTGAGGTCACAGGTAAATTAGCAGCAGAGCTAAATCTAAATCCAACTCTTCACTCACAGTTCAGGAGGTATTCAAATGGTTTTGGTTTCTCATTCTTTGTGTGCTTTTAAATTTTAGATTCTTTTGCTCTTCATCAGAATTGCATTTATATCCATCCCTTCTCCATTGTGGTGGAGCGCCAGTGACGATGTTGGCTAAGCATTGGACTGCTAACCACAAGGTTGGCAGTTCAAAACTACCAACCTTTCTTCAGGAGAAAGATGAGACTCACTGCTCCTGTCGAGAGTTACAGCCTCGGAAACCTTGCGCAGGGTCGATAGGAGTCAGAATCAACTCTATGGCAGTGGGTTTGGGGTATATGCTTTAATTACTCAAAAATTACTTTATGGTTACTACGCAGATCTCTCTATAACCCAAACATATGGAATTTAAAAACTACATAGATGTAACATAACTTCAGTATGTTGGTCTGTGAATCTGTCCAGGGTAATAGTTATTTCTGCATATCCAAGTAGCTATTTTTAAATTTCTAATTATCTCCATCTGACGAACACAGCACATTACTAATTCATTTTCATCTTTCACTAGAACATAAGTTCCCAAACTAACTTGGCCTACTACTCCCTTTTCAGAGAAAAAATACGCAATGCCCTCCTGGCAGTGAAAAATGTCCACACAACAGTCCCTAATCTTGGATGAATTGTGCAGGTATCTACTCCTGCCGCCCCTCTGGATCTTCCCAGCCCACTTCAGAGAACAGGGCCCGGTAACAATTAGTGCCTCAGTGAACAGAGTTTAAAACGATTCTTGGCATTATTTACAAAAGTTATTGGCTCATAATACATGCATCTTAGCTTCACAAAGTAAGTCCAAATAGTTTTCCAAAATGGTTGTACCAACTCACACTTCCACCCACTATAAACAGCGATTTCTCCACATATCTACAAATATACTCTAACGTGGTGATGTCATCAACGCTTTCAACCTTGTACTAGTGGGTATGGAGCGGCAGTCTCACTCTTCTGTTAAATATTCCCTTCTTATTACTACATGAATATTAATGACTTATGTAGCCTCTAAAGTCATGTATCGTTCACCATATCTAGTGACATATTCGTATTTTTCTTAATTTATTTGCAGGATTTTTATCAGTTGTCGTATGTAGGATATTTATCAGTTTCTTATCTCTCTTGGGGCTGATTTGGCTTTTGCTTTTCTTCCTGATTTGGCTTTTGCTTTTCTTCCTAATATCTTTTATTTATACTAATACATTGATTTTTATATAGAAAAGGTATCTTCTCTTCTTTAGCCCAATAAAATCATATATATGTATACTTAGATCATTCAAGTTTAGAAATAGCATTTTAACTTACAACTTTTTCAGAGAAAATCAAGAAAGAAGCAAAACCTTAACTAACGCATTCCCTGTTTGGGGTGAAATGTCTGGCAAAGTGATGTTTTATATCCTTGGATCATATTACTTAATAAAATCTGTAATGTATCATTCCCTTTTAGCTAGAATTATTGCTTCTTTTATTTTAACTAGTAATATTAAAATACTTATGATTTTTAAGATAAAATTATCTTAAAATTTATACATGGGGCAAAGTTATGGAAACATATACAAAATCAAACACTTTGAGGGAATTAGTTGTTGAGCCGAAGCTCAGTACCATAGACTCCGGGAACAACACCAAGTACATTGGCATACCTCAGTCCACAAAGACAATGTTCTCTATCCTACACTGATCTACTGATTTTAAAGCAACTAAAGTCTTTAAAGCTCAGAAGCAGCCTAGCATCTAAGGTACCACTGTTAGTCTCTCATGTCCCACGACATACGTGAACAAGAGTGAAGAAATTCAAAAATTCATGGAAACTCGTCCAATGAGCTAACGGGCAGACAGGTGTCCGGCTCCATGACTCGGAGACAAGAACTAGATGGTGCCCAGCTCCCATCATCAACCATTCTGAAAGGGATCACATTAGAAAGTCCTAGATGGAGTGGGAGCAAATTGTGGAACAAAATTCAAAATCATAAGAGATCAAGCTTGCTGGTCAGATAGAGACTGGTAGAATCCCCAGGACTCTGCCCTTTGGTCACCCTTCTAATCTGGAATTGAACTCACCCCCATATTCAATTTTCAGCCAAAAAATGGATTAAGTATATATAAGGGGAACAGTAACATTATCAAGGTACACAGCTTGGCATAACAGACCATTTTTAGTCAAGGCAGCAGCAAGAGATGAAGCAAAATATATATGAATTGTTGAACACAAAACTGATGGTGTGATCTGTCTTCTAAATAAATGTTTAAAATTAAAGGACAAATAAATCTGTATTAAGAGGGAAAAAATAACACTATCCGCCTTATCCAACACCCCAGTAACTTATATGACTGTAAATTTTATCAGCCAGCTTATTTGACATTTTATTTTAGCCCCTGTTTATATCTGGACATCACTTAGTACATATGTTAACCATGTCTTTCTCTCCAGTAGTAGTATTACTAAGGTAAGCTGGGTCCTTAAAGCCTTCAGAGAGGTTAGAAATACAAACTGTGTATACAGCTGAAGAATGCTGTGAAAGAAAAAATGACTATGAGAACAAAATGGATTCTTTCTTACAACTTACTGACTCTAAATATTTATTTAAAAACACAACCTATCTCAAGAAGAACAAAAGGTAAACATCCATTTTGAAAAGGTAGCTCCTAGATTAAATCTTTTCCAGAATGAGCATTAATCTTTTAGAAATCATGTGGTACTTTGTTTAAGATCTGCAAACTTACTAGCAGTTGTACACAGGTAAGTCATCCATCCTTGTTATCTTTCGATGTAAAATAATAAAATTGGCAAAACTGCTTTATAACCAAACTCATGAACTATACCTATACATACTTACAATCTAGCCTCAAGGGCCAAAATCCACTTTTATAGTAGCTATAAAACTAAAATTTCCTTTTAACATTCAACTGCCTAAAATGGGATGGACAGCAACATGCCTTCTTTAATGTACCTACTGAAATACAAGCCATTACTCATGACTCAAACGCACAGTGCCTCCGAGGAAATGGATTCTGTTGATATCAAGCAGATATTCATTGTTGTTTCCAGAGCAGATGGTACCATGCCTCCGGTCCCTTTCCTTCAAGCAGGAAATGCTTCAACTTAAGAATATGTATAATATATGAGTCTGATTTACAATTGACCACATATCTATTTTCTGAGTTATCTCCCAGAGAAATTTAGTTGATTTATTTCCTATACCCTGAAATTACTATTTGTTGAGTTCAACCATTTTCAATCTCATATATGAAAAGGCTCTCCTTTTTATTCCTTTATTTTCTATCCATCAGATCCATTACTAACTAAATAGTAGTGATTTTTTTGCTTTTTTTTTTTTAAGGAAAACTAGCTATTCAAACCTCTCAAGGCAAAAGATCCATCAAAGGAAGATGACTCTCATTCTACAGCACACACCATTATCAATCTTGCCTGATGGAGGCTTCTCTCCAGAGATACCCTACTGCATTAGGCCTATTCTTCCTTAAACGTAATACTATAGATTTTAACATTCATTTTTTGGTTCACAAAACTTTAATACTTTAAAACACGGCTTCTCAATAAAGAAAACAACAACAAAATGGTTAATGCGTTTTCTCAAACTGGTTCTGCTAAAGACTGAAGCAGTCAGCAGGTCACTGTTCTGGTAGCGGGCCTCATTAATTCAAGGAGTAATTTGGGCAAAAATATAGCTGTACCATTGATCCAGTTTGTTTGTGTTGGTACACTATTGTCTAACTCCCATTTTTTTCTTGTTTTGTTTGAAAAAGATGCCTGGATTTTTTTTTAAAAACTGATTTTTTCCCCATTTTAAAATGACTCGGTCTAGTTATTTCATACAGTGAAAACCGCACTGCTGGGTCAAGAAAACTTTTCTCTTTAACATTTGTCCTTACACATAACTAAGTTACACCAGTACCTAAATCTTATAGGACTGAGTTGACAGAAAACAGGCTTTCATTGTTTAGTGCTTGGCTTTGCACTTAGTAGATGCTTTACATACGCTTACCTTTCTCCTCATAGAGACCCTGTGGAGTGAGCAGCCAACAGGTGACCACTAAGCCCAGTGCTCCTGTGAGACGCCACTGATTTGAGGGTTGTGGGTGTTGTTGTTCTTGTTTTATTTTGATGTTGTTTTGGTTTTTAACTTTTCTCCCTTCATTTTTTACTTCACTAAAGGTTAGTGACAATATCTGATAACTATATTAAGAAGTCAATAAAAATAAAACATCACTAGCATTTATAACTCACTTTGATAGAGCAATTGTCAAGTGTTAAGCACTATGCGAAGCATTTTACAAAGATTACCTCATTTAGTGTTCACACATTCTAGGAAATATTGCCCCCATGTTAATTAGCCAAAAGTCATGGAGCTGAATGCCCTGAAGACATATTAACAGTCACGTAGCAGACTACAGGGTCAATGATTTTAAATATCAGCCTGGGATGGGAGCTGTGGGTTGAGTGTGGGGCTGCTAACCACGAGGTCGGTAGTGCAAACGCACCTTCGGCTCTCAGGGAAGACAGATGATGCTGGGTGCCCCGGGAAAGATTTAGTCTTGGGGACCTTATACAGAATCAATGTGAGTCAGAATCTATTTGATGGCATGGCTTTGGGTATCACATAAATGTTGTCCTGAGACCTACCTCTCTTCCTTTCCCTCTGTGAAGACCCAGCTTACTCTGACCCAATTGATAAATTGAACTTACCACACAAACAAAACAAATGTAGGAATACTAATCAACAAGTAAATTAATTAAAACTATGTCATTTCTTCGCGCTGTGAGTGCTGCTTGGGTGCACTGTGATATACATACAGTTCTCTTAGAGAAAGGGGGAGGGCTACTAAAGATGAGAAGTGCAAAATCCTCTCTTGCTTTTACTCAGCAACGTGCTAGCGTCTATGGGCAGACATAATACATACTATTGCATATTCTATTTCATGCCTTTACTGACTGGAATACATTGAAAATTGGATGACAAGTTAAATTTTTGCTCCTTAATTTGGATTTAAAGTAAACAAGCGGCCATCAAGCTCAGAAGCAACAAAGCCCATGTGGAAAAAGCACACCAGCCTATGCAACCACGAGGTGTCGAAGGGATCAGGTATAAGGCATCAT
>NW_022103915.1:77215437-77222096 GCF_000313985.2 Echinops telfairi | reverse complement strand
ACCTTATAACAACATAGTTCACTTTACCTCAAAATGCATAAAATGTACGCTTACAGAAATAAGTTGTCACTTTAGAACAACTATGAAAAAGAAATGTGCTGACTCTTGTTAAAGGAGTCCTTTCACATCATTTTGCATTTTCCAGGCTCTCTGAAAATTATCACCTCTGAGCATTGTTATTGAACAAATGACTTAAAAATGCAAGAATAACCAGCAGTAATGTTTTCTGCCCTTGGTCCAAACTAAAGACAAACCAAGCCCACTGTCCATTGAGTCCCTTCCAAGTCACAGTGAGCCTAGGGGACAGAGAAGAACTGCCCCTCCTTCCTTGGCTTCTGTCTGTCCCTCTCCTGCCTCCTGCCCCCTATGGTCCCTGGCCTAATCATAGTCTTAACCTTGGGTGTGCAAACCATTTTTCTTTTTCTTTGTTCCTTTATAACAATGGTATCATAAAATGTGTATCCTTGTGTTACTAACTTTGCTGAACATAATGACCTTCAGTTTGATGCACAGCACGAGGCGTTTGACAGACTCCTCATTGTTTTTTAAGGATGCATAATATTCCATTCTGTGAATGTACCAGTTTGTTTATCCATTTCTCTACAGACAGGGTGTTTTATTGTTTCCAACTTTTTGCTATTCTAGAAATTGGTGCAATAAACATGGTTGTGCGCATGTCTGTTTGTATTTTTTGTTCTTTATTTCTTTAGGGTGTATACATTGCAGGATCATAAGGTATTTGTACTAGTATTTGCTTAAGGAAGTGCCACAATGATTTCCATAGTGGCTATACAATTCTGCAATCTCACCAGCAATGTATGAATGCTCCAATCTCTCCATATCCGCCCCAGTATTTATTATTTTCTTTTTTAATTTTGCTAAGAGCATCACTGTTGTTTTAATTTGTATCTTTTATGGATAATGAATGTGAACATTTCTTCATGATTGCTAGATATCTGGATGTCATCTTTAGTAAATTGTCTATTCATGTCTTGTGCCCTATTTTGATTTGCTTTTTTGTATTTACTTATTAAGGTGTTGTCCTTTTCTGCAGATTTTAAAAAGCAGGCTTTTATCTGATATAGCATCAACAAGTAATTTTTCCAAATCTCTGGGTATCTTTTTACTCTTTTGATGAAGTGTTTTGCTGTACATCAATGAGGGTTTTTTTTTTCCTTCTGTAATGGGGTAGTTTTCATTATGTTCAGTAGCACACTTACGCCTTGTTGAATTGTCTTATAATTTTCTTTGAATGCATCTTTGTTTCTCTGTTAAAATTTATTCTTACATATTTTATCTTTTGGGAAGTTGTTATAAATGTTATTGAGCTTTTAATTTCCTTTTCTGTGTCACGTCTTTAATATTCAGGAATCCAACTAATGTTGAATGTTGACCTTAAAACCTGATACATTGGATATTTTTCTTCTTTTGCTGAACAAAATGTTGCTTTGTTATTTTCCAATGAGGTGAACCATATTTTCTATTCATATTTCTTAGAAGGTTTCCACCATCATTTCATCAGATTAGTTAACTTCACAAAAGCTAATGTTAATCAGTATACCTCAGAACAATGTAAGAACTTCAAAATAATTTCAATTTATTACTACTCCTATTTTATCTATCACAGTTTCTAATGGGTTCGCTGAATATTGTTTTTAATTCCTTCAATTTAGTCATAATCATTATTTATACTATATTCCAAGGTGATTTTCTCAAATTTACTTGGGTATGCCAATTTTGATTACATCCCTCTTGTATCTCACCACTCCATTCTTGGTTCAACTTCCTTCTCTCTAAAGTACATCTTTTCCCTAAAATACATTCTTCAGGAAGAACGTGTTGGCAGTACCTTTCTTTTTTATTTCTGGAAACATCATTACTTTATCCTCTTTCTTGAATCATGATTTACCTTATAATAGAATTCAATGTTATAGCTATTTTCTTCCCATGTATTGAAGATAGTACATTGTCTTCTAACCCCCACTAGTGTTTTTGAGATATATGACTCTTATTTAAGTAATCACTCACTTCTCTCCAGGTACCTTTAATATTTGTTCTTGGTCTTTTACTAGACTACAATTTCATTAAAATGTATGTTAAACATAGGTTCCCTGTACTTTACCAGCTCAGTACAGCTCACTGTACTTTCTGAAAGTGGGAATTTATATATTTAATCAACCAGACTTCCTACTATTTTATTGGACTTGCTCGTTTTCTTGCCCACATTTATAACCTTTCCTTCATAGTTTCCATGGCTTTATTCTCTATGCTCCCTTTGAGGACATGTTCTCATGACTATTTCTTGGTTTCCGAATTCTCTCTTCAGCAGCTAATTTGTTCTCTCACCCTCTCACTGAATTTTAAGTATACATAATTAAGTTTTCATCTCTAAAAGTTTGCTTTATACCATTTAAATATTTTTCTTTCCTACTGTCTTACATTCCTCCTGGAATATTTTTATTCTTTTGAATGTTTAATAATTTAGATGTAGATGGCTTCCAGTTGCTCTTTCCTCTAAAGTTCTAATCTTGCTATGAATGAGTTCATGCTTATTCATGGTGCATTGGTTTCATGTGTTTTTAATTTGGGATTCTGAATTCATCTTCAACATGGCCTTCCTTATGATAATACCATGTCCCTAGAGATTATTTGTGCAGTTCTTCTCTCCTATACCAAAAGGATATTTGTGCCCTAGAACTAACATTTATTGTGTTTCCTTAAGGACATCTGGAGTAAAAAAGAGTATAAATTCTAACATTTAACACAAGATGGTACATCTATGGCTCTGGTGCTTCCTGAAAGACGCCCTACTCTACCCCACCCGCACCCAGAGCCAAGGCTGAGAGAAATACATTTCCTTGCAATCTCCCTCTGCTGGTGAGCAAACCTTATAATCCACCTTTTCACTAAAGTAGGAACATTTTAAGAGCTCTAGTGGTACCCTCCAGCTAACTTAGGGCTGCTAACCACAAGGCTGGCAGTTCCAACCCACCAACCCCTCAAAAGAGAGACAAGGCTTTCTGCTCCCATAAAGATAATAGCCCCTGAAACCCAATATATAGTGTCACTGTCAGTCAAAATAGACACAATTGCCATAGATTTAGCTTTATGCAGAGTTCTCACACTTTAAATTATTTCCCTGTTGCAAGTTTGTGTGGGCAATTGATCAAAGTTTCTAAAGAGACTTATAATTTCTGAAGGGCCGGCCCCAATCCCAACTACTACGTGGACACCTGCCCCTTTCTGCAGAAGAATTTATTTCAAAGGACAGCATTGAATCTGCACCTCAGAGAGAGGGGCATATCTTATCAGCGCTCACAGGAGCAGATGAAGGGGGAGGAGGAGAGAGCGGAGTACATCCTGGCCCACAAGGACTGGAGGACAATGTTCCTGATTAGAGCAGCCAGTCCACAGAGAGGACCACATGGCCAGCCCCTCTATGAAACATGACGTTCCTCACTGACCCACAGCCCTACAGGGGACAACACCGGAGACACAGTGTGGGAATTGCTCCCATCTGATCCCGCCACACTGAGGCAACAGAACAGCAAGAGAACAGAGCAGAGCCCCCAGGGAATGCTGAAGGTGGACTGTGGGGCCAGGGCATGGCGCCCCAACAGACTGGCCTGGAAAACACTCCTAAAGGCCAACAAACAGTCCTTGAACGAACTACAAGCTTTCCTTTCTTGCTATGTTTTGTTTTGTTTTTCTGTCATTGGTTTGTGGTTGTTGTTTTGTTGTATATTGTTGCTTGGTTTTGCTCTGTCTTGTTTTTGTGCATGTTATTATCTCCGCAGGTATGTCTAAACAAGATAGGCTGGATGAACACTCTGGAGGAGAAAACACGGGACCAACAGTTCCGGGGGGACATGGAAGAGGGAGAGGGGTGGGGGGAAAGGTAGAGGTGTTAATAAACCCAGGGACAAGGGAACAACAACTGACCCAAATCAGTGGTGAGGAGGGTGTAGGAGGCCTGAGAGAGCATGATCAAGGGTAATGTACCAAGAGGAATTACTGAAACACAAATGAAGACTGAGCATGATAGTGGGACAAGAGGAAAGTCAAAGGAAATAGAGGAAAGAGCTAGGAGGCAAAGGGCATTTATAGAGGTCTAAATAAGGCATGTACATATGCAAATATATTTATATATGAGGATGGGGAAAAAGATTTATGTGCCTATATTTATAGGTTTAGTATTAAGGTAGCAGAAGGACATTGGGCCTCCACTCAAGTACTCCCTCAATGCAAGAATACTTTCTTCTATTAAATTGGCATTCTATGATGCTCACCTTCCCAACACAACCGCTGAAGAAAAAGCGGGTGAATAAGCGAATGTGGTGAAGAAAGCTGATGGTGCCCGGCTATCAAAAGATAGAGCATCTGGGATCTTAAAGGTTTGAAGGTAAACAAGTGGCCATCTAGCTCAGAAGCAACAAAGGCCACATGGAAGAAGCACACCAGCCTGTGCGATCACAAGGTGTTGGAGGGATCAGGTATCAGACACCAAAAAAAAAAAAAACATAACAATAGGAAAGAAAGGGGGAAGACCGAAGGGAAAACCAAAACCCAATTGTAGGCCACTGGACATCCCCTTACAGAATGGTCTCGGGGAGGAGACAAGCCAGTCAGGGTGCGATGTAGCAATGATGAAACATACAACTTTCCTCTAGTTCCTAAATGTGTCTCCCTCCCCCACTATCATGATCCCCAATCTGGCTAGACCAGGTCATGTACACTGGTACAGATAGGAACTGGAAACGCAGGGAATCCAGGGAGGATGATCCCTACAGGACCAGTGGTGTGAGTGGCGATACTGGGAGGGGAGAGGGAGGGTGGGTTGAAAGGGGGAACCGATTACATGGATCTACATGTGACCTCCTCCCGGGGGAGTGGACAACAGAAAAGTGGGTGAAGGGAGACGTCGGACAGGCCAAGATATGACAAAATAATAATTTATAAATTATCAAGGGTTCATGAGGAAGGGGAGAGCGGGGAGGGAGGGGAAAAATGAGGAACTGATGCCAGGGGCTTAAGTGGAGAGCAAATGTTTTGAGAATAACGAGGGCAATGAATGTACCAATGTGCTTTATACAATTGATGTATGTATGGATTGTGATAAGAATTGTATGAGCCCCTAATAAAATGATTTTAAAAAAGAAAGAAAGAAAATGAATAAAGCTTTAATTTTTAAAAAAAAGACTTAAAATTTCAGGGGGGAAAGATGATCGATTTTGTAAATGAATTATTCATCTTGGACCCACACTAATATCCATAACTAAGCATGTTCACAGGGTTATGAGCATATCAAGCATGACAATAATCTTTAATCTGAATGTATTTTTCTAGAAGGCTTCTGAGAGTACAGAGTATGAATTATGTAAATGTTAGATGTTAAAAAAATATCCTCGAATAATTTGCCTACATAAATTGTTGAATAAAACAGGTTGTCAAAAAGACAGTGTTCAAAGTTGAAGTGAGAAAACAAAAGTATGAACTGCATCTATCAAAATCACCCTAAACAAAGAAGAATTAGCTATCCAACATGCTTTAAAGAAAATGTAAAATAATGTTTTTTTATTAAAGGTTAAAATTTGAAATACATTTAGAGAATATCTGAAAACATGGCAATTTAAAAGATAACACAGAATTCCAAAAGAAATGGAAACTAGAATGGTCTTATGCCATATTTAAATTTTTAAATTATGTGACATTTTATATTTTAGCACACTTTGCTACATTTATAGCAAAGTAAATAATACATTTACACGATAGTAAAATTGGAACACTCAAAACCACTAACCACACTAAGCCTAACATTTAGCTTATAATATAGAATAAATGATGTTTAAGAATTCATTAATGCCTACAGAATCATGAGACATAATTGTTAGCAAAACCATGCCCAAAAAACAATGAAAACCAAAATAAAAAACCTAAGCCCTGAGCCACTGAGTTGATTCTGACCCACAGCCACCCCGGAGGAGAGAGAGAAGTAAGCCTGCAGAGCCCGACACTTTTCACAAAGGCAGACATCCTCTTCTCTCTCCATGAACTCAATGGTGGTTGAAAGCCAGGTTTAGAACTACTGACCTTATAGTTTTCAACTCAATGCATAACCCACTAGGCCCCCCACCAGTTTTCCTCTACCAGGTATAGAAAAATATTTCTAAACAGTAAATTATACACTTATTGTTAAATAATTTTCATAAGGGCCCAAAATGTGCTGGTTTCCCCACCAATGACAGTTCCAATATGCTGCTTAAAATATACACTAAAATGAGATAGTAAAAAATCCCTTTGAAAACAGCTCAGAAGGTTACTATAGTGAATATGTATATTGATTTTTAAGATGCAACTTAATTTTAGAAAATAAATCATAAAAAATATTTCACCCTATTAAGTAAATATGTTCAAGTTTGATATTTTCACCATCTAAGTGGGTTGAGCTTTCTGGTTGCACTTATCAATTTCTGAAATAAAAATCAAGGTTTGTTGAACACTTCCTCTATGTCAGGGACTCATGTAGGCCCTAGGGATAATGGCATGAAGAAGACAATTCTCTCATTGTTGGAACTTTTATTTCACTGAGGGAGACAATTAACAGGTAAATATACAATTGCAGGCAGTGGTAAGTACTAGGAGGAAGAAAATTAAGTGTC
>NW_022103915.1:77197960-77215337 GCF_000313985.2 Echinops telfairi | reverse complement strand
ATTTCACTGAGGGAGACAATTAACAGGTAAATATACAATTGCAGGCAGTGGTAAGTACTAGGAGGAAGAAAATTAAGTGTCAGGAAACATAGTGAGAGGGAAATTTTAACTGGAAATTTAAAATTAAATTTTTAATTACAAGATCAGAGCAGCTCTCCCGAGAGTGATATTTAGGCAAAGCTCTAGCTGATGGGAGAGAGGGTAGCAGAGGACTATCCGAGGGAAGAGTTCTCCAGGCTCAGTGAGCACAAAACCACAGGGGCTATGCTGTTGAGCAGCGAAGGGAGGGGCTGAAAGGGAAAAGAGAGAAGATGGGAAATAGGTTGATCATTCAGACATAGGCCTGATCACGTAGGGCATGGTGACAGTGATTTAATAGGTATCCGAAAGAGGATGTGATCCACGCAGTTAGGTGTACAAGTCTGGAACTCAGGGAACAGTATAAAACATGAGCTAGCAAGGTTTCTGGTAGAGTAAGGATACGCATTAACACTTTAGAAAGCTAGTTTTGGCGGCTCAGAAGAGAAATTACTATGGACAAGGGCAGGAGCAGAGGGACCAGTTTAGAAGCTACCACATTTACTAGGTAAGATTGCTAGGTAAATGGCTAGGACCAGGGGATAGTGTTAAAAATGATGACCTGAAGTCGCAAATGGAGTACAATGTAATGCCCACATGCCTCACTGATGAATATGAATAGAATATGGGATGCAAACAAAAGCAACAAAAATGCTTCAGTGTTCTCTCTCACACTGCCACTGAGTCAATGCTGACTTGAAGTGACCCAATGGGTTTCTGAGATGGTAATTGTTTATGGGAGTAGAAAGCCCAGTCTTTCCCCTGAACACCTGCTGGTGGGTTTGAACGGCCTACCATTTGGATCACAGCCCCTTGTGTAACTGCTACCCCATCAGGACTCCGTGCTCCAGTGTTAATCTAAGCAAATAGATGAATGCTTTCGACACAGTATGTTTGATATGCCTAATAGGTGATGCTGTCGCCTATAGGACTGCAAGTATTGGACTGCTAACTCAGGGTCAGTAGTTCAAACTCACCAGCTGATCCTCAGGAAGAAATGTTTGTAGCCTCAGAAACCCTATGTAGCAGGTATGGGGAACCTTTACTCTGCCAAGAGTTTTTGGATATTTATACCATATGCAGGCCCCATTGGCCAAATGTTTCATTCCTGCACCCATAATGTGATTGTTGGAAGTGCTGCTCTTGGTGGAGCTGTGATCCTAGCTGGTATTGATGATTTCGCTGGCCTTAAATGGTCCATGAGCCTCAGGTTCCCCCCAACCCCCACCCCACCCCTGCTATACAGAGTCTCTGAGTCAGAATCGACTCAAGGTCTGTGGTTTAGTAAGTATCCATGAGAAGATGTTAATTATGAAGTTAGACCGAGATGTCTGGAATTCAAGCACGAGGCTGAGGCACACATTAAAATGTGGAAGCCATCAGTATATAGACAGTTATTTAAACAAATAGTATTTAATGCCATCGGACTAGATGAAATCACCCAGGAATCAGTGTAAATAAAAAGAAAATAACCAGCAATTGAGCCCTTTAGGATTTCAGTATTTTGATGTTGGGACGAGAAAGTGAATCCCCTGTGAAAGGAGTCTCCAAGGTGGCAGGAAGAAAAGCCATACAGCAAATTAGAAAGGCTGTCCTGTAAAACACTGTTCTAAGGAGGAAGACATCAAATGCCTTACATGCTGCTTACAGCTGGCATAAGAAGGTGTGACTGAATCTGCACCACTGAGGAAACGCTGGAAACCTTAAACTAGTGCTCAGATGCGGGGTGCGAGGTGGGGGAGTGTTACAATCCATAGAAACTGCATAACTTGGGCTCATTTAGACCTCCACACAAGACATCTTCTTCGCAAACAACACTGAATGTTTTGGGGTCTCATGAAGGAGAAAGGTCACAAGTTCACACATCTCTCAAAATTAAGCATACTATATAGTTTGCCCCACACACAGAGAGACTAACGTCACGGTCAATTTCAAAATGTCTAGGAAATGATTTCACTGGTGCCATAAGCAGCTCTGGTAAGGTAGTGGGTAACGTGTTGGGCTGCTAATCACAAGGTCAGAGACTCAAATCTACTGGCCACTCCCTAAGCTTACTGCTCCTGTGAAGATTCCCGGCCCTGCGAAGCCACAAAGGCAGGTCTATTCTGTACCACACGGTCACTCAGAGTCACAATCAATTCAATGGCAGTGACGTTTTTTGAGTTATTTGGAGAAGATTTCCATAACAGCATTTTCCATGTCTCCTACAGAGCACAGCTCTGTCCCTGATATCACTGGCTTCTTCCACGACCTCCTAAACACAAATATGCCAGGCAAATTCCACCTGTAACCAAACATCCCCTCATTCTGCAGTGAGTGGATGGGAAAGAAAAATCTCAAAAGAATGGAACTATTAGAAGTTTTGCCAAGACTCCTCATCCGTGGTATCAGTACTCACAAGCACCGGGGGGGGGGTATCTCCCAATGGGGAACCCAAGATCCCCCAAAGCTCATCATAGATCACACAACTGTTTAAGTGAAAGTGTTGCAGTTCTCTGATTTTTACGTGAACTCACCGAAGCTAATTTGGGCATAAATAACTGGGTTTCCCTGTGGTGGCTCCCACAGAGAGTGCAAAGTAATTGAAGGGTTTAGGTTTCTTTCCCTGATCTCACAAGCAGGTATGAAAACAACTCATAGAGCAAGCACACTGTGACCTTCGTAGAGCATTACTTCATTGTTGGGCACACAACTGTGTGCATCATCACACACACACACACCCCATATAACCAAGAGAGTGCTTTAAATCTATTATACATTTAATAAGGTCCCAGCTTTTTCTAAAATCATTTTAGGGACTATGCCATATTTCATGCAACCATCTAGAGCAATGGTTCTCAACCTTATTAAGCCGCAACCCTTTAATACACATCTTCATGTTGTGGTGACCCCCCTCCCACACTAACCATAAAATTATTTTCGTTACTACTTCATCACTGTAATTTTGCTAGTTATGAATCAGCTGACCCCTGTGTAAGGGTCATTCGACCCCCACAGGGGTTGTGACCCACAGGTTAAGAACTACTGATCTAGAGGATTGAGAAAGGATTGAGTTATTCTAAAAGAGGTACTTGCTGAACACTATTCTCTCAAATATAACATGGTGAGTTTAGAATTCCTGCTCCATTGCTACTACCAGAAGCCTTATTAAATGCCCATGTCAATCCAATCCATAGATCTTCAACACCATTTTTTAATTTCAGAAAACTCATTCTACTATTCACACTAGTAATTAAAAAGTCATAAATTCCACCAATCAAAGCACTCTGCTGCTCAATGGTTAGCAGAAGAAATCTCTCATCTTGCCTAGAGATTAAGATTGCTGGTAGTAAGTACCTCTGAGATTTGACATTTTGATGAAAAGCCTCGCTTTTAGAGATATGTATTCCTCACCAAGATAACCACCACCCTAGATGATAACTTAATATAACCAAAACACAATGTAACACTGTATGAATATTTTTAAACATATTATTAGACTCTGAAAGCCATATTCTTTTCCAACACAACTCAATGCAATATGAGACTCATAAAATATAACTTTGTAAAGAAACTCAAGATTACATTTCTTATCCACAGCAGAGATGGTAATATTGTAAACCATGAAAATCCACGCTCTGGAGCTCTTTCCACTGTATTCCCCCTTCTTCATGTGTTAGGGCACTACTCAGGCAGGAGGCCCCTCGTGGAAGGATCAGAGCAGTCTTTCACGCTACGCAACTAAGCCCCCAGGGTTCATTCTGCTCCTGCAGCTTTGGGCTTCAGGCAGACAAGGGAAGACATGCCTCTGGAAGAAGGATGACATCATAGAAAAAACACTGTCTCCAAACACCTCACGTCACCAAGTGGGTAAAGGACGTTGAAAATGGCCAATGAGAAAATACAGGAAAAACCAAAAGTAGCTTCCAGGCAATCCAGGCAAAGGCAAATCTGCCATTCGGTGTTTTTCACTTGACATAAGGAGATCATTTTACATTCCAAAAATAGTAACTCGGGCACCCTGTCCCATTCCCCTAGCTTCTCCATAAAAGACACAGAAAGGCAGCCAATAGTTGAAATACCTGAATAACAGGTAGTACGGCCAGAACCAAAGACCTGGCAGGTGCCCTAAGCAGAAGAACAAAGATAATAAAGCCACAGATTTCTTGTTATGTGCTTTTATAGAGTATAAAGTAAACAATCAGAGAAGTGTTCCCATGGAGAAAGGAATACATACAGCTAAAGGGTGTGAAGAACAGATAAATCTGGCTCTAAAACCTGTGGGTGGAGGCCCTGCTCCTGGTCAGCAGGAGAAGGGCTAACATGCTTGTCAGCTGCATGTACTACTACAATGGTTCTCCACCTTCCTACTGCCGCCACCACATTATTTTCGTTGCTACTACATAACTGTCATTTTGCTACTGTTATGAATCAGGCATCCTGTGAAAGGGTCGTTCGACCCCCCCAAAGGGGTCATGACCCACAGGTTGAGAACCACTGTACTACAGCAACATGTCTGGGGTGGGAAGGTGGGGGCGAGGCATAGCAGCACTTAGGAGAATACCTCCTTGGACAAGAAAGCAGTGGCAAACAAACTGAAGAAATGCATGCTATTTGTAAAAGGAAAATATATACATACATATATACACACAGGCACACTATACACATATACTATGTATATTAATATATAGCACTATATATATAGTGATTTGCTGCTCTGTTCTTCTAAATAAGAGAAGGAGGTTGCCACAAGTCCGAGGCAGTCAGAGCACAATATCCAGAAGACCTGTTGAAAATCGTGTATCGGAGTCTGCTGAGCTGACATGGAAAATATCATCAAAAATAACT
Source organism: Echinops telfairi (assembly GCF_000313985.2). Lineage (NCBI taxonomy): Eukaryota > Metazoa > Chordata > Mammalia > Afrosoricida > Tenrecidae > Echinops > Echinops telfairi. The sequence goes on along the minus strand of NW_022103915.1, from coordinate 77,210,432 downwards.
CACACCGCCAGGGTTCCTTTCCCTGGCCTAGGCCATTTACACCAGCCTCCAAACATAAGAAGTCAGGACTCTCTGGTTGGTCTTGACTTAACAAAGCTTATGCCTATTAAGAGAATCATTTCTATCGTCACCTAAATATTTCTAAGATACGGTGGTACAAAGAGGCTTCACAGTCACATAAAGCCAAGTTTGAATCCCAACTCTGCCATTGCCTAGCCACATAACCTGAGGCAGGTTACCTCACGTCTCTACACTTTGCCTTCTTTTTCTATTGGAAATTGTCTTATGATATACTCCACAGGACTATGGTCACAGATTGTTGAAATCAAGAATGTAGATTAAATCCTCGTCATGATTATTGCTGTTGTCCTTCTTACTAGCTCCCCACTAACACATGTAGACCAACCACACTACTTCAGTAGAACTATCAGTAGAAAGACTTCTATAGAAGCAACTACGTATCCAATTTAACAAAAGGCAGAGAACAAAAATGTCTTTGATCCTTAAGCTGTTTCTTCCCTTGCTGCAGCAGGAGCCATTGGAGGAGGACAGTCCATTTTGATCACGTCTGGATTCATAGATAGAAGAGAAAAGAGGTGACAAGCAAGACAAGGGTATGAACTTACCTGGGCAGTAGACTGACTGGACTGGCCCGCCTTCACTATCTCACAGCCCCCAGTCATAGTATTTTCTCAACACTGAATATTTTTATTTGGCTTTGCTTTGCTGCTTAAAATCTCAGCTATCATTGAAATTATTGAGAAAACGCAAATTCCTCTCTTAGTGTTCTACTCATATCATACGCCATTCATATGGTAAAGAGAACTAATCCTGTCAAAAGGATAAAACGCTGAAATGCCTCCAAGCCGTTTCAAGAGTGGAGCAGGCTGGGTGGGCCTTACAAGAAGTGTGGAGAGTAAGGAAAAACCAAAACCAATGAATCAAACTGACAGCCAGCAAATCCATTCTGACTCACAGCAACCTTATCGAACACAGCAGAACTGCCTCGGCGAGTTTCCAAGACTGTGACCTTTTATAGGAGTAGAAAGCCTCATCTTTCTCCTGCAGAGCAACTGGTGGTTTAGAACTGCTCACCTTGTGGTCTGCAGCCCAATAAGTAACCCACTATGCCACCAGGGCTCACAAGGAAAAACCAGGGTGCAGAAAATCAGACAAAAGGACTGGAAACCCAAAGGGCTACTAGGTGTCCAGGAGAAATGGAGGAATTCCTCCTGTCCCTTTCCCCTCCTGCATCTTGGTTTCTTTTCCCAAGAAACAGAATATAGTCTCATTTCATTAGTTACAAAGTAAACTTTTAATGTAGTTTAAACAAATATTGAACTGGTCATCATTTTTTTAAATCTAGGAAAATTAGTTCTAAATTATATAAAAGTCACTCATATAACTCCCTGAAAGTAGAAACTTTATCATCTAATTTAGGTTTGATAAGCATTGCATTAAGCCAATGGATGGATGGACGGATGGATGGATGGATGGATGGATGGATGGATGGATGGATGGATGGATACATGAAGAGGACACCTTCTTGATCAGCAAGTTAGAGCAGTAACATTAATCTCTTTCCTCTAATCATGGTAAGGATTTCTTCTAAGCATTTGACCTTATAATTATATCATCAAAAGTTTGTGGACATTTTTCATTTCCTTTCAATGAACCTTTAAAGCCCTCTTATACATAGGCAGAGATGAAGCCTGGTGATATCGCAGACTAAGCCTTGGGCTGCTTACTGCAAGGTCAGAGCAGTTCAAAAGCACAGCCGGCTCGGCAAGAGAACATGGTACTTTCTCCTCCTGTCAGAAGTTCTAGAGGGAGGTCTCCCCTGCCCTGCAGCGTTGCTGTGAGGTGGAACACACTCTGTGGCAGTGAGTTTGAGTATGTATTTTTAATTCATCTTTTGGCTCCCTCACCAAAGCAAAAACACCAGAAGAGTATATTCCGTCTTTAGTTCTACTCTGGTCCTACATCTGACAAATTGTAGCCGATCAGTAAATCTTTACTGAAGGACTGACTGACTCAAGGAATAGGAAAGGTCTTCTAATGATCCCTGAGGTTAAACACTATGCCTTTCAGAACAACTCTCGATGCCCTCGATCATGCAGTGATCCACTCCTTCACATCACCAGCACTTTAGCTCCATGCTGGGGGTGTGGTCACTTCCTTTTAAACACTGCCTCTTTAATCATTTTGAAAATCAAGAAATCAGCTGTCATAACACTGGTTACTGTCCTTGGTATCAGATATACTTTGGAAATATAGTGGGGGAGGTGAAGGGGGCGGTAAGAGAATAAGTCTTCCCAAGAATCTCCACCAGTGCCAAACATACATAATAGTTTCCACTTTTATTCAGCAATACAAACGCTTTATCCTCCCTCTTTAAAAAGGCCTCTATGCCAAATTACATAAATGCAGCTCTCGGATCTTCTCATTTTTTTTAATGTAGAGAAATTATTGATGTTTAGAAAAAGAAAACTATTAACATATTTAATATACAAGTGCCTGAAAGTCACTTCCCCTAGAATCTCTGCTTTCAATTTTAGCAACCTCTCCTCTATTCAAAAAAGGGAACAATGACTTTTTTTCTCATCAGTTAGTTTTCATTTAATTACAAAATGGCCATGACTATTAAACTAATAGCAAAAGGAAGGTCAACTCTATCTTCTTAAACCAAATGGATTCATTGTTTATATTGTTCAGTAAAAAATAGCAAATCATATCCTGACTCACAGACATTAACACATTAAATCTTCAATGCTTCGCCGCTTCCCCCCACCCCCCACCCCCCCGCAAAAAAGTGCTCTTTAAATCACCTTTAAAATCTAATACATAATGATTCTTTTATACTCAGTCAACTAGCTTCCACATACACACAAATGGGTAAAATGAAATAAGCATCAGTTTATAGCTCTGATCTCATTAAAAGAATTCTAAGAGGATTTTGCAATTAATAAATCATAAACTTAAATGATTGGGTAGTAAGCATTTAAGGCCTAGAGAGAGACTTACGATTATTCAACTGGATATAATGGTCAGGAAGGTAAACAGATTTTGTTTATGGTTGTTGTTGTTTTTAAATAAAGAGCTATTACATACTCAGTCATTGTAGCAAGTATTGCTACAAAGCCATCGAAAACACTTTAAACAGAAACACTGGAAAGTGAAGCCACCTTGTATTAGCATCCCCTCTAGGCCAGGACACTACTGAAAGCAGTGCTTCCATCTCTGTTTCCAGAAGAGTTCTGGCTGTTCTGTTTACACCACACCAAAATGACAAATTTGGCATCCTTCGGGGACTAAACTCTTGTCACTTTTCGTTATTCTTTGAGTTTGGGAAACAAAAGGAAGTCTGAAGGGGTAAGTTCAGGGTTGCAGGTGGATGGAACAAGTAAGGTTTCTCAATGACCTGTTCATAGGATAGCCCTTGCTACCCACGGGAATGAACAGGTGCAGTGCTGTGATTGGAGGGGTGGGGGTACAGATGGAGGTGGGGGGAAATCCTAGGCACAACTTGCCTGGACTTTTTCTGACCAATGAAGGTTTTAAACATCTTTAACCTCCTTTCAAAGAACTCCTGTTATCATCCAGTGTCCTATAAGAAAATCTACATGATCAGCCATCGGAAAGCTGAGGGAAGGGCTCAAGGGACATATCTGCTCTCCTGTGGGCCCCCTATGGCCATGAGGCAGGGGTTAGGGATTTCTCTACCCTCCATCCTTCTTTATTCTCACACCAACCATTCCTTCCACGGCAATCTACTTCTATGCTGGGTCTGCTCATTTGTGGCCATGGTCACCCAAAACTCACAATTAAATCCAAACAATGTTCACATTTACTAGGATTGTTAACAGGGTACCAGAAGTCAGGATTAGTAAACAGTAAGGCTCCAGTCATTGATCCTTAGAAACCTTCACCCTAGCTAGCAGTCAAGTCTTTCTCGAGAACTCTGCTTTTCAGCCATGTGGTCCCTGGGCCTGGGCCTCCACGGGTCGAGAAGTCAACCCACTGCTCTGGTTCTGTGACAGTCTCAGCACTACTCCTGTGTTCTGAATCATGGTCTACTTGCCTCAGCCTCGGTGCCTCAGGTCTCAGCTTTCACCACTTCGGAGACCTTGAACGTGCTGCACTGAAGGCTCTTCTTCCAATGGTCCTGGGATTCCTCTCTCCTCTGCTGAGACGACTCATCCTTAAAGCCAGGGAAGTGGTAATGAAAACTGACCAAACCCCTCTATTAGTGTTACACACGCACGATTTGTCTAGTCCCACCCAATCTTCCGATGGGAGTTACAGATGCATGGATAAGACTCCAAAGGCAAACTCGCTGCCATCTAATGACTCTGAGCCACCCTCACAGGACAGGGTAGCACTATCTGGGTCAGGTTCCGACACTGTAACTGTTTACAGGAGCAGAAAGCCCTGTATTTCTACTGAGAAGCAACTGGGGTTTTAGAACAGCGGACATTGTGGATCACAGCCCCACACTTAACCACTACACCCTAACAATAACTGCTTAAACAAGTAGACTTCATCTCTCTGCTGGCAGTACTATTCCTGAAAACCTCATAATTGAACATAAGACAAGCACTCTGGGTTTAAACATGCCCTCCTTTGTTGGGCTGAAGTCTAAGGAAGGAAGGAAATTCTATTGTAGAAAATATTTAGGTATACTTTTCTGGAAGAAATAAGATTACATACATAGTAAACAGCTCCGTAGGGCACCTCACCTGTCCCCAAGCATTTTCTTCTTCTTCATCTTCTTCTAGCAAATAAATTCCTATTCTTATTCCTTAGAGTAACCAAGGAAAGAGCAAAGGCACATATATGAAAGCACGTTAAAAGCAGTAAAGGTAAAAGTGCTTCAACAAAATTAGGGAAATACCTCAGTGCTCTGAAGGAGGAAATGTAGTTTTTTGGGCCTATTGCTCATTTTATTTCTGCACAACCTTAATAAAAGTAGCATTTTTCTATTTTCATGTGATAACATTTGCACCGATTCATTTTCATCTTTCTAAAGTACTTCCTTTTCATCTTTTTTATTTTTGTTTTGTTTTGTTTTGTTTTGTTTTGTTGACCTCCAGTTCTTTGATACTGGTTGAGAACCCAGGAACGACATTCGTCCCATAGGGCCCAGGTAAAGAAAAGTACCGGGAGCTCAGAGAAAGTGAAAAAGCAAGCTAACCTGGTCTAAGTGGACAGGTAAAATTTCAGGAGGAAATAACGTTTCATATGCTGATTGTTTTCCTCCAATATTTGCTCTGAAGTGAAAGACTCGTGCTTTCTATTCATTAGTATTCTTGGCATGCGCTTCCCTTCCTCTCTTCCAATCTTAACTTGAAGCTACTATGATAGCTTTCCATTCCTGAAATCTTCAACTTAATAGACATATGTTTCCTTTCTCCAAATCTCTTCTCCTGTCTTCTCTAAAACAAACAACTTTTTATTTTTTTGGTTTTTAACTCCAACACCCAATTTTGTTTTTTAGCTTTTGTTCAAAGCTATGAGCCCTAGGATTATTTCTATATGCTGTGTTCAAAAAGTGAGTTATATTTTTTGAAGGAGAAGTAAAACAAAAATAAATAAGTATAAAATCAAGCAAAATAGACTTTGATGAGAATATGACATCATTCACTTTTCCTTTGTTTTCAAAAGTAAAGACTTCTTAGAGCCTTCAACAATCTAACTATAATTCATGTTTGGATAATGTCATCTATCCCTAGAGAACTGTGTCTTGTAATGCACATTTTTCCCTCTAACAAATATTGGTAAATCAGATGGAGTTTTTCTATGAACCTTAGGTAAAATGACATAATCACCAAAAAAAATAGAAAGAATAACAATTTTAGCTGTTTTAGGAAAATGTAATGCTATAAAAAAAAGTCAAAATAATTTTTGAATTTAAATCTGAAATTAAATTATAAAATAAAATGTTTTTTTTTAAAGACAAATACCTTATCAGTCAAAGCATAAAATCTTTCCCTCTAAAGCATCGTACTAAAGAAAATATTTCTTTGGTGAATTAAAAAATAGAACTTAATCACATTAAGTTTTCTATTTTGTCACTATAAGGCAAAAACCTTATGTGACTTCAACTGGTAAAATATTAAAATTCCTATCAATGTAATTTAGTAAGCAACATTCGTATAACTGTACAAAAGGAATATTATATAGATAGAGAGGGAGCCATTCCAAAATCTAAACATAAGGCTCTGTACTTGAAAGTCTTGAAAATGTTCTGAATTATAGAATCCCAGAAATATACACCAGTTAATCCAAGCATCACTTTTAAAGCAGGCTGTGTAGCATTTAAGAACCGGCTAAGTGAAGAAAGGAAATAATACATGCATACCACTTTTTCTCCCAAGAATGCCATTCCTTTGTACCAACAATGTATTATCATTTAGCATTGTAAAGACATCAAGGCTCACGTACCCCGCGTGTAATGATGCTTGTTACATGGCTAATGTCCAGTTCTAGCAACTTCTACTTAACATTGGCCTCCAAAGAACTGTCCTAATAAGTGTTCCACATTTGAAGTGTTAGCAGCAAATCAAACCACAAACTTCCATTTTTCTGGTTCTCTACATACCCTACTCCCACTATACTTAAACTTCTATCTGAGAGACTTCAAGCTCATAATTCTTCCATATGGACAGTGTACAAGCTCACTCCTGCTCAGGGAGACAGAAAGCAATGAAAACATTAAATAAATATACATAGCCCTGTGAAGGTGGCTTAGGGAAAACAGAAGAGAATATAACAAAATAGAATTATGGGGAAGGCCTTTTTAGTTAGTACAGCCAGGGAATAACTGTCTGAGGGAGACATTGAAGGTAAGACATGAAAAATAAGGAGTCGGCTTTGGGATCACTGAAAAACATTTTACAGTTGACTACACACTCTGGCAATTTAGCTAAGTTTTATATGCTTTCCCAGAGATTCCAAGACAGCTTAACAGATATCAGATCTAATTTACGCGAAAACGATTAAATTGTTTTGTGTAAGCTGTTCCTTGGTTTAATAAGAGTCTTTTGTTTGTTTATTTTGTGTCTGGCAGAGTGCTTGTGTGTGTGATGTATGTGTTCAGATGCGGAAGATGGATGGTCAATCAAGGAATAGGCTCGTGCTGACACTGTGAAGCACTGGGAAGTGAGCCAGTCTGCAATTACTATAGGAACCGTTCAGGCTGAATCCCTTGTTGCCACTCTGGTAATGAGCGTTCCTCAAAGGATGCCACTGTGCATAGTTCTAGTTGTCTCAGATGTAAAAGATCTCTCTTCTGAAATCAGTCTGAATTGTTTAAAAGGAGTGTCAATAAAATTAAGCTCAACCTAGTCAATGATTACAAAAACAATAAAAATAACTGGTGGCCCTCTAGACTATACAGGAGTCTATCTATATGGAGACTAGAAGAAAAGTAGATACTCCTTGAGTGATTTAGCTCAGAATCATCTTATCTCCACTGCATTTTGTCCCATGTGGGAAACAGAACTGGGAAGACAGTGGATGTGGACAAACTCTCAACCTCCATACATTAAGGAGTCTGGGAGGCCAAGAGGGAGGCCATGGAGGGAATCTTGACATTTGGGGTTTGGAGATGCATCCCACTCACATTCTCCTAACTAAAAGTTAGTCCCAACAATGTCCCTCATAATAATGCCAAATTGAAGGTGCTGCCTGCAAACACATGGTCGCTCACTATACTCTTGAGGGTCAACTGCTTGAAGGTTATCTGCCTGATGGTTGTCAGCTATCTAAGGCAATGAGACCCTACTGTCTGTCCTACCCTAATTTATCCTCTCTTCTGTCTGCCCTACCATAATTTAAACTCCCTTCTGTCTACCCTACCATAATTTAAACTCTCTTCTGTCTGCCCTACCATAATTTATCCTCCCTTCTGATAAGGATAATGGGTTGATCCCATGAAGGAGAACCCAAAGACACCTAAGGTCGAGCCAACTCAGGGAAGACCAAGGTTAGGTTTTCAAGACTAACCTTAACTCTAGAGCCCACCAATCTGATTACATATGTACCTTCCTATCACATGTATGCCCCCAATTCCTCCCCTTCCTATTGTGTATACACCCTAGCTTCTCCCCATTGTACATGCCTATTGTACAACCCCTTCCTGTTTCATGGCCTGAGTGCCCCAGATTATGTAAACCCATGAGATTGCATTACTCTGTCTCTCTGCTCAGACCTGGCTCCTGAAGTCATGACTGAGAGGTGAGCCCTTACATGCTTTATCTTGTCTGACGTCTCTTTAATTGACCTCTCAATTATACACCCATATATACCATCTCTTACACCCATTTGGTTGTGAGGAGACTGGCTGGTCCCCCACAGTTCGAGTTCATTTGCATGTCATCATATGTGGGGTTAACTCGCTCAAAACTCACTGCCGTCGATGCCGACTCTTAGCAACCCTATAAGACAAGGTAGCCCTGCCCAAGAGTGGGGAAAGGAAGGAAAAATTGACCAAGCAAAGTGTTTCTCAGGAGTGATGGCAATGACAAAGGCATTTACTTTAGTAAAATGTAGCTTTTCAAAGGTACGTATTTCTCTAAAAAGCAAAAATGGACAGATTACTTGGCATGTAAATTCATATTATTTTACTTAGCAAATGTCTTCATGGAATAGTGAAAATCTAGGCACAGTAATATGAATTTATTATTTCCAGTTCCTATGGAAACATGCTTTCTTCTTACTGAGGCCAATCAATAAGGACACAAGTGCAAGGCAAATACACTTAGGGAGAAATCAAATAATTTATATCTCTACTAAAATGAGTTCTGAGTTATGAGAAATTATAGCAAAATTGGACTTCAGTAGAAAATTATTTAAAGTTACTAGCCACTTGGGCCATTATGAAAACAAAAGAGAAAACATACTCCTACATTTTATATTACTACATTTGGAATTTGCCTGTACAAATGAACATTGAACGCATTAAAAATATGAAGGCTGATAAAAGACCACACCAAACTTTTATTTAAAGAATTTGAAACTTTTACATATGATGAACATAGCCTCATTCAATAAATAACAACATTCAAAAATTAATAATCTTTGTAATACATTGATACAGGGGCTTTTTATAAAGTTATTAGTTTTCCATTACTGTGACCTCAAGAAAGTATAAGTACATTCAGATCATCAGCATGTAAGTACTGAGATACTACTATACGTTAAGCACTCTACCAAGGTTTATAAGGGAAGAAAGTGAATTTTATTTCCTCTTAACAATAATGTATTATTCATGTCTGCTATTCATAAAATATTCATGGGGAAACAAACAAACAAACAAATTCACTGCCATTAAGTCAATTCTGATGCACAGCAACCCTAGAAGACAGGGTAAAATTGACCTTGTGGGTTTCCCAGATTGTAACTCTTTTTAGGAGTAGAAAATCTCATCTTTCTCCAACGGAGTGACTGTTATCCTTGTGGTTAGTGGTCTAACACTTAAGCCACTATGTCACCAGGGCTCTTCGTATTCAAATAAGCACTCAAAAGGATGATTCTTTATTCTGTTAAGACTGGAATATCTGGTTTATTGTCAGAATACCCCAAGGAGTCTCCCAGTTCTAGTACCTCTCCTTTTCATTTCCATGCCCTTAAATAGCTGTGATAGTTAGATTTATTGTACCAACTAGACCAATAGGAACATGTGGGCAGAGTTTAATCAGATCAAAGGTTAATGGCTTAAAGCCATGAGAAATGGCTTTCCAAGGCCTGACCCTTCTTTCTTTCTCCCTGGTAATTGGACCAACACTCTGCTGCCTGAGCTAGTTCTTTGCCTCGACTATGTGCTGCGCTACTGTGGGCTAAGCCAACCCATGGATCTTGACGTCTTGCTGTTCATTGCTAAGGTTCCTTGGAGACCTGTTTTGCAAAGCGGCTGTTGAGGCATTGCTTGAGCTACAGCAGTGGTTCTCAACTTTCCTAATGCCACGATGACGACCCTTTAATACAGTTCCTCATGTTATGGCGACCCCCTCAACCATAAAATTATTTTTGTTGCAATTCATAGCTATAATTTTGCTGTTGTTATGAATCAGGTGACCCCTGTGAAAGAGTCATTCCACCCCCAAAGGGGTCGCAACCCACAGGTTGAGAACCGCTGAGTTAGAAGCTGGTGGATTGTGTCACCATGCATACATCTCAAGACCACTCCTGGCCTGCTTCCTGACATTCCTGCCCTACTGACTATTGCTCCCCCACCCTGCTTTCAACACACCACTTGTGGAGTTTAGGGGATTTTCGATGTACAAAATAATGATAATCTGCAAATAATGATAGTTTTGCCTCCTCTCTCCCCAGATAAATACCCTTTATGTCTTTTCTTTGTCTTATGTTGTTAGCTGGGATCTCTAGTATGATGTTAAATAGGAGTGGGGACAAGGAGCATCTTTGTCTGGATCCCTTTTTCAGTGGAATTGTTTTTGTCTTTTCTCCATTGACTACCATGTTGACTATTCGTTTTTCCTATATAGTTTGTATAATATTTGAGGAATTTCCCTTCTATTTCTATCTTCTTGAGTGTCTTAAACAGGAATGGGTGTTGGATGTTGTTGAATGCTTTTTCTGCATCTATCGATATTATCATCTGGTTCTTATAATTTTTCCTGTCAATGTGTTGAATAATACTAATGGTCTTTCATATGTTGAACCATCCCTGCATCCCTGGTATGACTCCCACTTGGTCATGGTGCATTATTTTTTTTATATGCTTTTGTATTCTATTGGTCTGTATTTTGTTACGGTCTATGAAGTATTTTATAATATTTTGTTTCATTACTTATCATCATTAGCTTGATTTTGTTCCTTATTCTTTAATAAAGTCTTCAATGCTTATATATTTCCTGACTATAAAATAAAACAAATATTTCATATTGTGGCCATAGTTTCAAGGGTCATCCATCTTTCCAATATTAAGCTGCATGGCATGTTCTTGGCCCTTTTTATTACCTGGCTACTGCATTGGACTCTGTAGGCTGCCCTTGGGTTTTTGAGTTGGTTAGGATTGGACTCTCTTTGTTTGTGCCTCTTGATTTTAATCATCCTGTAACTGTTTTAGTGGCTGTGTAGGCTAGGTATTGGACTACTGACCACAAGGTCAATGATTCAAACTCACCTGCTATTCCAAGGGAGAAAAATTTGCTGTCATGGAAACCTTATATATAGTGGCTACTAGTCAGAATTGACTTGATGGAAGTAGCTTTTGATTGGGTAACTGGAATGAAGGTTCCTGGTAGTCCAGTGGTTCAGTGCTTAACTGCTAACCAAAATATCAGTGGTGGGAGCCCACTAAGTGGTCTAGTAGAAAAAGATGTAGCAGTCTGCTTTCACAAAGATTACAGCCTTGGAAAGTCAATGAGGCAGTTCTAATCTGTCCTACAGAGTCTCTGTGAGTTAGAATGGAATCCACAGCAATGGGTTTGACCACTGTACTTACTGAACTTTCATTTCCTTTCTGATTATTCCTTCTCTTCAGGAATATTCATTCTTCATCTTCTATGTATAAAATTTCAGATGCATATTCTCTAGTCCTTATTCCTTTTTAGAATTCCAATTACATATTTCCATCTGTCTAGTGAATATTACTTTATCTTAGCCTCAAGCTTTTAAAAATAAAATGCTTTTTTTTTTCTAATGAAAACTCACAGCACACAAGTCTGTACTGTTTTACAATTGAACATTAATGCTTTTTCAGTAGCACATGCTGCTGATAAGTGATACTGCAGTATGTTTTCATAAGAAAGAGATCACTTAGCATGTGTACAGAAGTTTTCACCAAGGAGGTGGGAATTTTCTTGGGCTTGAACTGTGGAAGTTAAAGTAGGTAACAAAGGAAATGAGTCAAGAATGCAGGTACAAGGCAAAGTCTGAAAATGTAAATCTGAAGGGAGAAGACTTAATGATGGAAAGGCCTAAAAAAAAGGCCTTAAAACTCAATTGTCTGGTCACTTCATAGAATACACTGAAAAATTCATATATACGTATATATGTATACAGATTTGTGTGCATATCCTATACACACATATATATATAGGTTTATACCGCCAGAAGGGATACAATGGCTAATGAGTCCACACAGCAGTACAGAGGACTCAGTTCAACTCACCTCCCTGGAGCAGTTAATATACTGAAAGTCCTTCAACTCACTGGGGCTAGAGGCCCAAGGTCAAGGAAGCAGACAAAGGAGTCTGCCCTTGGGCAAGACAGGCAAAGTGGCCTCAACAAATGGAAGAATATAACATGCTCATGGATTGGAAGACTAAATATAGTAAAGATGCCCAAGGCACTATATAAGTTTAATGCTATCCCAAAATATATATCATCATCCTTCTTAAAAGAATTGGAAAAACTGATTACCAACTTCATATGGAGAGGGAAGAAGCCCAGAATTAGCAGAGAACTCCTCAAGAAGAAGGACAAATTAGGAGGATTTTCTCTA
>NW_022103915.1:77196305-77197331 GCF_000313985.2 Echinops telfairi | reverse complement strand
AATAAACATATGAGAAAATGATCCCAATCATTAGCCATAAGAGAAATGAAAATTAAAACAACTATGAGATACCACCTAACACCCTCAAAAATAGCCCAATGCAAAAAATCAGAAAGCAACAAGTGTTGGAGGGGCTGTGGTGAGATAGGAACTCTCATCCAGTGCTGGTGGACCTGTAGGTATACATAGTATATAGCCACTATGGAAATCAATTTGGCGATTTCTAAAACAGATGGAAATTGAGCTACCATATGGCTCAGCAATCCCCCTACTGGGCATATACCCAGAAGAGGCAAGAAACAAACCACGGCCAGACATCTGTGCGCCAGTATTCTTCATGGCACAGTTCACAATTGCAAGGAGTTGGAAACAAATCAAATTTTCATCAACAGACAAGTGTATTTAAAACTGTGGTACATACATACAAGGGAGTACTACACATTGCTAAAAAGCAGTGATCAACTCATGAAGCATATCACTGCATAGGAAGAACTGGAGAAAATTATGCTAAGTGAAGTAAGCCAAGCACAAAAGGACAAGTACAACATGAATCCGATAAAGTAAGCTTAAAAAAAAAACAAAGCAGAAGGGGCATAGGGAAAAAAAGCTACTGTATACAAATATTCCTGGGGTGAGGTCCAGGTAGTATGGCAGGGGCCAGAACAAATCCAGGGGTACATATGGTAGTCAACTAAAAAGGAGTGGGGTGGGGGAGAGAAATGGGTAGCAGGCGAACAGGGCACTAACCCACCCAAGGAGAGGGTATTGTTTATATCTCCACAGGGAAAGAGGGACCAGATTTCAAACCAGTGCTACAAGATATGGATGCAACATGCCGGCATGTAGCAGGGAACCAGTAGAGAAGTCAGAGGGCCTCAATCCCAACTACATGGAAAGTCACCCCTCCCACTAGAAGAATTCACTTCAGAGGACAGCACTGAAGCTACAGCTCCAAGAGAGAGCCATGTCTGATCAGAGCACACAGGAGCAAATGAAGGGGGAGGAAGAGGGAGTGAAGCACAACCT
>NW_022103915.1:77193454-77195301 GCF_000313985.2 Echinops telfairi | reverse complement strand
TTCCTAACACGATCGCTGAAAACAAATGTTTGCATAAACAAATGTTAGGAAGAAAGCTGATGGTGCCTGGCTATCAAAATATATAGCGTCTGGTATCTTAAAGGCTTGAAGGTAAACAAGTGGCCATCTTGCTCAGAAGCAACAAAGCTCACATGGAAGAAGCACACCAGCATGTGTGATCACGAGGTGTCAACGGGATCAGGTATCAAGCATCAAAGAACAAAAAATCATATCATTGTGAATGAGGGACAGTGCAGAGTGGGGACCCAAAGCCCATCTGTAGGCAAATGGACATTCCCTTACAGAAGGATCTCAGGGAGGAGATGACCCAGTCAGGCTGCAGTGTAGCAACAATGAACCATATAACTTTCCTCTAGTGCTTAAATGCTTCCCCCCCCCCACTATCATGATCTCAATTCAACCTTACAAATCTGGCTAGACCATAGCATGTACACTGGTACAGATGGGAACTGGAAACACAGGGAATCCAGGACATATGATCCCTTCAGGCCACTGGTGAGCGTGGCGATACCAGGAGGGTGGAGGGAAGGTGAAACAGATATCCACAGATAGAAATGTGGAACTGATCACAAGGATCTACATATAACCTCCTTCCTGTGGGATGGACAACAGAAAAGTGTGTGAAGAGCGACATCAGACAGTGCAAGATAAGACAAAATAATAATAATTTTTAAAGTATCAAGGGTTCATGAGGGAGGGGGGAGGGCAGAGGGAGAGGGGAAATGAGCTGATAGAGTAAACTGCTATATTCAGTAATACAACAAGGAAGTCAAATGTAAATTTTTATTATTTTGTTGTTTATTTTGTTTTGCTTTTCTAGCAAAGGACACAGCAGCTATTCTTGTTTGAATGCAAAAGAGAAAGCGAGAACTACTATTTGTTAAGCACCTGCTTATACCACACAAATAACCTAATTGATTCATCAACATTACACCCATAAAAATGAATTGTACAGAAGAGATCACATAATCCTGAGAAACAAATGAGGTGACTGCTTACGATGCAGGAAAGCAGCGTTTGAACTTCCATTTGACTTCTAAAAACCTTTAGTCTTTTCACCAGGAAGTGTGTTAAGCACCCGTGTCAAACAGGTACTGTAACAAGATACTCTGCAGCTCCAAAAAAATTGGAAGCCCTAAATCTGAAAACTATAAAGTCCCTCTGAACTCTCCAAATTCCAGTTCTCATTGTACATGTGTGTATAAGAAACCAAAGCTTAGGGAAATCAAAGGACACGCTCAAGACTCCAAAGCTGGTCTAATGAGGTACCCAGGTACCAGGTCAACAGGGTAACCCAGGTCTTCCTGATGGGTTCCATGTCCTCACTCTTTCTCTAGCCTCCACTGACAGTTTAATACCTATGTCTTGCTGACATTGTTTTGATTTGCTCTCTAGTCAGTTCTTACCCAAGGGCCTTATGTAAAACAAAAGTCCAAAAGAGATGCTGAAAGCTTCAACTCAGAATATGCTCACAATTCACCAGCTCTGGGACCTCGGATTTTTTTTATCTCACTATGATAATCTAATACTTTCACTGTGTGTAAAATGGAGTGGTAGCTATTCTCATAGGATGAGTCAACTGTGTAAAATAATCTGTTGTGGGAAAGAAACTAAGAACCGGGAAGAGTGTGTGTGGGGACAAACTCTGCACCTTCATACCTTAAGGCAGGGGTGCTCACACTTGTTCAGCATGCGAGATCAAGTCAAAATGATCTACCAACTATAAAAAGGCAAAACATATTTATTTTTATTTATTTATTATATTTATTCAGAAATGCATTGAGAATTCTTTCTATGTACAATGTATGTTTATGTACCTTGCATAA
>NW_022103915.1:77177874-77192299 GCF_000313985.2 Echinops telfairi | reverse complement strand
CGAGATTATATGAACTCATGAGAGAATACTGTACTCCTCATCCTGGTTCCCATCTCCGTCAGAAAAGGTGACCCCTTGCATGCCTTGTCTCATGTCTCTTTAATTTACCCCTCAGTTACCCAACCACCCCTTAGAATCCACCCAGATGTGGGGCTGGACCTTACAATCTACACTAAAAATTTCCAGTCTCTGGCATCCCAGGAGCTTTCAATTAAGGTAAGCTATTATTGTCACCTGTCATGTAAGGCCTGTGGTGAATCTAATCCAAGCTATTTTTCTACTGCATCAGATGCACGTGAAAGCTGGACCATGAGTAATGAAGACCAAGGAGAAACGGATGCATTTGAATGATGACGTTGGTGACTGCTAGAAGAATATATGAATCTGTCTTGGAGGAAGTACTGCCAAAATGTCCCTTAGAAGCACAGGCAGTGGGCCCTGCCACGTGTACTTTGGACATGCGGTTAGAAGGAACCCCTCCTTGGAAAAGGACGCCAGGCTTGATAAAGTACAGTATCAGTGAAAAAATCCTCTCACTGAGATGCACTGAGACAGTGACTGGGACAATGGGTTCCGACATAACAATTGTGAACATGGTCCAGGACCAAACAGCTTTCAATCTTTTGCTTATAGGGTCACTTGAGTTGGGCCAACTCATTGGTACCTAACAATAACAACAACAACATTATTAGCACCATTATTAAAGTGCTGATGACAATGATAACAATTATTACTGTAATCAACAATTGTAAAAATATTAGCAACCGTCAAGCGATATGGGGGTCAAGTAAGTATTGGTTGGTCCAGGTGACAGAAAAACAAAAAACTCTATAAATTTTTAATGATATATAAATAGATTAATGATATAATGTGTAAGAAAGCCAATCCCAACACAGTTCACTAAATCAAATATAGTATTAAAAGTCTGGAAGTTGTACCTCATTTTCTAATGTTAGAATTATGAATGATATAAATTTTCTTTCTTTGTCCTTTTTCTACATAAGCATGCAAAGAGGTATTTTCAGATACTCGTATTTGAAATGAGCTCTTGTGTAAAATACAGAACGTTATCAGAAAAGACTCGCTGGGAATTAAAACTTTAGCCAGATCATTCATCTTGTTCTATTTAGACTTATGGTCATAAGATAAAGAACTCACACACAATATGCTACTTGTAAGTCACATCTTAACAAAACTTGCTGGAATTAAAATACACTTTGGGTGAATACCCTGCACCCAAAGCATATTTGCAACAAAGATATTTTCAATGTTTTTCTTTATTTTTATTATTTTTACTCTCATGGTATTTATTTCCAGTGCCATCCCAGAATGGAAGCACAAAAATGTACCTCATTCTACACTATCTTTCTGCTTTAAAAATCCAATTAAATAACACTGACTTACAATGCAGTCAATAGCTTCCTAGTCTCCTCCTTTATTCTCAGTATAGAGTATTGTTTTTTCTCTACAGCCAAAGCAACACACCAGAATGGGTTTGTTGTTTCTTTCTCTCAGAATGTGAAGTGCATGACACTCATTCATTCCCTCATTCATAATGATCTTCCTTATATATGATTACGTTATGTCACTATAATCTTCTATTACAACCTGTTTTCACTTCTCTTGATTCTTACTAAGGGGAGGCAAGGATAAAAGCAATCAGGTGAAACTCTTGGTTCACATTCCCTCCATATTTCATGAAATCCAAGAGACAAATGCCCAGATTATATCTCATAGTATGATGAGCAAGCGCACACCTCCTCAGCTGCACCCCCTTCCCTCAGCCACTCACGGTGCCAAAATCAGAACCTACAGTTCGGGAGCTGCACACAGTTGCAGCTTGTTTTGAGTTTTTGTTTGCAAACTGTCAGTAAGATCAGAATAAATTGCACGATATGCAGTCCAATATGTATATTCTTGAGCACATCTCAATGTATCCACCAAAAAAATATTCATAGCTGCAGGTGTACAAAAAAAAGGCAGAATTATGGCTTGATTTGCCTTGATAAGCATGGCAATTTGCTGTACACTTTTCATAAAGTGCTAATCAATTTCAGCTCAAAATAGATTGAAACACCCAACAGATTGCTGCCATCGTCCACAAATGTTTGTCATTTGTAGAATGTGGCAATAATGTAAATTCTGAAGAAGAAAACTGCAACTGAACTATACCTTATAAAAATCCCTTTCAGTTGCCTTAATAACCCCTTAAGGAATGTTAACAATGATTTTGAAATCACAGGTTTGATAGTTCCTTTTTTTTCCCTTGTTACTGCTGAGAGCATTACTTGTCACGAAGTCCTATCTGGTTATCTTATTGATTGTTGGTTTTCTATCTGTTTATCTTATTGTTTGTTGTTGTGTGCTGTCTAGTTGATTTGGGACTCATACCAACCTATAGGGCTGAGCAGGACTGCCTCATAAGTTTCCTAGGCTGTAAATATTTATGAGCAGACCATCAGGGCTTTTCTCTAAGGGAGCAGCTGGTGGGTTTGCCCTATGACCTTTTAATTAGCTGCCAAACACTTAGCCAATGCATCAATAGTACTCCTTAAGCATGGATATAAATAGATAGTGTTTACACGTCAGCATAATAATCATATGTAAGAATCTGATATTACATCAATCCTGCTTAATACTCTCTCAAAACACAATTACGTACCTTATCTTTTTCACAGAGAACTCAGAATTGAATCTTCATACACTTCTTAAAGAAATTACTCTGTCAATATCTTGGATCATCAAATATAATTTCTTTTAATGTTTTATAATATTATGCCAATATCCTAGTCCTTACACTAAGGTTATTTCACCAACATTTAGAGGTGCTAATATTCATATTAAGGCACCTTCTTGAGTAGCAGTGCTCGTACCATATGAATGACTCATCTGCCTGGGATGCTTTGCCAAACACAAGTGCCACTGCTTTGTGGAGGGCTGTCAAACTCCTCCAGCGAGAGTCTGGGCTCAAAACTGAGCATAGACTTTCCCTTTTGTAAGTGTGAGAAACAATTGGTAATGACATTTAGAGCTGAGATATGGTATGCTTTCCACGGGAAGTAAGATATGAAATGAGAATAGATAACATTTTAAATGTTCACACCTTCTTCTTCAAAACTACAAAAGTGATAATGTAATTTTTTTAGGATAAAAGATACACAATTTGACATTAGGAAAAAAGTGTACTTAAAATTTGTGACTTTAAGCAACTTCTGTGATCACCAGCTGCCAAAAAAAAAAAAAATTACTGCAACAATTTAGAGCCAGTAGATAGTATAGTAGAGAAGCCTTGGTGGCACAGCGGTCAAAGCACTCAGCTGCTCAACAGTGACATCCCAGCCTCCACGCTGCTGGAACACGATGTGGCAGCCTGCTCTATAAAGAGGCCCGGCCTTGAAAGCCTGGGCCGGTTCTACCTTGTCCTACAGACTTATCATGAGTTGGAATCATCTCAACAGCAATGGAGCAGAGTGTAGCAGGCTCTGGAACACAGAAAATGGGAGTTGTTATGTTGACGCTCACATGTGCCTGCATTATAACATGTGCTTGCATTCTCATCTATAAAATGGGTATTAGAGAATTACCAACTCAGATTTACCCTGAGAGTTAAAGATAAGGCCTTCAATGCCATAACAAAGCCAGTTGTAGTCACTATTCAACCAAGAGTATCTATTCTCTTCATACCCGTTAGCGTCACTTAACAGCATTTAAGACACACTTTCACATGAACTGCCTGCCAAGTGCATGTTCTTACCATTGCATTTTCACATGTCATATATATTAACCAAGTAGCCCAAAGGAGTAATGATTGACTTGGAAACTCAGTCGCCTTTTCATGCTATGGTAAACCAGTTGACCCAAAGTTGCCATCTACTGATCCTGATGAAGAAGTGGTGAAAAGGGTGTGTAAAAGCTATGAAACACCTTTAGGTTTGGGATTTCCTGGACAAATGCACAAATAAACAATTTCCATGACCTTATTTTCCTCATGCAAAGTCAATGAATTTTGGCTAGATTTTCTATAGCCAATGAAAAGAAAATTTACATGTTTTAATCTTGAAATTTGAATTTGATGCTGTTTCAAAAGAGAAAATTGATTTTGTCAACACAACTAAAGATAAAAAAAGAATTCAGAAAAACTGCTAATAGAACATAGCTCAGAATTTCAAATCTTCTTAAAAAATTAATACAGCCAACAGGAAAACAGATAATTTCTCTGAAAAAAAAGCCGCATTTAAGTGCACACCAAATATGGTTCTTCCCCTTTCAAGTATTTCTACTTAGTAGTTGCCTTGGAGCAGATCAAGGAGGCCAGGTGGCTACACATTGGGCTATTAACCTCAAGTTGAACAGTTCAAAACCACCAGCCGTTCTGTCAAAGGCAGACAGGACTTTCTACTCTTGTAAAGATTTACAATCTCAGAAACTCACAGGAGCAATTCTACCCTGTCCTATAGGGTTACTCTGAGTTGTCATCAACTCGATAGCATTGAGTTTGACTTTCAGATTTTGGGTAGCAGGTCAATGTACAAAAGCAGTCAAAACAGAAACACATTCAAGGGAAAATTCAGGCTACTAAAATCTGCACCTAAGTTTAGAAGTGGTTTTGCTGAAAGCAAAGTCATTTGCCAATTTCCCCTTACTTTAGTACATTTTATGTATTTGTTTTCCTTCAAGACACCAAAACATCAGTGCAAACAACTTCATGATATAAGCTATCACCTCATTCACATTTTAAAAGACAATTTAAATAGAAGCTATAGAGGGGGGTGGCAAACTCTCAGCAAACATTACTTTACAAAACAATTTGATGTTGTTTACTCTACTTTCAGCTTATAATTGCAGGCACTCTCTCAGAGACAAAATTCTCAAATTTAGGTTTTCAAAATTAGGTTTTACTAGAAATAAGCAAATCAGAAAAATTGTATCCACTGTCATACTGCAAATTTCAAGTAGCAAAGAGACCCCTGAATGTACAAAGTGTTTTAGATATGATATATTCAACATAAAGTTGCTTAACGGATTTTAGTAAACAATCTTCAAGTGCAATGGATATTTCCCTCTACACTGCTGGCCTGAAAATATCATATGACTTTCAGCCATGTGTTTGTCAGTAGCAAATATAGGGCGCTATTCGAGCCAGCAGTGTAGAGGGAAAAACAAAATAAAGATGGAGAAAATATTAGATATTATTATCAGATTAAGATTAATTTCATCTGTATAAAATGTATATAATGCAGTACAGTAGCATAAGTATATAATTTTAAATATATACACTAAAATGTGTGATGAAAGTTGTTCTCACCAATAGTGAGTATATGCAAGAACTGACAATATTTCTTCATTCATAGATAACTATAGCCATTTTAAATGTTATTAAGATTTATATAAGGAGCACTGGTAGCAGAGTTGTTTATGTATTGGAAAATCAACCACAAAGTTAGTAGTTCAAACCCACAAGCCACTCCGTGGGAAAAGATAAGGCTTCTGCTCTATTAAATCTTTAAAGCCTCAGTAACCCTAGGGAGCAGTTCAACAATACCCTATGGCCCCCAAATTTATATCAAATGTGAATGTCCTATGTTTAATATACTAAGGGGTACCCAAAAGAATCAGAAAAAAAGC
Organism: Echinops telfairi; assembly: GCF_000313985.2. Lineage (NCBI taxonomy): Eukaryota > Metazoa > Chordata > Mammalia > Afrosoricida > Tenrecidae > Echinops > Echinops telfairi. The sequence continues at coordinate 77,186,674 of NW_022103915.1, read as the reverse complement.
TTCACTGAGCAAAGCTTTCATACTAGGCATTTTTTCCCATTAGGCAAGCATCAAGTAACTAGTTCCAAGTTAGTGTACCCAGCGGCGTCGCCTGGGAAAGTTCTCTCTGGTGACAGTGAATATTTTCTAAAAGCAGTTTTGCTCAAACCTCGGGGGTGGTTTTTGTTCATTTGGCTAGTTGGTTTTTGTTTTTGTGATGCCCAATTCAAGAGAACAGTATGCGGCTGTAGTGAAGTTTTGTTTCCTGCTCTGGAAAAATGCTGCGGAAACTGTTGTGATATTGAACACAGCTTACAAGGACAGTGCTAGGGGACAGACTCAAGTGTATGAGTGGTTTTCTCACTTCAAAAAAGGTCAAATGTTGATTGATGACAAACCTCTTTCTGAATGTCCATCAACTTCCCAAAAGGACAAAAATGTCAGCAAAATGTGTACACTCTGTTTGAAGACTGAGGATGGACCACTGAAGAGATGGGAAAGGGAAAGCTATCTGGATTATCTTGGCAATCAGTTCAGCATATTTAACAGAAGATTTGGGAATAAGAAGGGCCACTGTGAAATTTGTGCCTCAGGTTCTGACTGACAGGAAAAAGAGCCTCAAATGAAAGCATGCCATGCTTTCAAAGAACAGCTCCCAAGCAACCCAGACTTTTTTCCCCAAGGTCACTACCGGTGAGGAGACATGGTGTTATTCTTATGACCCTGAAAGCAAGCATCAAGCAAGCCAGTGGAAGACACCATCACCACCTTGCCCCCAAAAGCTCTCAAGTGAAATCAAAGATCAGGACGATGCTCATCTGGTTTTTGATGTGAGGGAGATAGTGCATTTGGTGTTTGTTCTACCAGGTTGGACTGTAAATCAAGCTTTCAATTTATAGATTCTGAAAAAAATTTCATAACAGTGTACAACAAAAAAGACCTGATTTGTGGCACATGCGGGATTGGTTTTGCCACCACAACAATGCACTTGCTCACAGGGTCATCTCAGTACACCACTTTGGGGCAAAAAACAGCATACTTGTCTTGCCCCACGTACCTGACTCATCTGACTTCACTCTGTGCAACTTCTTTTTGTTTCCCCAAATGCAGAGGGGCATGAAATGACAGCGATTTGAAGATGTAGAAGAGGTAAAGATAAAAAAACAGGGAGATGTTGCCATCCATCCAAACAGATGAGTCTGAAAAACGTTTCCAGCACAGATTTGACAAATCTATTAAGTGTAATTGAGAGTGCTTTGAAGGTGATAAGGTTGTCTTATAAAAATAAATAAATAAACACATAGCTTTGAAAACAAAATCCTGGGTTTTTTTAAGGGGGTACTCCCTCATATATTCCAGTTGTTTGAAAGAATTTATATTAAAAGTTATACATACACTAAATAATCAGATTGCTGTCTAATCACGCTTCAGCATTTAGATACTATTCATGAAGAAGAAATATAAAACCAATGAAGTTGGTGAATAGATTTATTTTTTATACTTATAAAGATTTTACCTTAAAAGATGTAATGCATTTATGTATAACCTTAGGCAAACTTATGAGCTTTCTTAGCCTCCATTTTATATGTAAAATATAGAGATAATAATGCCTTAGTCAAAATAAATTAATGCCATAATGATAGGTAAGTCACAATAGTGATATGGATTATGAACAATTCCAAGCAGCGGATATGAATATGGTTGATTTATTATAATGATAGATATTGTATATTTATTCTTTTTGTTTGTTGTCTCTAATAGAATATTGCTGTGCCAGGCATTTAAAATAAAAACCACATACAGCCTTGACAAAGGAATTACACAAATTAATGATTTTGTTAAATGTTCTTTCCAAAACAATGGCACATTCAGAGATAAACAATTTATCTTCTCACCATGGGCAAATAACAATTTATATTTAGTTGATTTCATTGTATTGCTGTCCATTTAAACAACATATAAGGCTTAGTATATCAAAAGAAAAGTTGACAAAAGCCTTGTGTATTTCATTGTTTTGTATTGTTAGTAACTATAAATATAGTAACAAATGAGTGCTACAATAAGCTATTTTAATTAATATAAATGTGTGTGCTTCTACTTAACACTTGCTTTCATTTTCCACAGCAGCTATTTCAAACCTTCTCCAAGCTCCTCAAAGTTCCATATCCATCTCCTCCCACTTCCCTTTGATTCAGAGAAACAGCAGTAGTTATCAGCATTTATTCGGGAACCCCAGTTTTCAAAGGGCAATGTGAAGAGGGGCAAGTGATATTTTAAAATAATAAATGGTGAGAAGAAGGCTAAATCTACTGAAGAGGACTTTGTATTGAGAATGGGATCACTTTTTGTTGCTGTTGTTGTTGTGTATTGTTACATTTGAAAGTGAATCTTCAATAGAATTCACTTTGGATGTACAGCTTCATGAAGTTTATACTTGAATAGACTTGTATACCACCATTACAACTAGGATGCATACACTTCCCTTTAACTTCTGCTTTAACATCTAACCCTACGCTCACCTCCTAAGCCCCAGCAAACAACCGTGATTGCCTGTCAAATGATTGTATTTAGCACAATTCTCCCCAGATCTCTTGTGTTTCTGTATGTCCTACAAGCACATTAGATGCTGACTGTCTTTGTTCTAGACTGTCTTCTATTCATTATTCCAGGATGCTTGAGTTGCAAAAAAGCCTTGGAAGACAGAAACAGAGTTTCCTTCTGAAGCAAGGATTAGGCATGCTGACTGGCCCTTACAAACTATGCAAGTGCCCTAAGCCCAGTCTCTGAACGGTAAGACAACCTACTACAAGGATGCCCTCCATTTTCTCCTCAAGCCACCTTACCTAGTTAACTTTCACTTCTCACTGACTTTAGCTGTCGAGGTGTTCCTGAACCTCCTAGACAGTAACTCTGGACTCCAAAAGCACTCTACCTTTCCTGTTGGCATTCTTTACGTATCCCTTTCCATCTCGGTTACCTTCTGGTAATAGTTCTTACTCTCCCTCCACTACAATAGAGGCTTCTTGTGAACCAAAATAATAACCGCGTCCACGGCCATGGAGTCAATCCTAACGAGTAGTGCCTCTAGAGCAGGGGTTCTCAACCTTCCTAGTGCTGCAACCCTTGAACACAGCTCCTCATGTTGGAGTGACCGCCAACCATAACAGTATTTGTGTTGCTACTTCATAACTGTAATTGTTCTACTGTTATGAATCATAATGTAAATATCTGATATGCAGGATGTATTTTCATTGTTACAAATTGAACATAATTAAAGCAGAGTAATGAATCACAAAACAATATGTAATTATATATTGTGAAATATTTATGTGTGTTTCAATGGTCTTAGGCGACCCCTGTGAGTCATTTGACCCCCAAAGGGGTCGCGACCCACAGGTTGAGAACCACTGCTCTAGCGAGTGTTTCTAAGACTCAAAAGGCAGTCTCATCTTTTTCCCATGGAATAGCTGGCGGGGTTGAAGCTGGGGGGTTTGTGGTTAGCAGCCCGATGCGTAACCTACAAAGCCACCAGGTCTACTTTCTCCATCACATCTCAGACCTCAGCTCGGTATCTGATACAGCAGGAAGAAGTAGGTACACAACAAGGTGTCCTGGATTGTGAAACAATACCCATAAAAGCAAAGGATCTATGTTGAATATTTTGGGCCGTTGAATATTTTTACCTTTAGGTAGCTTTTGGTTAGTCTACAAATAATGTTTGGTTATGTTCAATGTTTTCTATAAAAAATAAAGAACATAGGACAATTCAGGGACAAGTGCTTTGCCATTGAACCTTACTATTATTTTCTTATATATTTCCAGTTGCTTACGAGCCATATGTGGTAGCTTGACCCTATTAAAAGCCTTAAATTTTGTTAAATGTTCATTCTGTAGACATAATGATGACTAAAAGTGAATAAATTCCCATCAAAATTATTCTAAAACTTATATTTTATCTCCAGTTTCTTTGAAAATCAAACAAAAATAAATGATGACACAATAATTAAAAGAAAAACACAGCTAAATGTATGCAGAAAAAGAGACATTTTTACCATGTGTATATGTATTGCTCTTCCATATATATTATTTTTAGATGAAATTTTATCTTTGTGGCTCACACATTCACTAACAGGCATATGTTTAACACAATCCAAACAACATGTCTGTTCTAAAAATGAATATTCATTCACTTTAATGACAAAGTAGCTCTTTTTAGCCATACTTAGAAGAAGCTACTTTGGGAAAAGCCTCGTTTCTGGTCTGTGGGTTTTGACTAACATATCATGACATACATCGTTTAATACATAAATTTGTCAGGGATCACAAGCTCTTGGAGGATGTACCTGAGACTTGCCACCCAACTTTGCACAGTCCAGAGAACCCAGACTGAAAACAAAGACAAGTGAAGATAAGTGAAAAAAAATGAGAGCACAATTCACAATTATGGAACTTGTACAATCTGTCTTTACTCGGCTGCTCTCAAATGCATCCTTGTCAGCATCTGACCTCGTTAGGTGGCTGATAAGAGGATTTTGAAGGCCAGCAGATTTTATTTTTAACCACTCCATATGGTTGACCTTCCAGTTTCATTGTAAGCATCATCTGCAGAGATGATCATCAAATGGCAACTCCTACCCTAAAATGTTTTGGGTAATTTGGTCAATTCAAAAGTGATGCTCAGTTAAAGAACAATATGTGCAGTGTAATATCCTTTTTACTTAAATGCTTGTACATAAATACATTTCAAAGGATCTCCAAGCCTATAGACACAATTCCAGTGTAATTTACCAATATCTGGAATGATACACATTATTTATTAAATCTGTATGTACTATACTTCTTATACAATGATGAATATTTTTATATTTTTGCTAGCAAAGATATTAAATGCTTTAATGCCAAGAATAAATGAGATCTCAAATATAAGACTAGACTAAAACTGAAAAGGGTAAGTGAATATTTCAAAAATCCATACAAGTGTACATTAATGTATCACCATTTCAAGTCTAATATTACCAATGAATAGTATTACTTTATATGAGAATGTCATATAAACACACTATATTTTTCAAAATTAGAAGGGTTACAAATTATTTTACTTTCAATTTATGGTGCACAATTTTTTACCCCCAGGAGTCTAGTAAAGATAGTAATGATGATTTTTCATCTTTTTCCATATCAAAAATAATAAAAAGTATTCACCTATTCATTCAAAACATATTTAATAGATATCCATTATGTCCATAAGAGAGATTAAAATATATGTATTTTTTTAAAAGAATGTGCAGGTCACAGCACATCACGGACTTAAGTCAGATAAAGACAGATGCTAGCACAGCACAGAGTCGATAAGCAGGTTACTGAGAATGAAGGGGAGAGCCGGAGGAAACAGAGTGAAATAAGCAAATAATTCTTCCCTGAGGAATTAAGAAAGAGGTCTTGAAAAGAAGGGTGATTCCGTGGGAGAATTCTTGACTTGCTTGAAGGCACCACGGTGGCTTAGTGGGTTACCTGTTAACCACAAGGTTGGTAGTTCAAACCCACCAGTTGTTCTGTAGCAGATAGATGAGGAGAAACCCATCACTGGAAAAAGAAGTATTGTGTTTGGTAAAGTGGAAAGGAAGTGAAAAAGAGGAAAGCCTTCAACAAGATGGATCGACACAGTGACTGCCACAAGGGATGAAGGGCCCAAGCATAAAAGCAACTGTGGATGGCGTAGGACAGGACAGTGCTTTGTTCTGCTGCTTAGGGAGCCTTATAAGTTGCAATGAACTTGATGGCATCTAACAACAACAGTCCTAGGAACAATAAAAGGTATGGCTCTGTTTATATTAGGTAAGTTCTAATGTAACAGAACTTATTGGAAACCTATTTCTTCAAAAAAGGCAAACAAGTGGAATTAGTTAGACATTTTTTGTCTTATACTCATCTAGGGGCTACATTTTTTTCTTTTTATTGTAAGCTAGCTTTTTAACCACGTGCCTTTGTAAATTCCCATATACTCATGAACTACACCATACATAATTCTCACATCAAAGAAACATTTCAGAAATTTATCAAAAGGAATTGTAGAAATAATTATATCTCAAAAATGCTCAATTTCCTGGCAATACTTGAGTAAAAGTACCATATATGCTCGTGTATAAGCCAAGTTTTTCGGCACATTTTTAATGCAGTTTTTGTGGTAAAATTAGCTGCCTCGGCTGATATTCGAGTCGGCTTATACTCGAGTATATAGGGTAGTATTTAGGGGGGGGGGGTGATTCCCATTATCTGAGCAAAGGAATTTTAAATCAATATACTTTGTTTCCTGATACAATAGTTGGAAGGTGTTTACAGAATACCTGACTGAGGAAATACTCCCTGTTGTCCATACAAAGTCCTGTGAGGCATCAGCAGAGTGTAGCTGGCAGCAAGCTGAGGGCTAGGGATGAAAGGAGAAGGGAGGAAGCAATCGGCTTTCCACTCTGACACATGCTCATCCTCTAAGTCCCAGCTGCTGGCAAACGCTGTTGTTCTTCATTAATATTCTACAACATCAACGGAATTTTAGGGTGTACCTGGTATGGTCAACAATTTAAATGGATTCTGTGCCCGGGCATTCTTATCATGCTTAGCAATGGCTGCCAAAATTACAAAGACATAAAACTGGGATGTCTAGGGTTTGAATTCTCTCTAAAGTTAGACCTCCAGGCACAGGTGGATCACAAAAAGTTGGGAGATGAAAAGTTCATTTGAGCCACTCCCTCTGCTTCTTTTCCCTTTGCAAGAGAAACGGCAACATTGTGATTCCACTAAATCTGTGACAATTCACGTATGACATAGGAATCTGGATGAAGGACCTGTCAATGTATTCAAAGGAACACGTTTCTTTTCAAAAATCACATGTGGGAGAGAGTTCCTGGAAGCATACTCAACCATGCAGTGATAAACTTACTCTGTGCTTAGCACCATCTGCTGACACCCTTCCAGCCAATTCTCTTAGCATACTAAAGGGTGCAAGCCAAGAAATGCAAGGTAGTCAGCCAGGACGTAACCACACCCACTACAGGATGCACGCTCTATGTGACAGTCTCCAACCAAACCTATAGCTATTCTGCAACAGGGCAAGAGATGACCTCAACAATCACTTTATTCGTTCTTCCTTCTCTGCTCCATTTAATTTATCACAGTACTTGCCCTCCGGATGAGTAGGTGATGGTAAAGAAGCACCATGAACTGTAATTGCGTTCCCTCCTGTGATGGTAGGTGCTGTCACTTCCACACGAATGATTGACATTCAGCATCAAGCAGTTTTCTGGAAAGGAACTTGTGCACCTCTCAATGGCACATCTGGTAGCTGCAGATGGCGTGGATTAGCATAATTTTTCCAGCAACGATGTGCCAAAAACAAAACGCGAAATAAGACTTATGCCTGATGTCAATTGTTTACTCCTTGCCAAGGTTAATATAAAATCTAGGGATGGTTCTGATGCTATGAACTGAAACATACAAGTACAAACTCTGCAAACAAACCTAACTAGCCTGACAATGGTCATGAATGAACTTCTATGTCAGCCTGCTGCCACCATGTAGAAAGAGGGGCAAGCGTCAGGGAAGAAATGTGGCAGGCCCATACGGACTTAGCACTGTGTGTGCTCTCTGAAATGCATGAAGACTTGGCCTGTCTTCCACCTGCATGTGTGTGTAGGTATGTGTGTGATGTCCGTATGTCTATAGTACTTAACAGATAAGCAATATTTCTTTCAAATAAGTTATCAAAGCTATATAAGGGGAAAGAATACACTGAGAAAACAAAATAGTGCTAGGTTCTGTGATTGATCTGAAGCTAACTGAGGCAAAGGGTCTTTCCTTTAAGGAATTTAGATGAAGAATCAGAAATCATTAATATATGAGGGGGCACCCCCAAAAAGCAGAATTCTTTCCAAAGTTATATATTGAAATTGTTTTGCAAAACAACCTTATCACCTTTAAAGTATTCTGCATGACACATAATCCATTTGTCAAATCTGTGATTCCATTCTTGGAAACATTTTTCAAACGCATCTGTTTGGACGGCTGACCGCACCTCCCTCATTTTTGTTTTTGCTTTTTCTTCTTCTCTTCTAAATTGTCAAATCACTGTCTTTTCATGACCTTCTTCATTCAGGGAAACAAAAAAAGTCACAAAAAGAAGACACAGAGCGAGGTCAAGGGAGTAAGGTGCATGGGCAAGAGACGCATGCTGTTTTTGCCAAAAACTGGTACACTGCAATGGTTGAGTGAGCAGGTATGTTGTGGTGGTGGAGGCAAAACTAGTCCCGCATCTGCCACAAATCAGGCCTCTTTTTGTCACACACTGTTACACTATCTTTTCAGAACCTCTACATAGAAAGCCTGATCAACAATCTGACCTGGTGGAACAAACTCCAAATGCACTACGAGTGGACATTTTCTTCCATTCAGGAAGTTGACGAACGTCCAGAAGGAGGTTTGTCATCAATCAACATTTCACCTTTTTGAAATGAGAAAACCACACACTTGAGTTTTTCCCAAAACGCTGTCCTTGTAAGCTGTGTTCAACATCACAACCGTTTCTGCGGCATTTTTCCAGACACTACTCTTAAATCAGCCATCACATAAAAACGAGGTTCAAGAGAAACTGCTTTTAGGAAATAATTCAGTGACCAGAGAGAACCTTCCCAGGCACCGCCACTGGTGCACTAACTCAGAGCAAGATGCTCAGGGTCACCTAGTGGAAAAAGTGCATACCATGAAAGCGCCACCCAGCGGAGCATTTTTTTCGGGGCACTCCTGCATATGTGGCATGAGCTCAATTTTT
>NW_022103915.1:77174767-77176791 GCF_000313985.2 Echinops telfairi | reverse complement strand
TTGAGGGAGTACTTGAGTGGAGGCCCAATGTCCTTCTGCTACCTTAATACTAAACCTATAAATATAGACCCATAGATCTATTTCCCCATCTTCATATAAATATATTTGCATATGTACATGTCTTTATCTAGACCTCTATAAATTCCCTTTGCCTCCCAGCTGAATCAAGGGAAATAGAGGAAACAGCTCTATTTTTTAAAAGAGCCAAAGCAATGTATAAATGCCATATGAGCAAAACACTTAATTGTGAAGCCAAGTCTATGGAAAAGCATATAAAGTTCTGCATGGCTGAAGCCAGAAAGCCTTCGTCAAAGGAGATATTGTATGCTGGAGACCCAGAGCACCGGTGGCAAGTCTGCAAGCCAATGGTGCAAAAGAAGAAAAAACTTTCAGACACAAATTGAATAAACCAATGTTAATCAGCCAAATATATCACATCAGGTATTTTGGGGAACTCCTGTGACAACTATATTGGCCAACAAGGCTGACATACGTGAGTAATGGGAAATAAAATAATACACAGCAGTGGACAGAAAAAAGTAGGAATAGTGATGGGAAGAGAAGCATATCCAGACAGGAAATCAGAAACCCAGCCCCTCAGTGATGGATTTGGTACTATTATTGCAACACAAGATGATCTATAGCAATCAAGTTCTAAAAGACAAGCCCTCATGGCACAGTGGTTAAGTGTTTGGCACTATCCAAAAGGTAGGTGGTTTGAATCCACCAGCGACTGTGTGTGAGGAAGATTTGAGAGCGAGGTGGCAGTCTGCTCTGTCAAGATTACAATCGGGGAAGCTGTCCAGTGCAAGTCTACTCTGTCTGACTGGGTTGCTAAGAATAGGAATTGACTTCACAGCAACATGTTGCTGTTGTTGTTGTTTTCAGTACCTGGTATTTGCTCACATTTATACCTACTCGACCCTGTTTCTAAAATTATTTTTTTTTAATTTCACACAAAAAACATACATCACAGGGCACTTTTGAATGAGATAATAATGAATTGGTGAGAAAAGCTGGGAAGATCAATCCAAATGTTACACAAGAAATGATAGTAATTCAGTCCTAGTTATTGCAGGAAATCACAAAAGCTAAAAGTATTCCTTTGTTAATTAGCTAATGAGGCTCTCAAATAACTCGCAACATTTCAATTACTTGGATGAACCCCTTAAATCCCCAGATTATTAAATTATCGACACCACCTATAGACTCTTTCCTTACTACTTTTGCTAATATTATTTGAAATACCATTCTCTTGACATCATTCTGATCTTCTGAAATAAAGCAACGGGTTGCTATTGCCTAGTATTTCCATGGTTTCATGTCTTCCTCATTGCTGATAATTTTTATTTTCTTCCAAACCTGTTGCAATTAGAGACATTTTTTTAAATCTCTGAATGGTAGATTTTGAAATGAGAACCTCATGGAAATCCTCATTCAAATCCTGCACAAGGGCTTACTGGTTGTTCTTTAGCAAAGCTTAAATTTCCATCCTATAAAGTAGAAATACTGTGAAGAACTATGGCATAGTAACATATAAAATAAATGTTATATAAAACTAAACATATATACATAAACAGATAAATAGACAAAATGCCTAACTCAAAGTAAAAAGGTAGAATGCTTAGACAATAATCATAGGACATACATACAGAATTTAGGGACTACCTGCCATAGGGTAAGGTGACCAGACATCCCACTTTTGGAGGGACAGTCCCAATTTTTAACAATTTTTCCCACATCCCACAGCATTTTTAAAAAGTCCTGATTTTTGAAAGAATGCACGACAAGCTAGGGTATATGGTTTTCAGCTGCCATTTGGCTATTTCACCAAGATAGGAGTTTTATCAACGGTATGTCCCGCTTTTGTCCCGCTTTACCAATGTTAAAATCTGGTCACCCTACCATAAGGCTGAAATAAGACCCTCTACTGGCATCTTTTTAGGCAATAAAATAGTTAAGGGTAAAATATTTCAAGTCTCTTTCAAGAAAAGGGAGCTTTATAATAACATGTGTCTTTTTTT
>NW_022103915.1:77171376-77173257 GCF_000313985.2 Echinops telfairi | reverse complement strand
GGAAGAGAAGCAGTTCCAGCCACCACATTCCAAACCAAAACTCACTGCCTTCAAGTCCCTGCCAACTCATAGTGACCCTCTATGCCAGGGCAGAACTGCCCCCGTGAATTCCGGAGTCTGGAATTCTCAATGGCAGTAGAACACCCATCTTTTTCTTTTTTTCTCCTGCAGAGTGGCAGGGGGTTTCAAACGACTGACTTTGCCCAATGCACAATCACTACACCAACAGGGCTGCTCTCTATCCCATGAGGGTGGGTTAATGAAATGCTTGACGAGCATAGGTTGAAAATGAAGTTACAAGTATCTGAATGGGCCTTTGAAGAAAAAAGGTTCTACACCCCTGCTCTAATTAAACAGGAACATAACCTCCCTTGACTGCCCAAGGCACAATCTATCACAATTTGCCATTAAAAAAAATATTCCACATCATTTTTTGCCAATATTTGTAGTAAATTTCTAAAGGACAAGTATTACACCTCATCCTTATTTTATCCATTACAGAGAAGATGCATTCCCTTAATAATAGAAGGCACTCGAGAGATAATTGTAGAACTAAACTCAGAAACAATATACACAGGAGTCAGGTCTTTACAAACACACATATGTAAACATGCCAAACCAATCTCATTTAAATCCGTTTTTCTACATAAACCTCTAAAGAATATCCCTATTCACTATTGCATTTTCTAAAAAGACTTTCTTCTAAATTTTAAAAGCACACCAATGCTGATAAATAGCCCATTTTATGTTAGCATCAAGAATTACTTAGTTTCACCAAACTGCATGTCCTTTTACTATCTGGGGGATGTAAGATCACACACCTTCTACAGCTCACACATTCTCCAGATGTTGTTTCTTCACGCAGCTGTTCAGCACCTTAATTTCTTTCGTTACAGCATTCATGTCTATACACACAACTGTTCATTCTTTCATTGGGAAACAATTTACCTTTTAGCAAAATGAAGATTTAATTACTAAACTGATATAAAATAAAGGATGTCAATGTACTGAGTGTGGTGGCACCCTCATGAGGAAACAGGAACTATTAGACAAATAACTGTGGACTCCTCTGGTCACTTAAGCAGTCAAGGTTTCCAAATACTTTAGCCAGCCTGTTGAGGAAGTTTCTCTTTGTATAAAGAACAATCTCTGTGCCTTTTCCCATTCACTGGGGTTTTGCTTCATGGCCAGCCACACAAAAGAACTTGACAAAAGGGTGTGAAGCATCGTGTCTTTTCATGAGCCTGTTCTCCCATTACCAAGCTGACAGAAGTCCCTCAGAACAAAGACGCACAAAATGATTGTTGCAAGGTCTATTGCAGATATGTCCTCACATCCTGTGATCTACGAAGGAGCATTCAAGCTAGAGAGTCAAGGCTGAATCATCAGGTATGCAATGCTTATCGGTTTGCTGAAATGCAGAAACTTTCAGAGTGGAACCACTGAGCTGAGAACGCACCAAATGGTACACAGTGCATTGGTGACACTCTAAATGTGATGATTATTACAAATGATCATGTAAATAGCCATTTATTAAAGGAGGGGGCTACTAAAATTCAGAATGGCTTCATTAATTTATTATAAATAAGAATCTGTCAACATTTCCATCAGCCATGTATTTCTAGAATGTTAGAGCCCCCCCCAAAAAAGTAAAGAACAGACATGTCAATATGTTTATAGAAGATTAAAGATACATTTCATTCAGCTCTTTGAATCTGAAATACCTAAATCATCAGACTGCCACTACATTTTTCTAACTGAGTTCTGTATGCAGTGCAATAATATTATCTTTTTTACTTTCTTCTGAAATGGCTAACCCAGAGTTCTATCCTCTAGGATACAAGTTAAACTTTTCAAAATGATCCAATGAGATAATATCCC
>NW_022103915.1:77167797-77169548 GCF_000313985.2 Echinops telfairi | reverse complement strand
GAGCCCCCAATAAAATAATTTTTTTTAAAAAGAATAGACAGCCTGTTTGAAAAGGATGATGGCAACATGTGTACAAATGTGCTTCATACAATGGATGTACGGATTGTTATAAGAGCCCACAATAAAATGATTTATTGAAAAAGAAAAAAAAGAATAGACAGCCTCATCGTTCTCCCACAAAGCAGCTGATGCATTTGAGCCACCAACCTTAGGTTTAGCAGCCCAGTGCCTAATCTAGTGTGACACCAGGGCATCTTATGTATTTAGTAGAGTCTTCCCTATCATGGCTGGTCTCATGAGTATCAGCTTCAGGACAGGAGAGAATTTCCCAGACTTGAGAATTCTGGTTACCGTACTTCTCCTCTGTCTTTTGTAACACTCTACACTCACATTACAATTTCCTTGACAATTAATAAGTACTACACCTATCAGATAGTGAGTGAATGTTCCGTATCTGTTATATACTACTTGTGAGGCAGCTTTGTGCTGCCAAAAGATTCAAAAAGTTTATGGAAAAATTCCATTATCTATTTATTCGATTTTTCTATGAACTTTCTGAAGTGCCTTCAAATGTCTCTGATCTAGTAGAGCCTCCAATCTAGTAGGAAAGAGAAACCATACAAATCGTTCCGTGAACATTTATTTCTAGTCACACTACCTACTACACAGGAGAAGTTCTGTGAGAAATGGGTGCATACATTCCGGGAGTGATGTTAAAGCTAAGACATCCAGGACAAGAACGGCTGATTTCAAAGGAGAAGGGAGGCAAAGAAAAAGCCCTGGATATAAATAACTATGTGCCTAAAATACTGCTCAGTATACAGTATACAGTAGGTGCTTAAAGTATATTTGTACTTTTATTAATGTACTTTTAGTAATTAATTAAATAACGAAGGAAGGACAAAACATTATCTAATTGAACATGCCACAAGTTTAGGTAATATGAAAACAATCATTTTCATTTCATAGCAAAAAAGAAAATAGAATATATGAGAATATAAATGACTTTCTTAAGCAGTCAATATACTAAGCCTGAGTTTTCCCCCCAAATTTGCTAACTTCTAAAGTACAGTAAAAAATATCAGTTTTCATTAAGTGCTTCCCAATAACTAGGTTTTATTTTTTAGCTTCTACCAGCATAAGAACCCACGTATGCACATGAAAACATTCTCCAGGCAGACTGTGAGCCACAGTGAGAGCCGTGGCCCTTCCCACAAGTAGCATTTGCTTCGATGACAGAAGAGGAAGTAGTTTCAGTGATTCTCTCTCCCTGATAATCAGTAAACCATCAGAAAAGTAAAGAGAGAGGACTTAATTCTGTCACCATCAGCAAAAGCCTCAGATACCATATATAAGTGAACGAACACAATTCAAAACAAACAAGAGCTGAAGCAACCAAGTAAAAATGCAATATACTGCAGTAGCCAGGACTCAATTACTTACACAAAATATCTTGAAAAGGCTGAACTCACTTCAAGGTGTTCCAATTTATCATGAGATTACCAAGGTAACCTGGTAAAAAGGTATGGGAACCTTCTTGCTACCTGGTACCACAACTAGCTTGCAAATAGGTTTTCTTATACTTATCTTCAGAAGAAAATTAACTATGTCTAGCACAGTGGTTCTCAATCTCCCTAATGCCGCGACCCTTTAGTTCCGCATTTTGTGGTGACCCCCCCAACCATAGAATTATTTTTATTGCTACTTCATAACTGTAATTTTGCTGCTGCTATGAGTCATAATGTAAATAT
>NW_022103915.1:77164552-77166743 GCF_000313985.2 Echinops telfairi | reverse complement strand
TCTTAAAAGAACTTCATAGATTGGTATCAGATATTTGGGCTAATATCAGATTTATGGACTTAATCTGGACTGAGCTGGGATGTTTTCTCAATATTCAATTGCTCTTGTATATAAACCTCTTTCTTATACGCATATGAGTCCCTCTGGATTTGTTTCTCTAATCAATCCAGACTAACACATAATGATAACCTAAGCTTGAAATAACAGAATAGACAAGGGTCTACTACTATTTTAAAGGATCAAAAACCCTGCACTATGTTTTAGCTAACATACTGAAGGAAGGCATGCTTGTTCTATGAGATCTTCAAGGAAGTAGATGGTAAGTGGCACCTCTCTGAACAGCAGCACATCAGTGTGTGGTTGTATGTATACAGAGATATGTGTTTATTGAATAAATGAAGCATACAGTATTCAACTACTGACACTTTGGATGAATAATATGTAGAAATATATCACATTTTAATCACTGGACTATTTAGATTTCTAAACTAAAACAAAAACACATGATCAGTTCATCTGTGTCATTATGCATTCCACTATAATCAGATCAATAATTCTGACCAATATAGAATTGGCAGCCCACAGAGAAATTTTCAATTTGCTCTATTCAATTTGTTTCTATTCATGATAGTTTTGTTTTTAATTGAGCTGGATGAGAATTTGACTACATTGGCCCCAATCTATTCCAAATGATTACATCAGTTAAATCCACAGATACACACTGCCTGAGCCTTCTGCACAGGCATATTTAAATATTTCATTATAAACAAAAATAAAGTGAGATCATATTTAAAGAACCAATCAACAGCAAAGATTCTGATCTGGATGCTATTTTAGAGTACATAAGGCAAGGCATTTCCTTGTTGGTTGGCAAATATTAGTACTCATCCAGAAGGCTGATTTACAATATCTTGATCACTGGAGTGTTCTGAAGCTTAATTGATTAATATGTATGAAATGCTCAAAGTGCAAATTCTCAAACTTATGATGCAAATATGAAAATATTTATATCAAGGTTAACACTTGCTATTTTGAATTCACTCCACAATTCACTGACTCCATATAAGCACATACCAATTGAACACAGTTTACATCAAATAAATAAAGTATATTTAAAACACTGAATTTAGATGCATTTGTAAATAAAACTGAGACATTTCTTCAAGGGAGTTACTATTAGATAAATCAATTTACCATTTTTCAAACCTCATCAAAATACTTTAGGATCAATTTCTTTTCAAAATAGCACTCAAGGATTTATACAATACCTCTTTCTACATGGAGAAGTTGTTCATGTACAATAAGAGTTGCCTATTAGGATTTTACCCATAAAAGCCTGAAATTATAACCTTAATAATGTTAGGAATAAGCCTGTCATCAACGCTAGCATCAATTGACTACTTAGTATATGCAATGCATTGTACAAGATGTTCTATAAACATCATCTCATTAATTCACACAATGATGCTATTAAGTTATTATGAAGCACAAGACTTTTATAATTCCCATTTTACAGATAAAGTCAATAAGATTTTAAGTAGAATACCTACAGTTATCTTGAAAGTAACTGGCAAAAACAGAATTCTGTTTTCCATTATGGGGTTCACAGTGAGAGCAAGTACTAATACAGGGCTTTGGTAAGGAAAAAAGAAAAATCTTTACAGCCCTCATATAAAGCAGTTGAAAATATAAAGCATAAATATACCCACTCATTCTGTGAATCTTCAACTCTAAATATATCTTTTAATCAACTTACATTTGTACACGATCAATAATTACAGGAAAATGTCAAGCCTTGTCACTCAATAATATTATCTCCTAATTATAATGTTGCTCAAACATTTTCAAAAGAACTACACTCAAGTCATCTTTACTGTGATTCAAAAAGACCCTTGGAAGTAAGAATGACGGTATTGCTATCCCGGCTCAAGATGATAAAGACATGAAAACTCAGGGTCCAGTATCAGGAGACAGTGGAGGCTACGGAAACTGTTCAACTGTACATATACAGTACTTAGATGAGTGCTTAGCACATCATAGGTGGTCAGTGAATATCTGTAAGAGACCAACACCTGGGTCTTCTACTCATAATCTTGTATTTTATTTCTACACTATCATCATATCCCTCTTCTTATTGGGCAAAAGCATGACTTAAAACAAAGTGGGTGGAAATGATGAGTTGTTAATTTTT
>NW_022103915.1:77162144-77163622 GCF_000313985.2 Echinops telfairi | reverse complement strand
TGGGATGTCCACTTCTGCAGGATTAGCCTTATGCCTGAAACCCTTCTGAAGAGCAGAGGAGTATTCCCAGATGTGGGTGAGCTGCTCACGTAGAATGCACTCAAAACACAAGCGGGGAAGAAGATCGTCCTCAAAGCAGGGTCAACCTTAATGGTGGCGATGGAGTAAAGTCTAAACGGTCTTCATTTGCTGATGGAGCACTACTCAAAATGAACAGAAACAGCTGTAAATAGTCATTAATAATCGGAATGTGGAATGTACAAAGCACAAATCAAAAGTGAAATAGAACTCATAATGATTGGCCTCCTAAACATTAGTGAACTAAACTGGGCTGGGACAACTGTATGGTCTCCTATGCCAGGAACGGCAAACTCAAGAGTAATGGTTTCACATTCATCTTCAAAAAGAGCATTGCAAGCTCTTGAAATATAATACGGTCAGTGATAAGCTAATAGCTACACATAAGGAAACTCAGTTCAACTATTATTCAAATTCACCTATTAATCACCAGAAATGGAAGAATTCTACCATCTTTTTCAGTCTAAAATTGATCACACATGAGATCAAGATACATTCACAATTATTAGTGATTAGAATGTGAAAGCTAGAAATAAAGAGGAAGGATCAGTTGTTGGAAAATATGGCCTTGATGATCGATATGAAGCCAATGGTCATTTAAAAAAAGGGCGGGGGAAGAAAAGATAAAAATGGATGTTCAGAAGAAACCCTGAAGCTTGTGTTAGGTAGCTAGAACCAGGGGTTGCTCCTCTACATGCCAAGGCCCCCCCATCCCTGACAGGAAGACGGAAGCCAATAAGGCTAAGGGAGGCAGTACACATGGGTGAGCCCAACTAGGCCAGATGGGCTTTATTCAGTCAATGGGGTCAACCAGAACCGTCAACCAGCCTCCCAGCGGAAGGCCCTAAAGGCCGGAACCTGGAGGCCACCGCTTACTCTTTCCAGCTGCTCCTGGGCCTTCCACTCGGCCTGCCACAGTCTCTCGGGCCTCAGGCTGCCACCTGTGGGTGTGTAGTGCCAAGAGGTTGCCTGTGTTCAGTGCCTGTAAAACCTGAAACTCTGGCCTCTGTAAAAACCCACCTGGATCACGAACTAGGCTTCGGCATGAATTCTTTCTTGTGTGAAGTCAAGAACCGAAGTATTTCCCACCTGAGAAACCTAATACATTTGGCACTGTGACTCGGATACCTAAGACTGAGGAAACAGCAGCTCAGCTAGACGATTTGGAAAGGGCGCGAGCCTGGACTTTTCCCACTGCGGAAGTCGCAGGACCTGCTCTTTGGGGCCACGTGTCATGTCTCGCGAGACCCATCCCCTCAGTCTGCCTTTCTATCTTCGCTTCCTATTTGCACATGAGGCTGTGGATCTGCCTTTCTGTGCTTTGGGGGCTTCCATGTTCTCCCGAGACTCGCTTCCTGGGATGGGATGGAAACGCTGCAGCCTGCAGGGCTGGGGGATTT
>NW_022103915.1:77159004-77160809 GCF_000313985.2 Echinops telfairi | reverse complement strand
CCCACCACCCCAGAACAGATAAGTGCTCCACAGAAGACCCTACTCCAGACCCTTTGGTCTTTAAGCCAGTCAATGCTTTTACACTATTCCTGCGTTTAAAGTGAACTAGCACCCATACCTGTCAGCCCTAAGATTTCCTCTTTTCGAAACTTCCCGTGCCACTAACCCACACCTCCAAGGTCACTGCCATCTCACTGCCTTACCCTTGTCTCACCTAAACTGACCACCTGTTTCTTCCAGAAGTTCTTAGGTTGCCAATGTCTCTGAATAGGTTAATTTCTTTGGCTAATTTAAAGTCACATCTGAATATTCTAAAGGTATGAGGATTTACTATGTCCACAATTCTGTTAGCAGAGAAAATGAACGCAAAGTCCAAACTAAAGTCAGCTACATAGAGAAGTACTTATAAAACAAGCATATATTAACAATTAGGCCCATTTCAGATGCTATGATATACTCTGCAGTCCACAGTTGGACACCTTGACACCATTTCTTAAGGAAGGGTTCTGTTCTCAAAGAGCAGGCATCAGTAACTAGAAACTCTCTTTCCACAAGGGCTGGTCAGGGAAGGACCACCTTTATACACACAGGCTTCATTCTAGTCTTGGCCCAGTTCTTGGAAGGGCAAAGAGTATCACCCAAAGAGGATTGGCACTGACACAAATATTCCCAAAGAAGAGTTCACTTCTGAAGTTCATTATGGTGATTATCTGTGACTGGGGTCCTCTAACAACCCATAAGTCATGGTAATACCAGTGATCTCTAAAGTGACAAGTGGGAGAAAGAGGACGCTCTCTACTCCTGTAAAGATGTACAGTCTTGGACATTCCCAAGGGCAGTCCTACTCTGTCTGATAGAGTTACTATGAGTCAGAACAGACTCAACGGCCGTGCATTTTGATTATAAAGTGACTAGAATTCTAGTTGACCACTTTGGGGGTGTGAATTCCAAACGTGTAATGATAACATACACACAATAGCACACGATCTAGATTTCAGTATTTTTAAGTAAATTTCAGCCAAAATATAGAAAGTTCAGCCCCTTCCCCACCTCCAAAAAAGAATTACAGGAAAACAGAAGCTGCGAAGTTGATTCCAACTCATGGCCACACAATCCGATCATTCCCAACTCTCTGTATGCTCACGAACTGCGAGGCCTTCTCTGTTTTGAAGATAGCTAGAGGGAAGGGAGTAAATTACGGCCATTTTGACACTTATTAAGTACGTCCAAAGTTTGGGTTAAATGCTATAACCTCTCTGAACCTTAGTTTGTCATCCTTAAAATGTAGGTAAGATAAGCAGCAAAAGTCTACTGTGATAAGCAGCTATGACAAATGAGAAGAAGCCAAGATACAGACCGGTACAGGAAGAGTAAGTGCCAAGAAGGTTTAAGGTTCACGAAGGGGTCCTGGAGGTTGCCCTCTACTGGCCTTGTTACTGGGAGGGAAGCTACCAGGTCAGGGTTCTTGGTCAGTCATGGTCTTTCCCAAAGGAGGCCCTGGAAACTTGCCGACTAACCACACACAGTGCTCCCACAACACTAAAAGTGTTCCTAAAAATCTAAAGCAGGCATCATGAAATGTCACCTGTGACATTCTGAAAACTCCAAATAAGATCTGTTCTACTTACAAAAAGCCTTCTTCTAGATGCCTCTCCACTGCGAACCCGGACTCAGTACTGGGAGATTTCTGCTGAGTCTCTGAGCTTTCCCATGGCTGTTGCTGTCTGCCCCCAGGTGCCACGAGTCTCAATCCCGTAAGCTTTGCTTCCTGTGACCTGCTCAAGTTCATTCACCACCGCAGATAC
>NW_022103915.1:77147082-77158904 GCF_000313985.2 Echinops telfairi | reverse complement strand
TGCTCCCACAACACTAAAAGTGTTCCTAAAAATCTAAAGCAGGCATCATGAAATGTCACCTGTGACATTCTGAAAACTCCAAATAAGATCTGTTCGACTTACAAAAAGCCTTCTTCTAGATGCCTCTCCACTGCGAATCCGGGCTCAGTACTGGGAGATTTCTGCTGACTCCCATCCAAAGGAATCTCCGAGCTTTCCCATGGCTGTTGCTGTCTGCCCCCAGGTGCCACGAGTCTCAATCCCATAAGAGACTTCCTGTGACCTGCTCAAGTTCATTCACCACCGCAGATACAACGTGATTGCCGAAGCTTACCTGCAACCCCTCACTCTCTCTCTTGCTTCTGACAATTTTCCCCAACACAATGTCTGTGGTCAAGTGGTCTCAACCTCTATTATAACTGTTTGCAAGGTCTAACTGGATGGGACGATCATTAAATAGTTACCACTCTGTAGGTCTCACATGTTCTTAGTTGCAGCTTGCCAATTTGGGAATACAGAACAAATCCTTCAAATAACTTGGGTGGAAAGACTACGCCCACTTTGCACCCCAAACTGTAGATATTGCAGAATGGACTGCAGAGACATTGCTTTATTTAATGTGAGTCTTCTACCAAAGCGTCTCAAAATTTTAAAATAATAATAATTTACTGCCAATGAGTCAATTTCAACTCATAGTAACCCTATAGGACACTGTAGAACTATTCCTGTTAGTCTCCGAGACTGGAAATCTGTACAGGAGTAGAAAGCCCCATCTTTCTCCCATGGAGTAGCTGGTGGTTTCAAACTGCTGAGCTTGTGGTTAGCAGCTCAAAAAGTAACCATTATGCCACCAGGGCTCCAAAGTCTCTAACCCCCACCAAAACACTTCTCCCTCCATCAATCTGGTAGGAAGGTAGGGAAAATATTGATAGGATACCTGTGAGTAATTGCAAACAGAGCTTCCTGGTGTGCCGTCCTGCTTTGTATAAGAGCCCCCTGAGAAGGAGGAGGAATCTCATTACCAGTGAGAGCCAGGCATGGAGCAAGTCCTCTGGGCCAGAGATTCCTATGCAGTGAGCCCCCTGGATCCAGCAGGCAGCTAGCTGTCCCTTCCAAGTAGATCAGAGGAGCAGCAGCAGACCAGGAGTCAGAGCATGGAACAGAGTGACGGACTTTCTTCCCAAGGAGCAAGTAAAGATGAGGGCTTTTGTGCAGGAGGCTGGCTTGCTGACTGGGATGTCTCTGTCACTGCTTCGGGGAAGTTGGACTTGCTGGCCCACAGTAGCAGAGCTGACTGCCTTTGGGCCGAAGCTGACCTGAGTAGGGTGCCTCTAGGCACTGAATACAGGAAGCTGAGCTTGCTGACACACAGCTGAGCTGAGTGCCTTTGGGGTACAGGCTTTCAGTGGAGCAAGTCCTTTGGGCATTATTAGCAGATCTGAGAGAACTTTGTGGCATGTCCTGATAAACAACTCAACCCTGAGCAGCTCTCACTGGCATTACAGCGCCACTTCCTTAATAGATCCTCTAATCGTGAATTTTCTCTGTGAGCTCTGTGTAGCCATTGCAATGGATCTTAGAACTTATAGAAGTAAAATTGAGAAAGATAATTATGACATTACGTCAACAATGGGGATTTCAACTTTCTATAAACCGAAAATTATTTTCCTGTCCTATCCTAACAATCTTTTCTTCTCAAAACAAATCACCAATAGTTATCCCCAAATATCTCCTTGTCCTGTAGCAAACAGCCTAGAGCTCTTAGGCATACCGTATACTGCGGGAAGCTGGCCCAGTCACTGTCAGGTATCACAGGGACTGCTGTTCCCACTCAAAGGATCTGTGGTGGGACAGTAGGCTAACTGTGGAAAGGCTAACTGAGCTCACCAGCCACTCCATGTGAGAAAAACGCGGAGGTCTGCTTCTGTCATCATTCAGAGACTCGCAGACCTTATGGGCCTGTTCTCTTCCGTCCTGTGGGGCCACTATGATTGGAAATGAGCGCAGGATGAATGGAATAGGATGGCACTCAAGAGACCCTACCACATCAGAAGCCTACTACCACTTCTCAGTAATCTGAGAGATACAGGGGGAAAGGAGAGGAGTTTATATTTAACAGTTAAAGAAATTGAGACACAGATTGGATATGGCAGATACTCGATAAATATTTGGCCAGTGATGAACAGCATCAATCAGTCAATGAAGTTCTTGAAAGTTAATTCAAGCAGATGAGCTATAACTGGATTCGTGGTCTATCTCTGGCTACTGTGATCCATTGAAAACAGAGCTAGAGTTCCACAATTCACCAGTAATTATACCTAATATGACTGATTTAGACAACCTAGGGAAAGGTTTTGATTTTTTGTTGGTATTATTAAGTTCAGCACTGACCTTTGAAGATTCTTTAACATTCTACCTGAATGGATTAATCTGTATTAGTGATTAATAGAAAATGCTTCTAATAAGCATTTTCATGTTCCTCAAATTTTTTTCAAATTTACAACATAAATCTAGTTGAATAAATGCAGGCAAAAAAGTCTTGCCTCCAAATAAAGATGAATAATTTTCAAAAAATTCTTCAACAGCAAGCTTACTTAATGGATGTGGTATTTGAACAAATAACCATTTTAACTGATGTACAAATATACTTTTGCCTGTGATCTTTCAAATCAGACTTTGTATATTTTTTTTCATTGTTCATAGAAAAGAAAATCGATTTCAAGCTTTACTTATGTATAATACTCTTAACTGGATCTTAACTAAAACTATACTGTTCTTGAAAAATATCAACTCATATCTTAAGCAGTAAACTTCAAAAAGTACAGCAAGCTTTAAAGGTATTAAGGTATAACAAACACTTCATATATCTGCCACTGTCCCTCCAACAATTTGGACCAGAAAAGGGTGTACACACACACCCAACACACAACACACACACATATATATTTTACCAAAATAAGTTAAATAAAATTCTTGCTGAGGAAGTACATATTTCTTTTTTAACGAAATAGGTCATCTAAGAGCCTTTGCTTTTGTTACTAGTTGCTGTGATGTCTATTCCAACTCATGGCTACCAGTTGTCAGTGTAGAAGTATGTTCCATAAAAGTGCCACGGCTATGTCATTTAAGAACATTCATTATTCACAGCTATACTTTTCATTCCTATTCTCATCATCACACTCCTACTTTTCACTCATCTTACGGTACAAATGTGGAAAGAAAAGAAAAAAAAACTAGCTGCTGATAATTAAGGAGAAGCATTCATAAATTCTTGAAATCATGCCCAAATACAAGTTGAAATTTTAACAAATTCCTCATCGCGGGTTGACACAGAATAGAAGCCAATCAATCATTACAAGATATGTCATTTTTCCTTCTTTCTCACCAAATTAACTGGACAAAATTCTTTCATGATGGCAAATTTCAAAAGCTAATCTTCATATTTACCAAATATTTCTGGATTGCTCAATCAATGGGTTAGCTTTAGTCAACTAAAACCTTTCTGAGATTTTAGAAGAAGTTTGACACAGGAAAATGGAAATTTGGGGTATAGCTTTGTGTTAATATATGTCTATCTTTCACCAGTTCTAACCTCTGCTGCTGATAGGTACCACGGAGTCCGTTTCAACCACGGAGACCCTGTGTACAATCGAGCGAAATGATACCCAGTCCTGCCTCACCTTCATAATCCGTAGGGTTGAGTCTATTGTTGCAGCCACGGTGTCAATCCATCGCTTCAAGGGTCCGCCTCTTTTTCACTGCCCTCCCACTGTGGTTCAGTGTTGGTTCAATGGCAATGAGTTTGGATTTTTTGTTTGTTTGGTTGGCTGGTTGGTTGGTTAGTTTTCTACTTTACCATACATGATGTCTTTGCCCAGGGACTGATCTCTCTTGATTCCTTGTCGAAAGTACATGAAACAAAGTCTCACCATCCTTGCTTCTAAAGAGCATTCTGGTTGTACTTCTTCCAAGATAGATTTGTTTTTTTAGTAATCTATAATACTTTCAATATTCTTTACCAAAACCATAATTCAAATGCACTGATTCCTCTCCAGTCTCCTTATTCAATGTCCAACTTTCACATGCACATGAGACAACTGAGGTCAGTCACACCTTAGTTCTCAAAGTTCTTGCCTATAGAACTGTCTAAATTATATGGTATTCCGTCGTAATAATCATGGCCATATAATGAAAGGCTTTATTTAATTAATTACCATATATACTTGTGTATAAGCCAAGTTTTCAGCACATTTTAAATGCAGTTTTTGTAGTAAAATTAGGTGCCTCAGCTGATATTCCTGTTGGCTTGCATTCAAGTATATACGGTATACTTTCTGTGTGACACCAAAACAAAGAGTAAGAAATAATATAATGTGAGTTTCTTTGCATTGTGTGGTACTGGCATAGTTGGTTTCTAATAACACAAAAAAATATGTGGTTGATGTTTTGCTTTAAATTTTATCTACCAAAAATATGCCTTGAATCCTAGCTCCTATACTTAGAGATATGACACGGTTTTTTTTTAAAGAGTTTTCTCTGTTTTGCTTATTGCAAGGTGGATCCTCAACCTGATTACTTTCTGAGTGACAGTACGAGCAGCATACACACAGGACACACACCAGGAGGAGAGAAGCTCTAGGAAGAGAGCCACGCACAGAGATCCATCCATCTACACCGCCAGGAGCCCCAAGGACTGACTGCTAGTGGAACCCAAAGTAGACAAAGAAGGATTTCCTGAGTTCAACTTCTAGCCTCTTTGACTGTGGAAAAATATCTGTCCACTTTTTAAAACCATGCACTAGTGCTATTGCTGTGACGGCAGCACTAGGCGAACTAAGGTAGTTGACAATATATGAGAAACTCCTGGGACATTTAACAAATTCTTGTAGATGAAAAGGAATTTTGAATATGTGTGTTTTAAATAAAGGAGCCCAGTCAGAGGTCAAACAGTAAGTTAGTGATACCCAACAGATAAAAACAAAGCAAACAAAATATAAAATTAAAATGAAACTGCTACTTTGAAATGGAGACCTCCCCTCAATGCAATTCATAATAAAAAGTTAAAAGAATAATGAAACAAAACAAAGTTATGTTCAGGTTATCAACAACTTCTATGGGGTTGACTTTTTCCCCACTTCAAAATAAATTGGAGTCCAGCCCTGCTACCCTGATCTGTCTACCATCCTGAGGTTCTGTGAGATTCTTAGTATCACTGGAGAGCTATCAGATGGCTCATTCAACGATTCCAGTATAGTAAATACACTGTTTTCACATAATTTTCTTTTATACTCTTCTTCTTTAAAAAGAGATCATTATTTATTTTGGTTGTCAAATTCTTTTATAATGGGCATGGAATACCAGGAGTGGTGAGCGATAGTTAAGGAAAAAAACCTGAGAAAATGCTTATAATTAACTTGGGCAAACCTCGAATGTAACTATTTCCCAGTAACTGTTCTTCTTGTGCCAATATTATACCTCAGCATATGTGCAGCCAACTATGCTATATTAGCTGTTTAGCAGGTATAACATTTTAGCAAAT
The DNA here is from genome assembly GCF_000313985.2 of Echinops telfairi. NCBI lineage: Eukaryota > Metazoa > Chordata > Mammalia > Afrosoricida > Tenrecidae > Echinops > Echinops telfairi. The sequence goes on along the minus strand of NW_022103915.1, from coordinate 77,153,386 downwards.
GATCTCTAGATGCTAGCGGGAGAGCAAATTGTGCTCCCCATAACTTATTTCCAAATGTCTTCCTCCTCACAATAAGGACTGATAACCAAAAAGGAACTTGTGCTTTCTGTCTCAGTCCCAGAGGTGAGAATCATCATGTTGTCAAGTGTTAGACCATTATCTATTTTATTTTCCTTTTCCCCCCAATACATTTCATTCGAATTTTGCTTGTTACTTGCATCTGAAAAGGAATTAAGTCAGCTTCCTGTCAAAAAATAAATAAAAAGCAATGTTGATATACTTTACTTTTTATCAGCAAGTATATTTTCCATTTACTTAAAATTGAGTTAATCCTTAAGGAATTCTGAGCAGTTGAGCCTTGAAATGCCTTATCAAAACACAACTGGTTCCAGAGTTTGTTTTATTGTAGAGAACTCATGTTATTATCAGACTCACTGTCATGAGCGGATTCCCACTCAAAATGATCCTATAGACCAGAGTTGAGCTGCCCCAGGGGGTTCTGAGAGGATACATCTTTACAGGAACAGGCAGTCTCCTCTTGCTTGCATGGGGTAGCTGGTGGGTTCATACTGCTGACCTTGCAGTTAGCAGCCCAAAACATAACCTGCTATACCACCAGGGGGAAAAATAATGCCACCTGAGCCTTTCAGCCATGCTACTGTTTCATACTAGCCATATATAAATATCAGCTAGCAAGAACATCCTAAAGGGCCTACACTCATTTCTTTTAACAGCATGACAGTCTACAGAGTCATTTATGAAGCACATATTACTAGGCAGTAAGTTTAATCCTTTACAAATTGTCTCTTAATTCTCAAAGCCATCTCACATAAATCACAACCAGGCATTTCATAGACTAGGAAAATGTCTGCATTGTCTAGGGAGGTTATTAAGTTATTCTGGTATATTAGTGAAAACAAACCTACATCTCACCCCACCCCCTGAAAAGCAAAAGAATAGCAATAACTGGATCAAAAAAAGAAAATGAAGAAGAATTTAAGTGTCCCTTAATCCGGTGATATGGCATACCTCGGCCACAAAATAAGGTTTCACGGGGCAAGTTTGTATACTTTATTTAAATTTCCACATTCACCGCTGGCACAGTTGGCTAAGCATTGGACTGATAGCCACTAGATTTACAGTTAAAACCTAACAGCTGCTCTAGAGTAAAACGGTGAGGCTGCCTGCTCCCATGAAGATTTACAGCCTCACAAACCCTATGTAAGGTTACGAAGACAAAGAAAAGATTTAATGGCAGTGGGCTTGGTTTGAAAATCTCTCTCTCTCTCTTTCATTTTCTCAGAAAATTCTTTCAAGTTCAACTCAAAACTGAGTTTAAACACCCAAGTTAATTCATGTATTTGTCAGTCAATTATCTAAATCTATTCAGGCAAAAAACTACAGCTTAATGCCTTTAGCATCACAGGCTCAATGGATATTTTCCTAGTGATGACTTAAATAATACACAGAGTTCAAAAGTTAAGTACTGATGAACTGTATACACAAACAGAACATAAGTCAAAAAATATTGCTACTGGGGGTTTCAGTTCAAAATTAGGGCTTGGGGTTTTTTATTTTTTCAAGTATTTAAATATATGTCTGTGGCCTGTGAATGGATGCAGACAAGTTCTCTCAGAAATACACTTGGCTTAGCCTAATTAGAGGGACTTCAAAAAAAATGGACCAATCAAAAGAATGGCTTTTGAAGGGATCAGGCAGGCCAGTTAAATTCAAAGCACAGAGGTCAGTTCAGAAGGTGGCTGCAACTTTTGGGGGACTGTTACGGAAAACCACATTGTTGCCAAAGAGCCAGAAAAGTTGCACCAGGGACTGTTTTTTAAGCACCATCACAATACCTGCTGATTCTTCAAGAGGAGCATGGGCTTGTCCTATGAGAATTTGGTGGGGAAAGCTTGCTCCCTCTACCCTGTGACCTGATCTTACCCCATCACACATTTTTTCTCTCGCAAACTCACAGAATATTTAAAAGGAACACGATTTGAATTCCTCAAAGTTGCCAAAATTGCCATTTGATATGGTGTAAGTCAAAAAGTATATCATTCTAAAGGGAAGAGTTTAGGAGTGTATAGATCTAAGTGAAGGAGATAGCAAGATATAATAGTTTTACATTTTGATATTCTTATTTAAGAAAAGTTTCTATGATTTTATAGCAAAACTCTTTTACCTACCCATGTATCTCTAAAATACTCCACAACTGAACTTTAAAATAAATTAAAAATATGCAGTATTATAATTACAATAGCTATGAATCACTTAATAAAACAACAAATTCTCTCAAAACAACACATCATTAAACCAGAAGTCATTAGCCAGACACGAAATATGGCCAAATATAAAATTAAAATAGAAACTAAACACCAAAGACCTCTAAACCATCAGTATTAACAGTCTTTTGATTTCTTATATATGGTGGGCTTGTCAGGCACCTACTTCCTTTCCATTTTCTCCAGCTGTGTAGAAGTAGGGTAGCTAAAATTAACAATAAAAAGAAAAATGGCACCAGAATTGCTAAGACACAATGTACAACTGAGAAATCAAAAGAACTACAGGTGAAACAACAGTGATCTCACACCTAGGTCCTCCCCTTTGGTACTCCTTTTGTAAGCTATCCTCTATTAGAAATCGTACTCCTTAACTACTGTGGTCAGACAAATCATAGCACAAGCATTTCATGTGGAACTACATGTTTATAGATATGCTACTACTCTATATAAGTCATTTCCAAAGGAAACTAAAAGTTGTTCTCCTAATAAGAGAACAGAAAACATGACTATGCTATTCATAATATGCATACTAAGTTAACACTGCTTGTTATTAAAAAATTGTGTCTGTAGATAGATGATATATGATAGAGGTCAAACTGTTTTTTCTTTTGGAATGTTGTTCCTTGCTTCAAAACAATTCCTTCTCAGGCTGTAAAGTCAAGAAAGCAACAGTGTTTCCATGTGAAGCCAACTGGCGTAAATTTTCACTCTTTCTTTAACTCTTCACAAAACTGTTATCATGTAGCCCTAACAGAATGCATGTCTTCAAGTACAATCACCCTTCAAGTTACATACTTGCAAAGTAAAGAAATAAGCAGGAAACCTGGGGACAACACTTGCAAACAGAAGCAATCACCTCTTATACAACTCATTGCCACAAGTCAGTCCTGGCTCGGTAACTGTATAGGACAGGCTCAAACTGGCCCCACAAGTTTCAAGGCTCTAATCTGTATGGTTACAGACTGTAGCATCTTTCTCCTGTGTCATGCAGATGAGTTTGAATTACAGAACTTTGCATTAGCAGCAAGCACACACGTAACCAGTGCACCATACACATATTATATAGAAGAAAAACTAAAATTTTCACCTAAACTAAAAGATGAAATAAGTATAGTTGTTTGATTCAGTACACATTGAGAGTGCATTTATCTTAAAATAAAAATATGTGTTGATTTATCATCAACTACTTCCAGTATAATCCGATAGATGACACTTTTCAAGCTTCACTGTTAAAGAAAACACACACACTACATTCTAAATAAGGAGCCCAGGTGGCACTGCAGTTTAGGTGTTGGACTACGGACAGCGAGCGGACAGCCTGGGTCAAACCCAGTTCGTGTTATTGGGGAGAAAGGTGAGACTCCCTGCTCCTGAAAAGACAGACAGTCTCAGCTATGCGCTGAAATCATCTTGGTGTGTGGGTGCTTGGGAAAATTCTAAATAATAATAAAAAGATTAGTTTCTTGGGGCAAGGTTCTTTCTTGTTTATCCCTGCATGCCACAGGTGCTGGTCCCACAGTAAATGTGTCATAAATGACAGTGGAGGGGGACAAACTGCGTGAACACTTACAAAAACTTAAGTTAGCCTGATCTATTAGTAGTCAGGAAACTTTTAAACTGGTTGAGAAATGCCTTCACACATTTTAAAACAACGGATTTGGAGAAATCAGAAGAGCCTTCTGTGAGTGCAACAAACTCCACACTTGACAGTACATAAATTGTAAATGATTTCCAACTTTCAAATCTCTCCCCTGGCATCCAGTTCCACTCTCCCCACCTTGCCTTTTCCCACCCCTCCTCCCCCACAGCAGGTGACTTCAGAAGGGACTTCACCCCATTCTATCACGTTGGTTCTGACTTAGGCCAACCCTAGATGCAGCAGAGTAGAACTGTGCCGCACAGGGTCTTCAGTGGTTGACTTTCATAAGCATATCATCAGTGTCTCTTTAGAGACATCTATGGATGGACTGAGCTGCCAGACTTTCACTAAGCAGCCTACTGCATCACCCATTTGCACCACCTATGAAGACCATGTTCCTTTTTAAAGAACTTAACGGAAAGGGCAAGGCACCTCTGTCATCTTGGTCTTTCCTAGTGTCAAAATGCAAAGAAGTTCCTGCAAAGGATGTTCAACCCTCTTAATCTTGTTTTCTCCCTGGGGTAATAATGTGCATTTTAATTCATGAAAGGTAGAGATGAATTGAAAAATTCTAGCCTGTCTAGATTCACTAGCCAGTATATATTTATAAGTTCTCATAAATTTCCTTATAATAATGCCTCTCAATAAATTTTCACTTAAGTCACAATCCTAAAAAAAAAAAAAAAAAAAAAAGAAGCACGGAGAGATATTTACTTTGGGTATCCCAGCCAAGCCTTGCCAACTTTTCTTTTAGAAGAATTGCTGGAATAAATGCAAAGGTGGGGGGTGAGTGAGGGGAACTGGTGTTCTCCCTTCACACCTCAGTCACCAAGCCTAATAATTTTCCCTGTGTAGCACTTCCGCAGGAGGGCTCATCTCAAGTACCCGGTGACTGAACTCTAGTTTTCAAATTGCTTTAACAATTTGGGCATTCTAAAGCGTCCTCCACGTGCCACAATCCGTCTTTCAGACATCCACAGAATGATAACGTAGAGTGGAAGAGTATTAGGAGTTCCAGAAATGGAATGCACTTTCATTTCAAGACCGTTTCCATTGTACTTTTCTTACATGCCCTCCCTCATCACCAGCTTCCTGTCTGCTGCACTCCAAAAAGGCTTACTGTCCCTTCTCTTTGTGCTCATATCACCCCTCCCATGTGACATTGCTCTTGATAACAATTGAGGCCATTCCAAGCCTCTTGTGGCATGTGTGTCTCTGCCTATCCTGAACCCCATTAAAGTCAAGGTAGGGGTGTTCATGTGCATAGGTGCTCCAACATTGGTGGAAACCAAAGTTTATCTATATTAATTTAACCTCAACTGAATCTTCTCTGCCAGTCTTATCATTTACTTAAAATTTTAAGCAAACTTCTACACAATTGCATTAATTCTTTTTGAGAAATGTTATTATGAATTGCTATATGCTTATTAACAATGTTCTGGAAATAACAAGTTTGCATCTTCACGAAGGTATTGCTGTATACTATAATCTTCATGATAGGTATGATAGGGTTTTTATGAATATTGTACTTTTTTTCATTTTCATGAAAACTGTAAACAATTGACAGTTACATATAATATAAAACAGCACTGCTTTCAATAAAACTTACTGGCTCTCATTGTTACCTATTCTGACTTGGCAAACTTTTACAACTTGCTAGACTTGGGGGGGGCATTTTCTTAATATAGCTATATTAATTCCACAATTCAGAACCCTCAAGGTTTAGCAGACTCTGATACAAAATTTTAAAAATAAAACTAACTCACGATTACTCAAGTTATTATGATAAAGTAAGTAATAGTGAGTCTCTAGCAAGGGACGGAAATTCAGCACCCTCAGGGGCCTCGGAATCTGCCAGCCCCCCCATCCCCGCCCACTACTGCTTTGACTAAGAAAGCTGCTGCCAGCACCCCTTCTTCTTTACACTGTTTACGCATCCCCCCCTTTTCAAACATCCTACTAGATACCTACCAGAATGACCTAAAATTCAGAATTGTCCCCTAAAGAGTAGAAGGCAGACTCGGATAACGGCCCCCTTCCAGCCGCCTCGGGAGTTCAGGTCCTCCAATGTCAAGGCACCCTGTGCATCGCCCCCTCAGCAGCGCCCAATGTCAGGAACCCAGGAAGCCTACAACGCTCAGGGTTTGTCGCTGGGAAATGTGGTTCCGTGTCCCTAAGAGAGCGACACTAAGATACCAGGAAGAGGGGTATTAGTGGTCTGGGCAGTTGTTTTCACAGCTGGCTGCCCAATCCCTCTCTGACAAACTTAGCTGGCAGGTGAGACCTTCCTATCTGGAGACCACTGCAGATCCTCAGCACCCCGCGAGCTGGGAGAGGGATCTGGAGGCAAGGGGTGTGGGGGTCCTGAAATGGTGCTGAG
>NW_022103915.1:77133646-77145111 GCF_000313985.2 Echinops telfairi | reverse complement strand
CAGAAGAGCCCTGCTTGGTTCAATGTTCTGCAACCAAGGTCTACTATCACTGTCTTGGAACTCTTCATTCTGAACTAGAGATCTTGCACTTTCCTGTGACAGTGGGTCTGAAAAAGTATAAAGCCAGCCCTCTCTCGAGGTTCATAGTTTTCCTAGGCCTGGCCTGTTCTTCCTTCTTGACAGACGCTCCCCACCAAGGAAACTGTCACGTATTCTTTTGACCCGATGGCATTTTCTTTTTCTGCCACGTCATTTGACCTCTGGTTCTAACCCAAGACATTGCAAGGTAGTTTCCTCTGGAGAGTTAGTAATGGCATTTGGTTTGGTTTGGAAATTTTTATTGTGCTTTAGGTGAAAGTTTATTAAGCCAATTTGGTTCCCATTTAATATTTTTGTACAAATTGTTTCGTGACATGGGTTATAATTGTCACAGTGTTGTCAGCATTCTCATTATTCCCATTCTGTTTGTGTTCTTTCCATTAATCCATTCCCTCCTCCCCACTTCCCCGCTGTTTATCTTTATTTTAGGGTAAAATCATCTTTACTTTTAAATACTGACCATTTGGCCCTATATAGTTGGCTGTTTCAGCAATATATTACTCACAGACAATGTTGTTTATTTTATAATTATTTGATTGAAAGGTGGAGTAGCTTCAGTAACAAATTCAACATGGATGGCAAAATTTAGCCTCATCTATTTCAGACATGTTGTCAGAAGAGATCGTTCCCTAAAGAAGGACATCATGCTTGGTAAAGTAGTGGGGCAGTGAAAAAGAGGAAGACCTTTGACAAGACTTTCAACAAGATGAATTGACCCAGTGGCTACATCAATGGGCTCAAAAATAAGAACAAGTGTGAGGATGATACAGGACAAGGCAGCGTTTGGTCCGTTACACCGAGGATCGCTATGAGTTGGAACCAACTCAAAGGCACCTAACAACAAGCAGATCTTATCGTAGAAGTGACTACATTCTATCACATCTTATCATGGGAGGTGACTCATAATGCTGAAACACAGAATCACAGCCCAGCCAGGTTGACACACAGCCTCAATCATCACAGGCAGTCTCAGCGTCTAAATTATCTTCTATTTGTGTATTTTAGGTGTGTTTTAAAACATGACCTATGCCAAAAATGAGGTCCTCTAGTTTTGTCCCTATAGTCTTTTCCAGGAATATTTTAGCTGTAATATTTATTTAGATCTTTACTTCATTTTGAATTTATTTTGGGGCATGGTAGAAAATATGAATACTAGTTCTTCTTTATCTTTTCCCTACTTTTGCAAATGGGTAACCAGGTTTCCATTGCCATTTGTCAGACATTTTTGCCTTTGATGGGATCTCAGCCCCTTGTCAAAGGATCAGCTGCTCGTAAATGGGAGTATAGTAATGAAGCTTTAAAGTTCTCAGCGAGTGTCATTCCTCTGGAATAAATCTAGTCCTTCTAGATTTGGTGGTGTGGAAAATATTCATATGTTCATTGGTCTTTCCCAAGCTTGTTACTTACTCTATCCATGTTGTTGTTGTTGTTGTTGTTGGGTACCATCAAGTAAATTCCAACTCATCATGCCCTCCATGGTAGAGAGCCATTTCCCCATGGTACCAGATTCAGCTAAATTCAGTTATCCTTGATGCAATGCCCTTTTGAATTCTCTACAATATCAAAAAACACTTCCTTCCTTTCCATCTACGGTAGACATTGAGCCAGTATTCCACAGTTCCCATTCCAAGAGAGAAAAGTGTTTCTAGGTCTCATTAAATAATTTTTTTTAATGCTGCTCAATTTACGAGAGACCATCAAAAGCTACTTTCACTTGAGTTTTAGAAGCGCTGGATACATTCACATTTTGTAAAGGCCAGAACTATTTATTGAGGACCTTTTCTTTGCCGACCCTCTACTGGCACAGTGAAGACAGGCAAGGCTCCCTGATATTTTAGGGACTTTATGGAAACAAAGGAAACAAGCCAACAATGCAGGGAGAAGATAGATGAGATGCCTGGTACTTAAAACTAAATGAGCTTTCATTACATGAGAGTAGGAGAGGATACTGCTTTGGACTGAGTGGTGAGAGAAGGCTTGAGGAAGGAATTGATATTTGAGCACAAACCTGGAGAAGAGAATGGGGCCGGCCGTACAAGCATGTCGGTGAAAAGCATGTGAGGGAAGAGCTAGTGCACAAACGCACACGTCATGTGCTTGGTGTTTTCAAGGCCCAGGGTTAAAGGAACAAGAGCGCAGGGAGCAAGAATAGCCTGAGGTCAGATCAGACATTGGTAGAAATCAGATCGCAAAAGATCTTGAAGGTTATAGTAAGGAGTTTTTATTTTATTCTAAGTATACTGTGGAGCCACAAAAAAGTACGACACGAGAAAGTGCTAAGATTTAATTAACAGAATGAAATCAGAAAAAAAAGCAAATCAAATAAATCTCAAAGCCTCCGGTGCTTCCCTTAACAAGGAGAAAATCTCCACAAGGGATTGGCTGTAAGCACTTAAGGAGCCGAGGAGCGCTTGGTAACTGCTACTCACCTTTGCTTACTAAGGGAGTGAACAACAGATAACACTGGAGGGAAAACTAGTATGTATCTCTGGCAACTTTAAAATCCTACATAAAACTTTGATGAACTTGGCTTAGGAGAATATCAATGGTTTAATTTCTTCAGAGGGTTTTAACTTTGGAGAGCGGATATAGCAAGCAATAAGCTGCTTAAAGAAATGACATTCATGAAATGGGATTTTGTTTCTTCCATCAATGTTGACATTACTGGAATCATAATGGGCTTCTGGCAATGACTTAGAAGACCACCTTTGGCATAAAGTTCAATGCCCGAGTCTAATTAAGTTTCCATGTAAAATTTATTTGGCGAACAACAGTGAATACAAGAAAATGTCTTGAAATCAATTGTGATGATGATTGCACAACTCTTTAAAATATGATTGAATGACTAATTATATGATACATGAAGCATATGCCAGTAAAACTATTTTTAAAAATTGATTTGGGGATTCAAAGGTGTGCAGAAATACTTAGGACAACTTTTAAGAGGTACTTGGGGCAATTTCTAAGTTACAACAGCTATTATACAATGCATTACGCCTCCTTAGCATTTAAAGTTTTATAAATTCTCAACATAAATTAACAATTAATTTACACTTAACACCCCTCTGAAAAAAAAATTGTTACCCTGTACTTCCTAAACATGTTTCACCTCAGAACTCCTCTCCCTCCACCTCCCCCTTTTTAAACATAACCTGGACATTTCACATAGCTAATGTTCTACAGATCACATTTGGGGAAATGGTGTGTCATTTGACAAATGAAAAAGCATTTCGATTAAAATACTCCAAATCATTAAAAGCAGATATTTTAAGATAAGCAGGAATCACAAAGACAGCTGCATAATATTGGAAGTGTCCGTAATCCACAGTTAAGAATCAGAAAGAGAGTGGAGAATAATCTGATTTGGATGAGAGTCACTCTAGGACCACTATGTGCTTTGTCCAAATAAAATAGACAGCCAGCCTTTTTTTTCTCGTTTCTTTTCTGTTTTGCTATCCGCTTTATCTGGACAAAGCATACAGTAGCCCAAATTCATTTGGGAAAAAAGTTCCCATTGCTTGGGGTATATAGAAAGAGTCTGAAGACCTCTGATGTGATGGAATCAGAATTGCCTTTGGGAAAAGGTTTTGGCAGTAGCTGTGCCACTTTGTAGTGTGGTTAAGGGCCAGGACGTCAAGGGCAGACTTCCTGGGTTCATACCCTGGCACTTCCACTAATTGTGCCCACACGCCTCTGTATCCCCATTTGTAAAATGTGGTAGTTAATGATTGAATGTGCATAAAAGCCCATAGAACGTTGCCTGGCACCTATCCTTGCTGTTGCTGCTATTTGGTACCGGAGAGTCCACTTTCTCCTGAACTTCTCTGACAGAGTAGAACCGGCCCGCTGGGTTTTCTAGGCTATAGATATGTACCGGAGCAGATGGCCAGGCCTTCCGCCCATAGAGCCTGGCTTTTGGTTTGTTCCCAGGGCTCCTTTCCACCCCTGCCAACTGCTTTTGGGTTGATTGAGGGCTCCGAGAGCACCCCCAAAAGAGTCGCTATCACAAATTACTTTAATACACACATGATTTCTGCCAGCAGCCCTCTTTTATGATGTAACAACAGAGCAAGCAAGCCGACCTCTGGCTTTGCTTGGCCTCTAGCAAGGAAAAGGATGGAAAGAAAAGGGTTCGAAGTAAGCTGCAGCTCGGTGTGAGTGAGAACTGTGCCATAAAACTCCCTAAAAAAGTGGCGTGCACGCAAATGAATTGGTTTCCAAGGGATTGCTCTGATGGATGGGTGTTCAGTATCTCCACATGTTCCTGGGGAACCCCAAACAACAGCCACCTGGCATAGAACAAACGTTCCAATGTTCAAAAAAGATTCTAAGAATTACAGACCACTGAGTTTGACATCAGTAACCAGCAGCATTTTAGAATGGATTATTAAACAAAGGGTTAGGAAGACTTGTAAATAAAATGGTCTTTACTAAAAGAAGGCATGGGTCCTTTAAAGCATTATCACTATTCTTTTTTTTTTTTTTTTTTTGCCTCCCGCTCTTAATTTCCAGACCAAAGGAGAACAGTACACCTATTTGGCTTATGTGAACTCCCCCCAAACGCAGCTCCTGCTTGCTCTCCTACGGCTCAAACTAACAAAAGTGTCCACTGGAGAGAGTGAAATCAGGAAAGTGGCAACAGCTGTTGGACAAAACATTAAGCCTCCCCAAGTCCTTCCTGGACCAAAACAAGAATAAACATAAACATGTAAATAAATATTGATTACTGCACGGCAAGAAAGGTGTGGGTAATGGGTGGCCACCTGTCTCTTCACAGAGGGGAGGAAACCAAACTCCAGAATAGCCTACGGCCCATTCCTATGGAGCAGGATCCTTCCTATGGAGGACTTGCCTACACCACCAACTTTGCGACAAGTTCTGAAACCAGCTATCTCTTCCACAGCACTCTCAAAGTCCCTGATCGCCTCTCAGCCACATGCTTTGGGGGCCTCTGTCCAGTTTGGGCAATGTTACAGAGCTCTTTTAGCACTGTTGATAAAGCCCCAAAGGTAAACCACCCTGCCAAAAGCCCCAGCCCCAAATAGTCAGTTCTAGTTCCGAGGATCAGCAGACCTCACTACCACAGCAGCACCCTTCTCACAGGCGTCTCCAGAGAGTCTCCTCCCTGCGGCATTCCTAGCGCCTTAGACCAGGAACTCTAAAGGACTGTCTCCTGCTCTTGCCTCCTGTTCGGCTATTGCCACCCATTGCTGCTCTCTGTTGCTTCTCTGATATAACAGCTTCCTCTACCTACATAAAGGAGATTCCGTCTACAAGGATCTCAGCAGCCCAGTGGACAAGCTCTCCTGCTGGCTCCCTTCTTTCTTGCTGGTAGCAAGATTTCCCACTTCTGAGAGGGCTTATCTTATACTCTTCAGGGTGGCAAAATTGACAGATTCCCTCTTTAAGAGTTCCAAGTTTTCACAATCACAATTACTCTTCTTAACAATCACTCACAACTGAGTAATATAATCCTATTAGCATCTTCCCCTACCGTCTCTTACTTAGGCCCATCCTGAAAAGAGGCGAGTCATTTGTTGAAAGTTGAAAGACTATGACTAGAAGCACCGTACTAAGCAATTCACTGCACCACTGCATGCGCTACTGTCAAACGGGAAGAGGGCCTTGATGGTTGACAGTCTTGCTTGTCTATTCAACTTTCTAATGAATGATTTACACTTGGAACATTGGACAGAAAGACGTTTGACAGACCATTAGATGTCACGAGTTGAAGAGGGATTGCTTAAAACTCTTGGTAGAATAAATTTTAAAAGTTCTTTTAAAATGATTATAAAAAGATAGATGGTAGATATGGAACAGTAATAAGTGTTGTTACAAAGCTCTGTTCGCACTGCTGATAAATGTTTGAAGGGTTCACTACTCCACTATTAACCTCATGCTGTTGTAGTGAGCCGACGTGTACACGTTCATTAGAACTACTCCATTGTTTTCTTTATGGTGATCTTTCAGAAGCTGATTGCCAGGCTTAGGAGGCATCTCTGGGTGGATTTGAACCACTAACCATTCAGGTTGTACTTGAGCACTTAACCTTTGTCACCACCCTATTCCAACAGTAATAGGTATCATATAATCTTTGATTTTTTTAAGCCAAATAACAACAAAGTGTAGACTAAGAGAAACTGTGTTTTACCTCTAGAACACACTACTGGTATATAGTTCTTCATATTTGGATAAGTTAAAAATTATTTCTACAACATTATAGAAACGTTTATTAAACAAAAAATATTGAAGTGTGACGCTGTTGTTTCATGACATATCCTCTATCTAGGTCTATACATTTCTGTAGGCTGTGTTTTCAATCCTTCCTTGAAGATTTCTGTACAGCTCAATTTACACCATGTCTAAACAGCAGGCATGGCATCTTCGATAAACCCACATTGTGTTCCTCTTGCATGTTCCTCTTCCTTGAGTTTGGAGAACAAAAAGAAGCCTGAAAGGGTAAGATGAGGCTGGTGAGGTTTGTGAGGTTTCCTGAAAAAACTCTTGTAGGACAGCCTGAAGGATGAACCTTCAGAGAAGAGGTGCTGTTGTGAGAGAAAAACCTCCCTGGCACTACTTCCCATCGAGATTTTCAGTTTTCTTCCTTCGTCCCTCCTGAACCAACTGTGTCTTTTCTGAAAATCTATTAAGATGACCTCTTTGGGATCCCAATAAAATCAAAAGTCTAACTTTCTTAGCTGACGTCTTTGCCGTGACTTTAGCCCAGCCCATACCTTCGGAAGCACTGTTTTAATTGAGCCTTGCTTAGAAGGCTCTCTAACAAGACTAAGAGAGCTTGTCTGTGGCCATCCACTGAAGACAGAGACATGTGAAACCAGGTTTTTCTGTGCGTACATGAACTGGAATCCTAATAACAATGCTTGCTGAGATCCTCAGAGAGTGATGTGTGATTGTTCCATAGTATTTCCAACAATCTAGGTTTTTCCCATTTTTTTAATGCATACAAAGTTGAAGAAAATAGCCCTGTATGTAAGACTTTAAGCACAACTCTAATTCCTTCCAGTGAGTTCCTAAAGGTGAAATACCAGCAGAGAGGATATGTATATTTGAGAACTTTCTGAACCATTTTGACACACTGGCCCTTAGGAAAAATCACGGTTTATAAAAGTGCAAATTTTTTAACATTCATCTCTCCAAAATTTATTTATTAATAGACAAAATATTAATGTTTCATTTTCATATATTTGATTGTTCATAGGAAATTAAACATTTTTATATGCTAATGGCCATTTGTATATCTTCTTTAATTTGTGTTAGTTCCTTGTAACTCTTTTGTATTATATTCCTTTCCTAGTTGTTAGTGCATGAGAGATTCTTGTAAAAAAATTGTTCCTTTTCTATATATAAGGTTTTTATATATAAGGTTTTGTCACTCATTTTGATTTTTATGAAGTTATAGATATCAACCTGTTTTATACATATCCTTTTCTGTCTTTGCTTATATCTTCCTAATCTGAAATCAGGTAAATATTTATCTATAGTGTTTTCTATTCTTTATTATTATTGCTTTTAATCAGTATGGGAGGTATCTGCATTATATATGTTGATTTCTAGGTTGATCACTTATTTTTGTTACTCAGTACTACTTTAATTGCATTTATATCTAGCAATGGGCTGGAAGGTATAGATAGAATCAGTTTCCAGTGTTTGCCTCTGAGTTTTTGAAAACATTATTTTTCTAACTCTTTAAGTCATGGGTGAACTTGCGCATTCCTAGTACCAAATGTTGACACATTCACCAATATACCTCTTGTACACACACAGATACCTACATTTACCTTATACCATGACTTCTTGCTAGACTTGACTCCTTAAATTGTTTTTTCTGCAGTTTATAAAAAAACAAACCTGGATTCTGCTTTTCTTAGGTGCTGGCACATCCATCCTGTGCACAGCAGAATGTATTACTGCCTGGTCCCGCACCATCTTCACAACCCTGGCTTGATCCCATTGCTGCAACCACCATGTCATTCATGTTGAAGGGATTCCTCTTTGGTCCCAACCCTTGACTTTACCAAGCAGTAAGTCCTTCTCCAGCGAATGGCCCCGTCTGTTCACATGCTGGAAGTACAGATGATGACGTTTCACCCACCTCACTTGTAAAGAGCCTGCTGGCTGTTCTAAGAAAAAAAATCTTTATTCTTTTGGCAGCCTAGGCTATTTTAACATTCTTTTCCCACACCATAATTCGAAGACATCAGTGCTTCTTGGTCTTCCTTAGTCATTGTGTAGTTTTCACATGCATGTGAGGGGATTGACAATACCATGGCTTAGGTAAGGCACATCTTAGTACTCAAAGTGATGTCTAGGTTTGTTTGCTTTTTTAACACTTTGAGAAGGATTTTATTTTTCAACAGATTTTCCCAGTGTGATTGTATAAAACAGCCTGGAAGGGGCCATATCTAACCTCCTCTGGCTTCCCTATTACCATGAGGCAGGGGTCAGACTGTCTCCGTGCCCTACCCTTCTTTATCTACTTGTGTTCTGACACCAAACTTTCCTTTCATGCCACCCGGCACCTTTGCTGGGCTCAATAACTCATTGTAATGGCCACACAGAACTCACAGACAATAGTCTTTGCTAATGGGGAATATTAAGGGATTTGACAGCACAGACACAGTGATTGATCAGTAAACCACAAAGATGCAGTGATTGATCCATAGCAACACCTCTCCTCAGTCCGTGGTCAAATCTCTCTCTGGTCCTCAGCCTTTCAGTCACATGGTCCTTAGGCTCTGCCTCTGTGTACCAAGAAGCCTACCTGTGGCTTTACCTCACAGTCCCCGTTTTCGAACTGCTCCTTGGTTCTGTCTCATGGTTTCTGTGCCTTGGCCTCTGGTCTTTGCTTGGCTCCTTTGCTCTAACCTATAGTCTCCCTGTCACAGTCTCTGGTGCCTCTGGTCTTGGCTGCCACCACTTCAGACAGAGATCTCAAACCTGCTCTTCTTCCAATGGTCCTGGGATTTCTTTCTGTGTCTATGATGGCTCTTAGCCACAGAGAAATGGCTTCTATGGAGGTGTGATTTTGTCTTTTTAAAAATCTTTATTTAGATCATTTTATTGGGGGCTCTTACAACTTTGTTACAATCCATACATCAATTGTATCTGACATATTAGTACATATATTACTGTTGTTCTTTCCTAGACATTTACTTTCCATGGAGCCCTTGGGATCATCTCCTTCCCCCCCCCTCCTCCCCCCCACCCTCACAGCCCCTTGATAGATTATAGATTGTTATTATTTTCTTATTTCACACCAACCACTTTCTCCCTTCCTCTCTGATTTCTGTAGTTCTTCCCAGAGCATGTACATAGGTATAGGCAAGAGATAAAACTCACGACACATGAAACCCAAGAGCAGGAATGGGAATATTGATACCACAAGGGTAGGGGAAGGGGGGAAGTGGAGAGGGAGGGGGTACTGATCACAGTGACATTGTCTTTTAGCAGACTACACCTCCGAGGAAGCAAAGGGTTTGATTTGGTTCACTCTGTACTTTCTCACTTACTCACTGTCATCGGGTCAATTCTAACTCAGATCCACCCTCTGGGACAGGGTAGAACTTTCCACATTTGATTTCATATGCGTTAAACCTAAAACCTTAAGCTCACACTTCTTGAATTAAGTCCTAATTTAATTAAGTCCTAATTTACATTCATTTTAAATAGATAGCTATTTCTGTATTTGTATATATACATAATAGTTACTTGTATATAAGTTCTTATAAATATGAGGATTTCTGGTGGCACAGAGCTTAAAACAGGCAGCTGCTAACACAAAAGTCTGTGGGTCAAACTCTCCCCCAGTCTGTGGGAGAAAGGGATGGCAGCCTGTTTCTGTAAAGCTGGATAGTCTTGGAAAGTTTGGGGGACATGCTGCTCTCTCCTACAGGGTGCTCTCGCTTGGAAATGCCTGATCAGCAACCAAACTTATAACTATATTTTGCTATGTTTAGTCAGTCATCCAGAGTGTCTAGGAAAAGTGCTCATACGCTGTCAAAAGGAAACATGTTGAACTTTAGACTTATTTCAGAAGGTATTTTAAAAAGAATAATGTACTCTTATTCTCACACGAAATAGCATTGTAGAGTACCTCAGCCTTTCTCATTGGGGCCAAAGTGGAAGTTCAGCTACCACAATGGGGTCTCAGTGCTGATTGGTGTCCACTCAGCAGCGCTCCTCTCACTGCCCGGCCCATGTTTGCCTTCTCTCTTTCCCCCTCTTTTTAATTTCAGTGCATTCCCACTTCTCATCTATACTGACTTTGGAAACTAAACTTAAAAACTAAACTCATTGAAATGTACACTGGTACTTGCTTTGGAGAAATAAATTTAAATCATTGATAAAGATTTTTTTTTTAGCTTTTTTCCTTTGCCAATCATTTCTAAGTTATTTTATAGACTTTTAAATGTTTTACAATTAAATAATGCATTACGTTTTTAGCTTGTGATGTTATCATCTGCATCCTTTTCAGAAAACAATAAAGCCATTTTAGTAACAATAAATCTTTTAATCCAAAGTAATTAAAGAACTGATACATACGGTGATTGTAACCAAGGGTAAAACTTAGTTTTAAGCTTCCTCACAGCCAAAACAAAGGAAGGAAAGCAATATGATTTTTTAATTCTCTCTGTCTGATTTTAAACCAAGTTTTCAGATAAAATTATCCTAAGTAGTCATGGAAAATCTTTTGATCTACACTCTGAGGTACTGAAGGGCTATATTTTCTCCAAAAAAACCGCAGCATTTTATGCCCACTTCAACCCAGAGCTAAGTCACAGACACTGTCCACGAGTGGAAAGATCTGTCTGGGCTGGGGCTCAGTCTAACTCGGGATGATGGGCTGGGGCTCAGTCTAACTCAGGATGATGGGCTGGGGCTCAGTCTGACTCGGGATGATGGGCTGGGGCTCAGTCTAACTCAAGATGACTGTTGGTCATGACCGCTCCTCTGTCCTGATAAGCTTACAGCACTTTCTTAGTGTGATCACCATGTCCCTCTATAGGGGAGAGTTTGGGCTTGTATCCTATACATTGGAAACTTTTCTAATTACCTGGCCATAACACTCCTCAGCATAGAACAGTTCCATAATTGGCACTACATCAGGCAATGGTTAGAACTTAAAATGGCCCCTAAAAATGTGTACCATAGTTCACGAACTACTTCTAAAAATATGAATTGCCTTGGATGGAATAACATTTATTGTTCTTTTTCTGATTTTAATGGTTATTCTGATTATAAAAATTATTTGTGCTTGTTTCAGACATTTTAGGAAACACAGAAGTCGAAACAGCCCCCAAATCTTGTGTAATTTGCTAACCCATTTTTGCTAATTCCATTCCCTT
>NW_022103915.1:77129413-77131776 GCF_000313985.2 Echinops telfairi | reverse complement strand
CATGTGTTTATCAGCCAGGTTGGCACAATAAACTTTAACTAACTCACAAACCATGTATAAAAAATTCAAATTTAAAGGAGCATCTAAAAGGGTTTTTGATTCTGGATCATTTAGAATAGCTGTGCTTCTCCTTATTCCTCCTATTAATACAACTTTAAGATTTTGGATATATATGAAAGAACATCAAAAGGTGTATGTAAAAATTCCATTATTTTTCAGTAATATTTTCCACAAATGTTTTGAAGCCCCTTAATGTGAAACGAACACAAGAATACTCTGGGGAAACAATAGAGCTAAATAGGCAAATTGTAGACATTGAAAATAAAACAATAACATGAGAGTAAGTTTTTTTGTTGTTGCTTTTTGTTTCTTGTTGTTTCATATATCCTGTCCTGAGTGCTTAAAAAGACTGAAACACAGAAACAAGAACAGATATAAATAGAAAGTCTCCAATCCTGCTTTTCCTAGTTAAAAGTACCAGGAAGGAATAGCCCAGCCAGACAGAAAACTTTGAATCAATTATTCCCTGTTGTTATTGGGTGCGATCGGAATCATTTTTGATGCATAGGAACCCAGCCTAATGCTATGGGGGAATATACTGTCCCACACCTACCAGCAAAGACTTTCACCCCATTATAAGGTCCCACTCACTCCTAAAACCTACTTCCCCATCATTGAAGCGGTATAAAAATCAAAGGAGGCAAATTGGGAACCTTAATTACATTCCTATTAGTAGAGAGTGGGTGGTAAACCAGCAATCCAGAAATTACATTACTTATTGCATTGGACAATTTTGCTGCATAAGACCTCTTCAAACCATTGAAGAGCAAGAATGTTATTTTGAAGAATAAGGTGCTCCCAACTCCAGCCAAGGTACTTTCAGTTGTCTCCTGTGCATGTGACAGTTGGACAGTGAATAGGGAAGACCAAAGAAGAACTGATGCACTTGAATTACGATGTTGAAGATTATTGAAAGTACTATGGACTACCAGAAGACGAAACATATTTGTCTCAGACAACGAACAGCTAGCATGCTCCTTTGAAGCTAGACTACAGAGACTTTGTCTCATGTACTTTGGACATGTTATCAGGAGGGACACGCTGTGGGGGAAGGATGTCATGCTTGGTAAAATACAGGGTCAGGAACAGAAGGAAGAGCATCAAGGAGCTGGGTTGATGCAGTAGCACCAACGATCAAGCATAACAATGATCATGAGGATGACACGGAATCTAGCAATGTTTGTTCTGTTGCACATAGGTTAACGATGAGTCAACACCGACTAGTTGGCACTTAAAAACAATATATGGAGGACATGAATGCCTGCCCCACAACTTGGCAATGAGGAGGCTTCTCTTCCTCACTTGGTGGAGTAATGTCAGAAAGGCCTGAGAGGAGGGGTCCCTAAATTCCACACCTGACCAGGAGTAGCCTTCACCCACAAAGTGACAATGCAAATGAGGGGTGAAGTGAGCTTTTACTTCCATTTAGTACTAATGAGGTGGTAACTGCCTTCCTCTTCAAGGGGAAGTTAAAACAGAAGTGTTAAAGAAATCACAGAGCATTAGAACAGCCAAAAATGTGTAGGATATAATAGAAAACCGCTGGCATATGAAGATCCCTGAAAAACCTCATGTTAATAACAAAAGACTCTAAACAGGGGGCAAAAGAACACAGGTGTTGAAATTAGCTAAGATTCTGTCTCAGCTACTATAAAAACACTTCTGTGAATAATTATAAACAAGCTTAAAACAAATGAGGAAGTAGACCTAGTCGAAAAGAAATAGAAAGCTTCAAGGAAAAATAAATTCTTATTAGGATTTATATGTATGAATATAAAGATTAAGGTGGCTTTTTACATATATATGTAACAACAATAAAAAAATAAGTAACGATGTCATTCACTGGATGTGTTTAATAATGAAAGAGTGGTGAGGGCACTGGAAAGAATAAGTGGATTTAAAGATAGAATAATAGAAAATATGCAATCTTAACAAAATAGGGAAATGAGTTTACAACAACAACAAAAAACAGATCTTAAGACCAGTGGAATCATACGAAGATCTAACACTCAAGAGACCTGAATCGCACAATAAAAGGAGAAGGAGAAGAAGCTTAAAAGGAGTTCAAAGAAATATTGACTGACCATTTCCTTAATTAAGATAGATATATATCTGAAATTTTCAAAACCGAGCAAACCTCCAAGTTTTTATAACAGAGCAAAGCACATTCCAATGAATTCCAGAGCAAGACACAGCATAACCAAACTTCAGAGAACCATCATTAAGCTGCTGGTGCCCAGCTACCAAAAGATATAGCACCTGAAGCCTTAAAGACCTGAAGATAAACAAGCAGCCATCTAGCT
>NW_022103915.1:77126782-77128455 GCF_000313985.2 Echinops telfairi | reverse complement strand
AGCTGACACCAAGGGCTCAAGTGGAAAGCGGGTGTTGTGAGAATGATGAGGTCAACATATGTACTAATGTGCTGGACACAAATGATGTATGTATGGATTGTGATGAGTTGTATGAGCCCCTAATAAAATGATTATTTAAAAAATTAAAAAATACATCGATCTTGAAAGCAGCTAGAAGGAAAGGACACACCTACCTGTAAGGAAAGAAACAAAGTGAATGGCAGGAGAGTTCTCATCCAGACCCACTCTTACTGATTGATGTCTGCTATTACAGACCTGCCCTTCTTATTCCCTTCCACCCCCTCACACCATCACCAACGTCTTGAATTCCTGACCCTAGCACCTTAAAGTATGGTGTTTGGAGATAGGGTGTTTCTTTTGTTACGTTAATGAAGCAATGTGTAGGTGGATCCTAAATGTCATCTCTCTGTATTATCAAAGCACCTGTGTAAATACAGGGGAAGACCTACACCATGTAAATGTCCTTTATATGCCAAGGAAACAAGGGATGCCTGGGGCTACCAACAAGGAAGAAATCAACATGGTTGAGATCTTGATTTGGTCTTTTAGCTTCCAATACTGTAAGGAAAAAATACATTTGTTTTTTAAGTCCCCCAATTGTAATATTTCTGTTAGTATCGCACTTATTAAATAAGTCAGCCTCAGAGACCAGAAGGAAATATTATGACAATTTTTCAGTATTGAAGAAAGTTAATTTCAGATACATCAATACTTGCATTAAATATTAATAATTGAAATACACTAATGAACAGTGAGAAATTAACAGACTGGACAAAAATTATACCAAACTAAACAAAAACCAAGATCTAACAATATGCTGTTTACCAAAAACCTCACCTCAAACACAACAAGCAGGTGAAAGTAAAAGGAATGGGAATGATTCCAGAGATATAGAAGTCCGGTAAGAGGGAAAGCATCCAAGTTTAGGTTAGCATTGGCGTGTGAGGGAGAAGGAAATCTTAAATAGGTGCTAATGCAGGTTCTTTTAGAAGTAGATTTTAAGATAAGAGTTCAGGTGTACTCCCGTTTATTTTCTTCAGTTGGTACTGGATAGTCAAAGATGTTTCATCCCTAAATGGGTGGGTTCTCAACTGGGAAATCTGGAATGACTGGGACCCTCTCTGCTTCTGATTTTTCATCCTGGACCCCTTCCTTCCTGGCACGGAGGGAGTCAGGGGTCCAAGACATCAAAAGCAGCAGCTGCAAAGCCTATTGGGGTCTTAGCTTGACAGGTGCCTGTGTTACTTTTGTTACACTGTCCTATTCTATTGGTCACAGGCAGTCACAGAATCAGTGGAGATGGAAGGGAATGAAGAAATATGAGGGAGCTTCAAAAGTCTGTGGGAACAAAAATGTATTATCTTTTAATCACATTTTCCCACAAACTTCTTGAAGATCCCTAGCATACTTTTGGATGGAATGTGTGGTCATATTTTGCAATCTAGCACAACTATCAAGTACTTTATGACTGGGGGTAATTAAAACTGAATCCAATTGGTCTGAGGGACCTGAGTAATTTTTACTCCATATCCTAGCATTCATTCATTGCAAATGACTCCCAGGAGGGCATTCATTCTATCAAATACAACAACTTTTAAAATGTCAAATGCCTTCATTTATGAAGAATATATGTAGATAGATCTAGATGTTAT
>NW_022103915.1:77123115-77126226 GCF_000313985.2 Echinops telfairi | reverse complement strand
TGTGGATTGGTGTCAGACATATGGGCTAATGTTGGACTTGTGGGCTTGGGCAGCACTGGGTTGGGATGTTCTCTTGATGTGCACTTACCATTTATATAAAACTCTCTCGTATAAATCAGTTTCTGTGGATTTGGTTCGCTAAAGTACCCAGACTTATAAACCCAGCTAGTGATAAGCAATGGTTTGACCTACCCCACTTTGTCTTGCTGCTTAATGGTGGAACTGAAAACAGTTGCACACCTACTAAGGGCTCATTTTATCTGGAAACAACACATAACATCGCAAACACATAAACCACAACTCAGCTAGAAAATAGATCCTAGGATTGAGCCTCCGTGTCATGGTTTCAGGAGTCAATCCATCATGGAGAGTTGATGACAGTGAGGACTTTTAGAGAAAGAACCCAATGGTACCATTGTCTCAGATTGGGTTCCTTCTGAACCAGAGTCCGGAGTAAGGACCCCTGTGCAAGTGATGTATTTAATAAGTGCCCTCTCGTAAAAGCTTGAAGGTAAACAAGCGGCCATCTAGCTCAGAAGCAACAAAGCCCACATAGAAGAACATATCAGCCTGTGTGATCACGAGGTTTCGAACGGATCATGGAAGACAAATGGGTGCATAAGCAAATGTGGCGAAGAAAGCTGATGGTGCCCATTTAGAGATTTAACATCTACCTGAGTTTTTATTTCCATTGAAAGTAAACTCTGAAGGGTAAGAATATTCTACCTGGATGCCAGTAACATTTGTAGATTCTTTATATAAGACTATTGTTCATGGTGCTGATCTGGAAGCTAGCTATTCTTTATAAAACTGTGGTCATAGCTACCTTGCAGAATATATTATCATCTAAGAACCATATCTGTATTATAAATATATGAGACTGAAAAACAGGTCAAATTATTGAAATTTATTCATAAATGTTCTGAAGATACTTTACAATAGTAATTGTGTATACTATACATTTTTCATTTCTGGCACCATAATATGTTTTACATACCTATCTGCACTTCAATATTTCCCACAAGAAGAATCCTGTTTCCCAAAGAAAGAATCTAAAAGCCATATTTCCCTACATGCATTGTGTTCAAGTTGACAGGTCCAGGTCGGGAAGCATTTCTACTAATCTCCTTGGCAACTGTTCTTGAAGCAGTTCTGAGGTTGGCAATAGATGTAGCAATTAAGTCACTAATTCAGTTTTGTGGTATGAGTCTTTTGATGAGCTTACTCTGTCTCTTCTCCCAGACCTCCCTATAAGTATATAAAATCTATGTATACCTCTGGCTATGGAGTCAATCCCAACCCATAACAACACTAATTAGGGTTATTGAGACAATAAATCATTAAAAGAACAGACAACCTTATCTTTATTCCTTAGAACACCTAGTGGGTTTAGACTACCAATTTTTCAGTTTCAGCCCAAGGCTTACCTAACTACAGTACATGATGTTTCTGGTTAAACTAGGCAGATGAATGAAGTTGCTTGTACCTAAGGACCTTAGCACTTGAATGATTTATAGAAGACTTTTCAGTGACCTCTTTGGAAATGCGTATCCAGGGGTCATTAATCGGCAGTTAGTTGGAAAGCTCTAGGGATCCAGTTAGTATTAAGGAAAAGAACTGGCATCCATGGCTTCCTGTGATGAAACAGTTGCTCATTTTACCACCTGTGGTCTCAAGTAATTGAAAATAAAGTGACTTCAGAGGAGTGCATGGTTGCGGCCTTAAAACCATGTAGTATAAATGAAGGATGCAAGGTTCTAGAGGGGGAGCTGACTGCTTCTAAATGTGCCGGAGCTTTGAACGAAAGGAAATGACGAGGCAAAGGTTTTAAATCCTCAGCTCTAGACAGTCAAGCCATGGCGATAAAATGATTACCCAAACACTCGCTCTCATTTCTACAGGGCCGATGAAATGGAAAAGTAAATGCACAGTCTAATCCTCTGGTTTCTGAATGACGTCAGTTGAATTCAAACGGTACCATGTCTCTTACTGAAAGTTAAGGTATATGAGTGGAATTGCAATTGGAACAAATGGAAAAAATCTAAAAACTCAAAGGTTTTGAGCACTTGAATACGTCAATCCACTGACCATCTCTTACGAAGAAAAATAGCATCATCCTCAGTGTTTGATGAAGGTGTTTTTGCCTTCCTTAAAAATTATCTAAACATCTTGCACGAGAGAATTAATTTGCAAAATGCTATCATTGTCCTCTCTTTCTGACACCAATTAATGCCGTGGAACCATAACTAGCGTCCTAAGAACCCACTGCAAAGTCACTCCCAAGAAGACAAGGATTGCACTATTTAGCCACGTTATAGCGGGAAACAATCAGCATGAACATGTGGTAAAATTTTACACTCAAACTCCAAATGCATTGCTGTTGAATTGATTCCCACGCACAGCAACCTTGCAGAAAGAAGAGAGTAGAATTGCCCTCATAAGGTTGCCAAGGCTGTAAATCTTTTTGGAAGAAACGTGTGTGCTCAAGCTACTGACCCTTTGTTAAGCCTTCAGTAAGTAGTGACGTTTTAGTGGTGTTGGGACAGAAGTTTGAAGGCCAACTTTCTGCTTAGCAGCCAAGCACTTAACCATTGCATCACCAGGGCTCCTTGGTTCTAACTAGAATGCATGAAAGACAGTTATAGTGTTCAAAAGTTTTAGATATGAATGCAGAAAGGGGGAAATGTGTGGTAGAAACCAAATAGCCCCCAATACCTTAGAAAAGTACGCATCATCTATCCACTGCAAACCGCAATCAAAGGTGAGAGATACGGCCACTAAAAGAAGCCTCATTCATGGCAGTTGGCCCAGTGAGGTAGTAAGTTTATTGTGCCCAACTGACCGATAAACACATGTGGGGTTAATTGAAGGGTGGAGGGATAAATGGCTCGGTGAGTCTTGCCTTTGTAGTTCTCGGGTCTCTTGCTTTCTGATGATCGGGCCAGGGTGCAGTTACCTTCACTAGTTCCCTGCTTCAGCCAGCAAGGCTCACTTCCTGCAAGACTTCCCTGAGGAGAAGCCACATGGACCTACCCTGATGCAGCCCTGGATGCTGGAGCAGCCATGTGGAGACCCTTGCCAGTGCTGAGATGCTTACACGTTCACTGACTC
>NW_022103915.1:77084320-77121756 GCF_000313985.2 Echinops telfairi | reverse complement strand
CCAGGGGCTTAAGTGGAGAGGAAATGTTTTGAGAATGATGAGGGCAATGAATGTACAAATGCGCTTTACGCAATTGATGTATGTATGGATTGTGATAAGAGTTGTATGAGCCCCTAATAAAACGATTAAAAAAAAAGTGCCTTCAAGGGAATCCAGTTAAGAGAGTTGGGTATATTAGGGAAGAGGAAGAAGTGAAAGTAAATTAGGATTTCAGGCCAAGTCTTTGCCTCAGTGTGACCCAGCAGAGACCTCATGAAGCATAAATTGCACTTTAGCATTTCGGTGGATTCAGATCATTGAAGGAAAAGAGGCAAGGCTTCATTTTCTTGCACCCACAAACCTTAAATAGGGTCCTTCCTCTGAGTAGAGAGCCATACTCCCAGGTATTTATTGCATGTAGGCAAAGTGGCTCTATTAGCCCAGAAGCAGTCTCCAGAAGAATGGCTACAGCTGCAGGATATTAGATTCAAACACATATGATTGGAGAAAGGGTACATAGAAATGTTGAGTCAAGTAGGTCTCTGTAGAGCATTGGCAATATTGTGTACATATATCATACAAATCACTATAAATATTACTGAACATATTTCCAAAAGACTTGCAACATATAAGTCTTCACTCAAGATTATGTGACCTAGTGTCAATCCCAGGGGCCAGAAATATATATTGTTTTGTTATTCTTTTGTGGAGGAGGAAAAGTCAAGTACTAAATGGAGTTTAGGCTTGGACTTATCTCCTATTGAGCCCACTGGTCTAGTAATACATCCTTTTTTGTCTTGCTTTGCTTTTACGAAAGACTTAGAGATACTTATGTGTATAGTAAAATATGCCCACTTGATAGTAGTTGTTTCTTTACATATAAAATAATACATGATGTCTTCTGCTAGAACAGAAACAGCACAATTAGGTGGCTTTTTTATTTTCTCACCGTTAGTAAGTGAGAAACCTGAATTCAGGGTGCTGCCTATTGGGCATGGCTTTCTCTCTGCGTCTTTCTGTAGAATGCCCTGTGTCTTCAGCTTCTAATCCTTGGCTCCTTGGTGATCTTCATGTAGCCTGACATCATTCTTCCCCTCTTCTGTCCTTTCTTAATCTCCTCCTTTTATATATGAAAAAGCTAACTCCAGTCACACCCTGCACTAATGCTGCCTCATTCATATAACCAAAAGGAAACCCACCCCCCTAGAGATGATAGGCACCATGAGAGAGGATAGGATTTAAACACTTATTTTCACGGACACAATTCAACTCATCCAATTCTCAAGCTTGTTGTCAGAATAGACGCCCTCAACACATGGCAGAATCCCCAGATTATATAACTATACAACCTGTGGGACAAGGGCCATTAAAGGAGAAACAGCCAAGTGAAATCTTTGGAATATTTTATGTCCTTAAATGAAAATAGTAAATCAAAAGCAATGCTGCATTCTGGGAGAAATTGCACATAATAGTGACCACATTAAAGATCCAAACATTCAGGAATGATGATTTCTCTCACATCCCTGTAACTCTCTTCTGGCCTGTGTAGATAGTTCTTGGGAAATTGCCATGCTTCATTATATGGCAAATTCAGTTACACCTACTATTCTACATTGGGTATATTTATTTGAGCAATTAATATTGCCACTTGTTTCTGCCTCTTGACCATGCTAACTGCTATACTCATGGTTGTTATATAAAATTCCAATTTACTAGTTCTGGAGCACTCCCTCTTCAAAGGAAGCTATAGCTACATTGATAATTCAGTAATAGAATTCTTGCCTTCCTGGTAGGAGATCCAGCCTATATTCCTGACCAACATATCTCATGTACAGCCTGTGTTAGTCTGGGTAGACTAGAGAAACACATTCATGGGGACTCATCTGTGTATAGGAAGAGCTTTATATACAAGAGTAGTTGAATATTGAGAAAACATCCCAGCCCAGTCCAGATCAAGTCCATAAGTCTAAAATTAGCCCATATGTCTAATACCAATCTATAAAGTCCTCTTAAGACTCACAAAAAGCATGCAATGACACAGAATGTAGGAAGATCACAGGCCAGTGGGTGGGAAGTCTTGTGGATCCAATGGTGTTGTAAGCATCTCAGCGCTGAAAGGGGTCTCCATGTGGCTCCTTCAGTTCCCAGGGCACGGGGCCTATCAGTGTAGTACCATGTGTCTTGTCAGTAGAGCGTCTCTCAGGGAGTGAGCTGAGAGTGTCTCCCACCTCCAAGGAGGAAATACAGGAATTCCCAGAAACCTCAGGTGAAGGCCATGCCCAAACAGAGGCCTCATTCGCTATGCAATGATTGACAGGCTAGACTCCACCCCTTTACTCATAATCTTACCAAATCGACAACAGAATAATATCTAACTACCACACAGCCACAACTTCATTGTTAATGGGGGCTTGACTCCTGGTATGGCACTGACCAGATTTCTGTGCAGTCTCTAGACTGACTAGTCTAGTGATGTACTTCTAAAAACCAGCCAATGAAAACCTATGCATCACTATCTTCAGATTCCCAACCAATTGTGGGGGGGCTCCAGAAGCAGGCAGAGTTTTTCATTGTTCATAGTGACATGAGGCGGAAGCTGACTCAATGGCAGGTGACAGTAATAATGACACAAGTACAAGATGATTTAATGACCATATGGAAACTACTCTATTGCACTGCTCTTTGTCTCTTGATCTCTACGTATGACACCATGAGGAAATCCATTTGGCCTGTTGACTGGGGAGAATAAAGATTGCATGGTATAGCTTGACTTTGTAAAAAATATTGGCACCATAGAGGAGTGTACTCTTACTACTCAAAAGTGATTTGAAGGACAGAGTAAAAGGTAAACTTTCCAAATGGGCAAAATGTCAGTAATGCTCACGTTCCCTGAAAGGGAATAAAGCCTGACTTAGGATCTACATCAATTCATTGGTTCATGAACTGTGTCTAGCTGTTTGGACAGCTTTTTAAGAACTTGTACAGAATAGGATTTGAAGATAGTTGGCAAGAAAGGTTGGGGATTATGGATGTAGATGGGCCTCTAAGAATAAATCCACATTATTAAAATTTTTAATGTGTGTCTCTTGTGAACATGTGAACACTTATTTAAAGGTCTTGAATGCGAAGGAGGCATTCACTAATGAAGGGGTCAAGTTTTGGAGATGTGAATAAAGGATTTCCCCCTGATACAAGTGGTCATACTGGAGGTTATTTATGTCCTCAATAATGTGCCTACATTTGTACCATTAACTGATCCTGATAATACCTCTTCTGTGTACCCAACTTGGCAAAATGACCAACTTTGAGCCCCTGATAAATTAAGATGATGGGATGAGGAAGGCAATCAATAAGCTACATAGACAAGTTTTATTATAAGGGAAGCAGTCAGTGATTTCTACTCACTATAACAGAGACATTTTCTGCATTGGATTTGACTTTCCAGCCTACCATGTTTCTGCCAGGAGCCCATCTCTATACTCATTGAATGTTTTGTTCATCTAATCACAAGATACCACATAACAATTTTAAGGAGCCAGACTAATTTGTTTTTAACAAAGGAACCAGTGTATGAGATTCACTAGTGTTCCAATGTATCTCATTATTCAAAACCCATAGGTGATATAAAATGATGCATTAAACTACTACAGATTTATTTATAGTTTCAGTTAAGAGTCAATACCCTGCTAGATTGAAGCACTGTCCTATAGGTCACTTGATGCTCTGAACCAACAACCAAATAATGGTTGCATTTCTCCTATATCGGAGATTCACGGGTTTCGGAACCACAGTTTAATTTGCTTCTAGTTCTTAAAACAGAGAATTCTACTGTGCAAGTGTTAGTCCCAAGAAATAATTGCTTCCACAAGTGCACACAAAAATGATTCCATTCATTTGGAAGTTAATGTACATAAACTTGACCTTTTTGTGTCAACGAAACAAAAAGATATACCGTGATGTCTATGGATAATTGAGCCTTGCGATCAGGGAAAAAGCAGATTGCTTTTTCACAGAAAGAACCAGGGATAACTATTGAGGAACTGGGTAACCTTCTGCAAGGGACCTTTACAGAACCTTGTCCAGGGACAAAAGTTGTTAGGAGATTATGCAAGCAAGTTTACAGAAGCTCCACTCTCTAAAAATAGTTGTGCCACACTACAAGGTTAAGAACTCTACCTAACTAAGAGGTTGACTTACAGCAGTAGTGGTGTCAAGGTTTAAATCCACCAGCTGCTCTGTAGGAGAAAAATGAAGCTATCTATTCCTACAAAGATTTACAGACTCAGAAGCCCCATATAGGGTGGCTGTGCATCTGAATGGACTTGGTGGCATTTTTTTCTTATTTATTTGTTTAGAGCTACTTCTCGGTTTATTTTCAAAATTCTCAAATATGACTTTGGTTAACTTAGACTTCAAATACAATAAGATCCTCTCCTCCAAATAAACCTATATTATCTTGTGTGTATAATATGCCTTCAGCCCAAACCAATTTATTATAGATCAGCAATCCTTTGTCAACATTAATAGGATTTAAAAAACTGAACTCCTACCATGATTTATTTAGTGCCAAAATCAAACCCTACCTATATTCAAGTTGCAACACCTGACTTAAATTGACATAAAGAAGTTCATGAATTTATCCACGTTGGTATTTTTGCTACATGTTAAATGTACATTAATGTGTTGGATTTACATAATGTATCATGTGTCACCCTGCTTGGTGTTGTTGTGTGCCTTCCTGTCAAATCTGACAAACTACATAACGGAGTAGAACTGTCCTGTGGTAATGTAGGTGGAGAGCACCGGGTCTTCTCTCCCAGAGCTGCTGGTGGAGGTCAACTGTTAAGCTTTCTTTTCAATTTGCATCTAAGCACTTAACCATTGTGCCACTCAAGCTCATTGCTATCCAGTCGATTCTAATTCATAGTGATCTTAGCTAGGGTTTCTAAGGCTGTAATCTTTATCTGAACAGACAGTCTTATCTTTCTCTTGAGGCTCAACTGGGGTGGGGGGTGGGGGAGCAGAGGTTGAGCGGCCAACCTCGCTTACCTGACAGCGCCTTTATAATTGGGTTGTTTATGTATGTATATATAGAGCAAATATATGGCATTGATTTCTAAAGGTCCAAAACATTTCAATTGCCAGATGCATGTGAAATTGCTGCTCTGTATTTTCAGTGGAAGTAAGATTAGTATTAGGTCAAGAATGTTCTCTGTGGTTATATTTAGTCCTTGTGGCTCCATCCTATTGCTCTTTGATATTTGCCTGTTTGTTTGATGGGTGTACAGAATAGTATTCAGTTTACATAACCCAATGAAGAAATAAAGATGGTCTGATGTTTTGGTTATCTATTGCTACAGAACAACCTACTTCAAAACTCAATGGCAATGAGCAAATTATCAAGTAATCTGCGGGCATCGTGGATGGTACACATGATGAAGTACTTAACCTCTAACAGATATGTTCAGAGTCTTGAGTCCAACCAGAAGAACCTTTGAAATATGCTCTGGTAATTTACTCCTGAAAGGTGACCACCAGTAAAAACCCTAGAGAGCATGGGTCTCCTCTGAAACCTAGGAGGCTGCAGTGTGTTGGAAGTAACAGGACCATGCTGGGTTCTGTTTAAGATGCCACAAAAGGTCAAACAGCTTTCTTTCTTCTCAAAAGACCTCTCTTCAAAAACAATTCAATGATCATATGACCTGATTCCAAGATCCCTCAAGTTAATTTTTACAGAAGTTTTCCTAAAGTTTCATTTAAAAATTACATTGTGTTTACGTTTTCTGAAATTTTTGCTCCCTCCATTTTTTCATGCTTAATAACATAAACAGGCTAATGGAGGTGATGAATGTCCTAAACATGTATTCAAATTACATTCTAATATGAATTTAGAAGCATGAGATAACCAACAATTAGAATATTACTCTCTTTTATTTTCTCCAAGGAGCCTTGTTAGTGTAGTGGTTATGCATTGGGCTTCAGTCCACAAGATCAGCAGTTCAAAACAACTAGCTCGGCATATAAGAGAATGCCAGGGCTTTCTACTCCCTAAAGAGTTACAGTCTCAGACTTTCACAAAGGCAGTTCTACCCTGCCCCATAGGGTTACTATAACTTGGCATTAATTCAATGGCAGTGAGTTCGTTTTTAAAATTTTTAATTTTCTCCAAAGAAGGTGTTCAATCATAAAGCTGTGAATACCTCTGAAATTCATGATTCTTCTTTTTTAACATTAGCAATCAGATAAATAAATTTTGAGAATTCGATAGAGACGGTCACTGTGAGCCAGAATTGTGATGACAGTGAGAGTTTTTTGAAGTCCTAATACCACATGAGCCTTGAAGATTGAACTGCAAATACATCTAAATTAAGTCATTTCCAAAGTTAATGAGAAAGATTAACGAGCAGACAATGGAATTTTTCCATGAACTCTAAGAGATTTTGTTCTGGTGAATTTAAGCAGGAAAGAGGCACGGTGAAGGAAGGAGAGGCAGAGAAACCATATCAGCTTCCAGCAACAGGCTAGACCCACACACAAAACTAGCCTTCAGAGAATTCTGTCCCAACTTCTCCAAAACACCACTGCTACAATAGGAAAAAAGCTCGGTGGCTTAGTGCTATACATGGGCCTAACCACAAGATTAGTGGTTCAAATGCACCAGCTGCTGCTAGGGAGAAAGATGGACCTGTCTCCTTCCTTTACAGTTTCAGAAATACAAAGGGGCTGGTCTAGGCTGTCTTATGGGCTCACTCTGACTTGGGAGCTTTCTAATGTCAGTGAGTAGTTTTTCAGGTACAGTAGGAAAAACAAAACAAAGCAAAATTTGTCAAGCAGAAAATGTGTGAACATAATTTACTTCTGAATCATTGTCTTGCCTGAGTGCTTCAGATTCGTGGCACCATGGCCACCCTAGTGACTAGAATTCTACAATGTGTAGGCCTTTTTGTTAATGGGATCAATCTTGAGAGGGTAACCTTTAGAAAGTGACAAATAGGGAATTCAAAATGTATTTGATAGGTAGATGTAAATGAGAGATTTCTAGCTCAGCTTATAGTTTAGTTCACATACATCAATAAGCATTCTTCTACCACACTTTAACTTACAAACAATACAGCAACAATGTCATGCTCCAACTTAACATCCTGTGAATAATGTTTATATTTGAAAGATCCTTAGCCTTTTCCTAAAGGGAAGACCCAATCCTCAGCATTTGCTTTATCTAACTCCGAGTCTGAGATTTAGCTTTTGGCCTTCTCTCCTCTGGTTTATTCACATTGCATCTTGTTACTTTCTAGCCTGTAGACAATATATAATAACACTGGAAATGGCTTGGAATAGAAAACTATTTATTATGTCAATATGCACATGATCATCAGAAAAAGAAATGTGGATGTCTATAGGTATCCTCTTTATTTTTGCAACGGGTCATAAGGCTGAAGTTGGTCTTTAAAATTTTGCATTGTTAAAAATTGGAACTATCCCACCAAAAGCAGGAAGTCTGATCACCTTATCCACTCTCTCCTCCTCTTCATGGTATCTGCTGATAGGTCTGAGCATATTCTTACCTGTGCACCACTGTATGTGCCTACCTTTTTTCTCTTGCTGCTCTTAAAATATTTTTTTTCCTCGAAGTTGGACAATATAACTATTATGTGCCTTGGCGAGTTCTTCCTGGGGTTTAGTCAAATTGGTGTGTTCTATGCTTCCTGTATGAGTGTCTGATTCTCATTCATTAACGTGGGGAAGTTTGTCTACAAGAATTTCCTCATTAATTTAGCTGTATACTTCCTCACCAACCTCATTGTTTCTTGTTCTGAAAGACCAATACCTCTTCATAGCATCTGTCATTTATCTCAGGTTTTCTTCCGACTCTTTGATTATCTTTCTTGACTGCCTTTCCCATTTGTCGAAGTTTGCCCAATTGTCCTCAAGATCACTGATACAATTCTCCACCTCTTCTAGTCTTCTAGAGAGATGGGGGTTGCTGATGTAGGCACTTCGTTCTTAGCTGGGGAGGGAGATTGCAAGAGCAGGATGGATAACAGAGAGGGGACTCCTGCGATCCAGGTGTGAGGTCTTGTGGCTAGTTCTCGGAGGCTCTCTGAGAGCCTGGACTATGGCTACCTTTAGACAGTAGCCTGGGGAAATTACTGCAAGCTGTGAGTATTGTATCTTGGGCATAGGACCGGGTGGTGCACACCACACCGCTGGATCTGGTGAGGGATTAATAGAGCCCATGGGCACATGCGGTGAACTTAAAGCATTTCAGAGAGTTCTTGAATCACTCTGTGGGTAAAAATCACAGGGGAGGTGTGAACTAGACCCTAATACACTGAATCTATTTTTAGCACCCAGTTTCCCAATATTGGCCTGCTTAACTCTTAATTTTTTCTGATCTAACAACAGAAGCACCAGGCAGGTGATTTTACCTGGACACCATCTTGACTATTTAATATATTTTCTGCCTTTTTAAAAGAGACCAGCCTTACAATTTATGTATGTATGGATTGTGATAAGAGTTTTATGATCCCTTAATAAAACGATTAAAAAAATAAATAAAAGAGACCAGCCTTTCAGTTTATCTATTCTGGAAACCATTTTGGCCTACCAGATTGGCCTACCAGCTAAAATATTTGATTCTGGGTTTTTTTCCACTGGCAACTCTAGGAAAGAGCATATGCTGCCGTTTGTTTTATTTTATTCCATATGAAAACTTTACTGTTTATTTGAAGAATTTAAACTCATACATTTTAAATCAGTAATTATATCTCATTGATCAGCTTGAATTTTATAAATGTCTTCCTTTTGGCTTCTCTATTGATATAATACTCCTTGTTAATATAAGCTCTGATTTTGACCCATATAATTTTATTAAAATGTAGTTTTTAAATTATAGAACATTGTTAGTAAAATACATTTTTATTTTTTTAATGAGATTTTGTATCATTCATATGGAATTCTATTTTTGTCATGTTTCATTGTTTGCCATGTTATATATATCATTACAAGTTATCTATTCATGATCTATTAATTTTACTTCCTTTCTCAATTGAGATATATATATATATATATATATAGAGAGAGAGAGAGAGAGAGTAATTATCCCCCTAGAAAATATGCACATTGTATATTTCCAGATTTCTCCATTATCTCAGAATGTCTTTGTTATACCTTAACTTGACTCAGTAGCATTGTTGAGTGTTAGCCTCTCATGGACTCAGAAATCATAAGTTTGGGGATGTTAATAAGTGCCTACATCCTTCTGGCAGTAATAGTCTTATTTCATGCCATTTGGAAAGCCTATCCTGCCTTTCTGCTAATTGCTTCATGCAGAGATTCAGAACTCATTGCCATTAAGAGGTTTCACCAAATATTAACACTGCAAACCTTCTCAACTTTATTTGTGAGTTCAGAGTAATTGGTTTTTCAAAGAGGTTGAGGGAATGAGGAGAGAATAAATACTGAGGAAATTAATTCAACAAATGTATACTACTTTTTCAAGAAATCTGGTAGTGAAAAAAGTGTGGGGGGGGAAACAACAGAACTGTGAAAAGATTTGGTGAAGCAAGATAAATCTAGAACGTGGGAGAGCTGCACATGACTGAACAAGATAGTCGCTGGTGGAGCAGAATAGGTTGTACATGCTCTGAAACACTGACGAATGGATGACACAATTTCCCGGGGTCACCAGATAGAATAGGGCCATGATCCAATAAGCCAAACTCACTGCCACCAAGTGGATCCCGATTCTCAGTAACCCTATAGGACAGGGTATAATCGCCACTGCAGGTTTCTGAGACTGCAGCTTTTTAAGGCTGAATTTTTAAAAATCATTTTATTGGGCCTGGTACAACTGAGCCTGTAGCTTTTTATGAGTAGAAAACCTTTCTCCAGCAGAGTGGTAGATGGTCTCAAACTGATAACCGGACAGTTAGCAGCCAAACTTGTACTCTTTATACCACCAAGCCTCCTAGAGCAAGCATACAACCCCTAAATAGATGCTATGGGATGCTTACTGTGTATATTTTCCACAAATATCTGCCTTCCTGTAAATCTCTTTATCACTATCCTAAATTTTCTAAATTCAAAGCATGTGCCACAATTTCCCAAATAGTTTCAATATTTTCCAAAATTATAAAAATGATGAAATTTAAAAATCATAACAAAACTAGTGTTGATTTTGTTTTCTTGCTGATTTTTGGTAAATTATGACAATATTAAGGGGTCCTGGTGGCATAGTGGGTTACGCATTGAACTTACCTAAAGGTCAGCAGTTTGAAACCACCAGCCCCTTCTCCAGAGAAATAGGAGACTTTCTACTCCCAAAGATTTAGTTTGCAAAACTCACAGGGGCACTTCTGCTCTGCCTTATGAGGTTGCTATGAGTTGGAATCAACTTAATGGCACTGAGGTTAGTTTTGGTTTTATGACAAAGTCACTATTATAAACTATTTATAAACTCTGTCAAAATAGTGTGAGAGCCCTCGATGGTTTTAAGCCAAACAGATCAGCAGGGACAGGAAAGTATGATGAAGGTGAGAGAACCTGAACTCACCTTTGAGAGCTCTTGCAACTCTTTGGACACTTCTTTTGACACAATCATGTTTCCTGGAGGCATCAGTCAAGAAATCAAATGACTTAGTGCATTGGACAAATCTGCTGCAAAAGGTGGTTTAATGTGTCCCAAAGCAGAGATGTCACTTTGATGACAAAGTATGCCATCTCCAAGCCATGATAATTTCAATTGATTGGAAAATTTAGTTAAAAGAAATTATCATTTCAACAATTATTTAAAATAATGTTAACAGTTTTAATGTATTTGAAAAAGAAGATAAAATTGAAGTCATATGTTGTTAGAAGGAATTATCCTTAATGACTTAAAATACAAACATTGATTCTTTTCAATTTAAGTGGACATAAATTCATTGTGAGCAGGATTTATGATTAGATGTGGTGGAATTTCCTGTATTTGAATTTAAGAACTTATGTAGCATCAAGCAGTGATGACGCAAGTCTTCAGGAAACTAATTTATATTAGGTATACCAAATTAGAAAATGGACACAAATGTATAACTAAGAATATAAACTTAAATTAAAAAAATATATCCTTTGGCTGGGTCACAGTGAAATTAAAAAAATTATCTATAATATTCTGTGAGTCAAAAATCACAATTTTCCTATATCATCTTTTGTTATCAGCCTTTAATTTCTACCCAAAATATTTTATGAATCAAATCAAAGAGGCACACACTACAATAGAAATAAATATACAGGCTCGTAAGTTTATTATTTTAAAAAAACTTAAATTAGACATCGTAGGCTTTACTTCATCATGAAAGTAAGCAAAGGGAGAGACAATGAACAAAACAAATGTATGAATTGGGTGCAGCTTTTCAACAGCTAGGAAAGATTAAACAAAGCATGTTTATTTTTATAAGCTCTTTCACAGCTCAAACAACCTACATTTAGAGGGATCACAGGACCTTCTGACAAAATAAAAATGCAGACTCTAAATGATGACTAACGTGCAAAACCTAAATAAGGAAATTGAAGCTGAAGAAGTTAGGAAAGGGCAATAAATCACGGCTCAAGGGAATCTTTCCTGTTAAAAAACAAGGTATCTATACATTAGTAAATGTTGCCTCTTCTTTCACTAATTTTTAAGACTTCCATTTTAACAGGCTTGCATTACGCATCACCATGTATCTTAAACTCTATTGACAAAATTGATCACAGCACATTCTCCTCTATTTCCTGAAAAAGTGTCTTTCACAACAGCCGTCTTTTGTGGGATGGTGACTTGGAGCGTGAATCTGTCTAGGCCCATTCCCAGAGGTTCATCCATGTGCCCTTGCTCATTCGTCCTTGTGGTCATGCTTTCACTCTTGTTCTTTCCTAGGCCAA
Source organism: Echinops telfairi (assembly GCF_000313985.2). Lineage (NCBI taxonomy): Eukaryota > Metazoa > Chordata > Mammalia > Afrosoricida > Tenrecidae > Echinops > Echinops telfairi. Next base: position 77,109,873 of record NW_022103915.1, on the reverse strand, counting down.
ACGATAGATGTGTCAGTTACTCCCATTATTCAGTGTAGATCCGTACTATGATGAGTAGACCTTTGGATGTTCTGTTCTTTCAGATGATTTTCCCTTGAGACTGTCCTTGAGTGAAGCCATAAGGCAGTGGCTATCCGTTTTCCAGAATTTGGCATCATGGTGTAGTGGGTTATGTATTGGACTGCTAACCACCAAGTCAGCAGTTTGAATCCATCTGCTCTGCTGGAGAAAGAGGTTGCTCTCTATGCTAATAAACAGTTAGTCTTAGAAACCCATAGAGGCAGTTCGATCTTGTCCCACAGGGGTACAATGAGTTGGAGGGCTAAGCCACGGATGCAAGTGAAGAACCAAAATCAAACTCACTGCCAAGTCGATGCTGACTCGTAGTGACTGTGACTGTGGAGTGGAAAGCCCAGTCTTTTCCTGATGGAGCTGCTGGTGGTTATGAACAACCGACAATGTGGATCACAGCCCAACTCGTAACCACTGTACCACCAGGGCTCCTGCAAGTGAACAAAGAAGTAGCAAAATTGTACAAGCAAATACTGGGTTTCTGAACCATCTACTCATCTAATGTACTTGAACCTTCTGGTTCTGCCAAATCTCAGCCTCATGCATACTATTTTCACTAAATATTAGAATAGTGGTACACATATACGATATTATCATGTCATGGCTTATAATATGGGCAATTCAGATTGCATAATCACTTGATATTACATGGTCAGATCTTCTTTCTCTATTTAAACGAGCCAGGATCTGATGTTCACATGAAAAATAGTTAGGTTCATAGATCCCTTCTGTCTGCCATGATCCTTTAAATGCATATTGGTTTATTGGGTCTACAGACAAGAAGTAAGGCATATTTGCTGTAGAACATTTACATTCTTAGCATTAATCAATACTGTCTCATGAGTAAATGCATCAGAGGAACAAATAAATTGGAGCAGCATACCCAAACACGGTATGCACAGGTCCTGAAAACTGAAGAAATGAGTAAGGTTGTGCTCCTTTCCCTGTGCTAGGCTGTAGAATGGGTCTCTAAGTTTAGAAAGAGTATCACAACAAGATCAAGGTTATATGGATGCTTAGAAATTTCAATCAATTAGAAGGAGCCAGGACTTTTGTGGGGTTTATCTACCATTCTTTGACATGCTGCTTCCTGGTCACCAGAACAAATTGGCCAGAGATCTGACAAGGCTGACAATTAAATGGACACCACAACTCTACCAAGTTTACAGTTAGCCAATGGGCTTGGATTGTAATCATCCCTGATCTGGGCCTGTAGGAGGAAAATGACTCTTTGGGAGCAATCATACAAACTTTCTAATATTAACTTATGCATTGAGGCTATCATTCAAGATTTTTAATTTGTCTTTTTCTCTTCACAAAATCTCTTGAACCATCAGGAACAAATCTCCCAAGTTAGCTATAAGCTTGTAATCACCTTTGTTACAATCACTGGATCTTCCAGAACTCACCCTCCTCCTGCACTCTGTGCCAGGCCATGGTGATGATTGGGGTAATAGTGTTACCATTTCATGCTATTGGTTACTATTGTTCTGTTTCCTTGAGCAAGGTGGTTTTCTGTAATATCCTTAAATGTGTTAACAACTTGATTATTAAATCCCGCTGTAAGGGTTCTTCCCTGGTGTCACTCCTAATCCCGATTAATTTCCAACCCCTTCTGCTCATCTATGATTCCAGCCAGAAACATTTGTCATACTCAAAATAGAGCAGTAAACGTAAATTAATGAAGGGACTATTTCCAATGCCATGGGCAGGCTAAAAGGAAACCAACAAGGATGGTCATGATCCTTTGAGTGAGCAAGATCAAGAAACAGGTTCCTCCCCTGCAGGGGTGCATTGAATTAGTCAATGTGGCTCTTCCAGCCAAAGTCTTTTACTCAAACTGAACGACCTTTTCCTGCTTGGGTCTGGTAAGAAGGTGGGGGAAGATAGTAATAGAATTCACCTGTGAGGAATGCTGAACAGGAGTTCCTGGAGGGCCATCTTTCTGTGGATGAAATGAGCCCTCTGATCTGGTTTTCAAACTTATCTGTATTTTTGGTTTGTGTTCTTTTGTTTGGCGTTTGTTCATATTAGGGTATATCTCAGAGGTGTTATGTCAATGAAGGACACCCTCTCGAAGCTGTATTAAAAGCGTTTCTGTTTTTCGGTATATGAAAGCAGGATTGATGAACCTACAGGGACGGCACGTAGAATAAGGGAATCGAGGGGAGAGGAGTGCAGTGGGGGGTGGGGATGGGGAGGTAAATGGAGATGATGTCGAGATGTCTATGTAGAAAAAGATTGTCTGGAAACGGATTGTGGTAGCTCTTGTGTAATTCTACGTGATGTGATTGAAATATGGAATGGTATAGTATACGTATCAAATCTTAACTAATAAAAATAAAAGAAAGGAAAAAAAGAACACTACTGGAGAAAAAAGAAAGAAACCAAACTTGACTGTGGTTGCCACAGGTGAGGGAGGATTGAGCATTGAGCTCATGTTAATGGTGGTGGAACAATTGGGAGTGGGTTAACAATAATGGTTGTACAACACAGAGAGTATAACCAGGTCACTGAATATTACATGTAGAAGTTGTTGAATTGGTGAATGCTTTGTTGTGTATATTTTTGCAAAATGGGGGAAAATTAAATAAATGACAATAAGTACAACAAAAAGAATATGCTCTAAAGTTGATTATGGTAAAGATTCTTCATATGGTTGAACTTTTGAACTGTAAGATATGTGAATGAAGTGCCAATAAAACTTTTTAAAAAATTTTAAAAAGAAGAGCACAGAGAAACCTTAAAAAAGTGAGAGAGAGAGAGAGAGAGAGCCCTCTGAGAAGCGAGAGGAAGGATCTGAGTACCAGCCAGAGGCAGGAGTGGAGTGGGTCTTCTGAACCCAATTCGTGTGCAGTGAACCTCCTGGCTCCAGAAGATATCAGCGGAGCAGCCGCAGAACCAGGAGCCAGAGCATGGAACGGAGCGGTGGAGTTCCCAACCCACCAAGCAAGTAAAGCTGAGTGCCTTTGGGCTGAAGATTACTAGAATGGGTACCTCTGGCACTTAATTCAGAGAACTACGTTTGCTGACCCACAGATCTTGAGCTGAATGCCTTCCTGTTGAGTTGAAACTTGTAGTGGAGTGATACAGCCTTTTGGACATGTAATAGTAGACCAGAATTTTATAATATGTCCTGATGAACAACTTTACACTGAGCATTTCTCACTAGCATTACAACTTGTTAACTTCCTTAATAAACCCTTTGATAATGAATTTTGCCTATGAATTCTCTATGAGAGAAACAAGAGAACAGTAAAGAATTATCTATATGAGTGTAAATCTAAAGACAGATGAATGTAAAGCACAGACAAGAAACTTAATGAACAACGTGTTTGAATGATTCGTGATGAAACAATAAGGTAGACATAGGATGGTGACAGTGTAATCACTCACTGTCCATCGAGAAGATGTGAATGAACATGTGTTTGGCTGTGTATATTGCCAACAAGATAAATAACATGTTTACAATTGAAAAAGAAACTAATGAGAAGAGTAGGTGCAGAATAGAAGCTTTTCACAGGAGACCTTGGGAAGAAGAAGCAGACCATACTGGATCACAGCCATGTCAGGAAGGAGCTGGGGGAATAGATACACTCATTTGTTTTTCTTCCTCTCATCTCCTGCTGTTATCTGCCAGTGGTTGAAACCAGCTGGAAGTCAGAGAGGTAGAGTCTTAGTCAAAACAGTGTGTGTAAGTCAGCCTCCTGGGGGGTCATAAGCAGGGTTGTGAAAGGTGGAGACATTCTTCCAATGCTTATCGTACCATACACCCAGCATACTCGTACTTTTTTTTTTAATGCTATTTCCCCCACTAGAAAATTCTTGCCATGTTTTGTATCTGATAAAGTTTACTTATCCTCTTGCCTTATTAAAATTTCCATTTTCCTATGCTACCACTATATTGTAGCAACTCTGCAAAGATTTATACATTATTCATTTGCAGGTGTTTTTGTCTGTTAGACTGCTAAGATCATTTAGAGGCAGGCTGGTGTCCTTTTCTTTCTAATAATCAATACTTGCATAGTACTTTACAGTTTGTTTGATGAGAGTTCTAAAAGTACAGGAGTAAATATATTGATGCATATATGAATGTCTCCATATGTCTACTTTGCAAAATGTTTCATGGCTAGGAAAATTGCAGGGCATTGGGAATTGAATTATTAGCTACTAAGAGAATATAAACAGAGATAAGCAAATGCTGAACACTCACTTTGTCACCAGTTTACTATTCCCAACAGCATTTGCAGGAGGAAGATGAGGCTTTGTGCTCCCACCCACAGTCACAGCCTCAGGAACCCAGTGTCCAGCCATTCTTCCCTGTCCTAGGAGGATACTGTGAGTCAGCATTGACTCAATGCAGTGGATTTTTGAAAAATAGCATGTCTACCACAAGCCATTAGAATATAAGAACTTTATCGATTAATGAAATTTACCTAAATATATTCCAATATAATTATAATCCTATTGCCATCGAGTTAAGTCCACCTCATAACAACTATCTTGGACAGGGTAGAACTTCCCCATAGGGTTTTCCAGGTTGTTTCCTCTATGGAAGTAGACTGCCACATCTTTCTCCCATAGCAGTATTATTCACCACAGCCCAAGTTAAAAACAACATGAATGTTCATGAACAGATCCTGCAGCCTATGCATACAACAATATGCTACAGTTAAATGAGAATGAACAAACTTCTCCTATAGATACCAACACAGATACATCTTACAGACCTAACAGTTCACAAAAGAAGCCAGACATCGTATATGCTACATGATTCCATTTACATAAAGTTTCAAAATAGACAAACCTGAGGTATGGTTTGGAAAGTCACTGTAATCATGATCCTCGGGGACATGCACATATAGTAAGGTGTCCTGTAAGTGCACACTAGCTCATGTTTATTTGTTCCCTCTCAATATATTATAATTATAAGGCCCTTTCTCATAGTAATACATAGGAGAGGGTACTCCCTCACAAAATGGAAACAAGCTCCACTGGGCAGAACTTTCATAGTAGGCATTTTTCCTATTAGGTGAGCATTGAGCAACTCACTCTGAGTTAGTGCATCCTGTGGTGTCGCTTGGGAAGGTTCTCTCTGGTCGCAGTGAACTGTTTTGCAAAAGCAGTTTCGCTAGAACCTCGCTTTTTTGTAATGCCTGATGTAATAGAACAGTGTGTGGCTATGCAATTTTGTTTCCTCCTCTGGGAAAATGCTGCAGAAACTGTTGTGATGTTCAGCACAGCTTACCAGGACCGTGCTATGGGAAAAACGCAAGTGTACAAGTGGTTTTCTCATTTCAAAAAAGGTGAAATGTCATTTGATAATAAACCTCCTTCTGGACTTCTGTCAACTTCCTGAATGGATGAAAATATTCACTTGTACTGCATTTGGTGTTCATTCCAACAGGTCAGACTGTAAATCAAGCTTTCCATTTAGAGGTAATTGCATAATAGTGTGACACAAAAAAGGTCTGATTTGTGGCAGATGGGGGACTGGTTTTGCCACCATGACAATGCACCTGCCATCTCAGTGAGCCAGTTTGGGGCAAAACCCAGCATGCATCTCTAGCCCCCCACACCTGACTCACCTGACCTCACTCCATGAGACTTATTTTTGTTTCTGCAAATGAAAGCACAGCAATTTGTCTACATAGAAGTGGTAAAGGAAAAAAAAAACAAGAGAGATACTGTCAGCCATCCAAACAGATGATTTGAAAATGTTTCCAAGAATGGAATCACAGATTTGACAAATTTATTAAGTGTAATGGAGGAGACTTTGAAGGTGATTAGGTGGTTTTGTAAAAAAAAAAATTAAACACATAGCTTTGGGGAAAAATTCCATTTTGGGGGGGGGTATCCCCTTTTATATTTACTATTTTAAATGTTTAGTATTGTGTATTCTTAATGTTAACTGTGCAAACTAGTACTTGAAAAAAGGTTTGTCTAAGTATAATTATTAAAATTTGAAACTGACAGAAAAAATTCCGTATGAGAGACTTTAGTACTTAGTTATGACCTAAAATATGCTTCACGTAGTGGGATGTTCATTTCTGTTCTAGCAGAGAGTAGAGCCTATGTCCACATAGATAGCCTGTAGAATAATTCTATAAAATCAGAGTGTTTTCACGACTGGAAGCATTAAGGAAAATTCTGAAGATAATCTATGAATGCCCAGAAGAATTTAATTCTAGGACCCATATGAAAGAACATGGAAGTAGGAAAGAAAAGGAGGGAAATGTACATTGTTCTAGAAATATGTTTGCCATCAGATATGGAGGCAAATGATATGGATATGTAAACTCAAACAGGGCAAAATTTAACAGAAGATCAAACTTAGATATCATGCTTATAGATGTTCAATTGTTACAGAATTTCAATCCTTTCCTTATGGGGTTGGGATAAGAAAGAATCTCTTTTGGTTCAAATGAAAGCCATATGATGAAGGTGAATGTAAAGATAAAATAATTTTAATGTTAAATAATTTCTTAGATTCTTTAGTTCTATACCTTTATCCTACTACCTGTTTGTCAGCTTGTCTTAGTGTAGTGGCTTATGTCTTGTTATGATGCTGTCAGCTGCATCACAAGTATTACAAATGCCAGTAGTCTTTCCGTGATAGGTTTAAACTGAGCTTCCAGACAGAATCACATTAGGAGGAAAGACCTGGTGGTCTGCTTCTGAAAACTAATCAATGAAAGCCATTAGGATCACAGCAAATACTGCCCAACTTGCTTGCTTGGACATATTGTCAGAAGAGACCAATTCTTAGAGGAAAGCATCTTGTTTGCTGAAGTAGAGGGCCAAGAAGGAGGCAGGAGAATCCTGTTGAGATGGATTGGCACAATAGCAACACCAATGAACTCAAGCATGGTGGCAAGGATGACTCAGGTCCAGGTAGTATTTCTTTCAGTTGTAGATACGGGCATTAGTCAGAGTGGACCCAGTGGCAGAGAACAACAGATTCTAATTACATATAGAATGGAGAACCGGAGAAATCGAGGTCTAGAATCTTAACCTTTTGGTTAAACATGGCATCTTAGAGTATCACCCAGATTATCACGTGTTAAAATGAAAGAAAAAGGAACAAGGTCAAGAAATGTTAAATTTATCATCTCATATTATATAGCTAATTAACAACAGAGCCAATGGAAAATGCAGGACCTCTGATTTGCAACCAGGTCTCCCCATTACATCGCTGATTGTAAGAATGAAGTACAAAGAAAACCTGTTTGGAAAGCTTTAGTGATTTAATATGCCTGGAGTAGTTCTAGAAAATGCATATATCAAATGATTCAAAACTAAGGAACTGCCTTTAGTTTTTCGCTTCTTCCTTAGTTTAATTTATAATTGAGAAACTCTAGTTTATATTCTGAAATGTGGGAGATGGCATCAGCCACATGAAACATTTTACTCACACAGTCACTGATGTGCTCCATTTCCTGGATCCATACTGTACCCCTGATAACTCACCCTGCCTAAATATTTACCTATATCAGCATTCAACAGCTGTTTGTTCAGTACCGCAGCATGCTTTCGTGATATTGTGGTGCTTTGTTTGCTACTTGAATTACACACGTCTTCAATTTGCTTCCTTGGGTAATTTCTTGTCTGGTGTATAACAAGGTGACGCAAATATTGACAAGTGAATAATGTATAAAATAATCTCAATTATGGATGCTTTTCACTGTAATAAAAGTAAGTACTGTGATAGATTGGAAGAAAATAAGACATTCTGATTGAAATGTAATTCCATCTATAGTTTTCAGAATAATTGACTTGTTTTTGGAAAGTACATTATTGAAATTCATTCTTTCTTTAACATGGAAAGTTGAAATCATATTTCATATTCTATAATTATTATGGATTAAAGAATGTCTTCTGAAAATATGTGTGGTAAACCCAATATGATATCAGTGTATAGTGTGCCTTAAGCTAATCACTTCTGAGATAGAAAAGGAGCAATTTAGGCACAGCAGCAAGCAAAATGGAGGGCACGATACACACCAGATGAATGCCAAGGAGCCAAGAACAGAAGGTGCAAAGAGAGAAAGCTCTTCCTCCATAGCTGAGAAAGAAAGAGAGCCTTCCCTTAATGTGAGCACCCTGAGTTAAGACTCAGGTTCCTAAGCAATGAGAAATTAATTTTTATTTATTCTTCACAGCCGCCCACCCATGCAGCAAAAAGACACGAAGACAAGAACACCATCATCGATATGCATTTTGGTGACATATCGTAGCATGGCCCTTGTAAAATCAGCAAAAATGAAGTAATGCAAAACAACAACATTAGTTTGAGATTTAAATATGGGCATTCATATTCATATTATTAAAAATGTGGCCTTTTTGTGGTCTCTCTCAGATGTACCTTTAAATCTTTTATTTATTTTGAATTATGTGTGGAGAAAGTGCAGGTGCTAGAAAGTCATCCATTAACATTTTGCTTCAGCAAATTTCCCTAGTAGAAATGACATGAGGTATTCAAGGCATGCATAAAAAATGAATGTGGCATAAGTCTTTCAAGAGTTCACTCTCTAGAGGGTAAACAAACATGCAGTTGATGCTGCAGACTACTGCTGATTTAGCCCTATAAAGGTAAGCCAAAGAAGTGATCAATTTTGTCAAATTTATCAATAACAGTGTTTTAACGTGGTTAAAGTGTAAGGGTGCATGATGGAGAGAGACAGGAATAGAACTAGAAAAGATCATAGGTGACGGACTGAATGACCTCACATGCTCTTTTAAAGAATTTAAGACATCATGTTATATGTTTGGGTTGATTAACTGGCTTACCTTTGAGCGTAGTTTCAAGAGATTGGTAGCTGTCACCCAGAGTTTTCTGTGTAGAAGGATTATGAGGCATATAAGTCTTACTTATTGATTCCACAAACATCTATGGAGCGCATATGAAGTGTTAGCACAATGATAAGAACATGGGATTTAATAATTGGCAAGGTAGATACCAACCGTGCATAAATGAAAGGTAAAAACATCAAGCTTGATTAGACAAGGGCATTTGATTTGAAAAGGGGCATGCTCGTGAGCACATTAGCCAACGTTGCTTCAGAAAATGGGAGCTATGGAGGATTTTCAGGCTGGGTAACGGTTTAATCATAATGCTTTCATATAGTTTGATATATCACTGAAGAGGATGAATCAGTTCGAGTAAAGATAAAGCCAAGGATATTTACACAAGACCATTGTGAGCCCAAGTAGTGCACTGGGCTAATTTTTGGGCTGCTAACCACCAGGTCAGCAGTTCAAAATCACTAGCCACTCCTAGGGAGAAAGATGACGCTTCCTACTCTCACAGAGATGCACAGTCTCAGAGACTCACAGGGGCGGCAGTTCTTTTATGTCCTATAGAGTTGGGAGAAGTCAGAATTGGCTCAATGGCAGAGAGGTTTTAAAAATTATTATTATTATTGTAACAATTTGTGGGAAATTATGAGAGCACAAAAATTAAAGGAAGGAAGGGAGTGGGGATAAGCTAGAAGAACCATATTACAAATGTATTCTGGAAGAAAAATCATATAAATAATTGAGTATAGGTAGTGAAGACGATGCTGTTAAACTGATTATTTTTAGCCAATGTTGTTACAAACTAAGACATTATTGGCTAAAAATGGACCATTATTTTATGTATCATTAGACAGAGAAAGCAATGTTAAATGAGAAAATACTGTCTTACAACTTAGAATTGTAAATCTACTGAAGGAGCTATTTTGGATTTACTTAGAAATTCTTAAAATCTTATTTAACACTTGTAAAAATAAGACCATAAGCACAATAAATTAGTTTAAAAATCCCTAAAATATTTTCACATTCAGAATCTCGCTTTCAGAAGACATTTTTCTACTCAGAATTGTTATAATTTCCATTTACCCCCAAAGATATTGTTCCCTGTGACACTAAGACTTCTCCACATGGCCCACGGGGTGGCCAGGGCCCCACAGGGTTAGTTGAGTAGGTAGCACCTTATGATCTGCTTCTAAAATGTGGCCACTGAAAACCTTATGAATGGCAACAGATATAGTGCCAAACGATGAGCCCTTCCGATTGCAAGAGCCTCAAAATACAGCTGTGTAAGAACTGTCTTCTCAGGGACAGTGGACCTAATGATGTAAATGGGACACGCTTTCTGAACCCTTCACTGGTGATGTGGCAAGAAAGAATAATTGAGAAGAAACAGTTGCAAGTATCAATAACCAGATATGATATGATAATGATATAATTGATAATATGATACCATATCAATAAGAACCCGATATGATAATAACCAGATATGAAATATATCAACTATGAAAACAGGAATATTGGAAGTTGTCAAAAAATGAAATCAACTGTAACCACTAATACAAAAGATGAAAAAATTGAAGACTTTTACCAACTTCTGCCATCTGAGAGGAGCCCTGGTGGCAGATGTTGTGGGGTAAGTATTGGGCTGTATTAACCACAAGGACAACAGTTCAAACACACCAGCCACTTGGAGGAAAGCTATGGCTGCCTGCCATATCAAAATTTACAACCTCAGAAACCCAGCGTGGGAGTTCTATTCTAGAACATATTCTGTGGGTCAGAATCAACTGGATGGCAGTGAGCTTTGTTTGGATGGCCTGGAATTGATCGAACATACATTCAACAAGTATTGATAATTACCAGCAATTGCAATGTGAATATTGGAAACGAGAAAAACGATCAGTGGCTAGAAAATAAAACCGTGCTGATACAAATGATGCTGGAGATCCCATGATAGACTTTTTCAAGACTTATGATATATTAAATACAAATACCTCTTCTTGTCAACAACACAAATGGTGGTGGACCTCACCAGATACAATGCAAAGTCGACTATATCTGTGTAAAGAGACCATGGAGAAGTCAAAGTGACCACTCAGAATAAGGCTGATTGAAAAACAGACCATCAGCTGCTCATATGCAATTTCAAGCTGAAGCTGAATAAAACTAAAAGAAGCCCAGGAGAGCCTTGCAATTCCATCTGAATTTAGAGACCTTCTTAAGAATTGACTTGACACTTTGGAGCTACAGACCAAAGCGCTCAGAAAGGCGAGATTCTATCAGGGGATCTCCCTTGTCGTTTGTATCATCAAAATTGTATCTTCTGACCAGTGATCTTTTGTTCCGGTTTCTAATATTTACTTTCCATTTACTGGCATTTCCATTAATTGGCAATGTTTGTCAAGTATATTTTTGATCAATTCCAGATCAACAAGCAACTTTGTAAGAGAGTAGACCTGCCCTTTGGGTGTATGAGGTGGTTGTGGGATGACATCAAGACAGCTTACATGAATTTTGAAAAAGGTTACTAAACAGACAGAAAAAACCAAAGTGAAGGTCAGAAGAGACTTTGAACTTGCTTTAGAAGGTAGACTGGCTAACACCACGAGAGGACGTGATGACACGCAGGGCTGAACAGAAGGTTTCAAAGGGCAGTTACGTGTTAGTCACCGGTGAAAGGTAATTTTGGCAGATTTCAAAGAGAGGTTACATATTAGTCACTGATAAAGGATAATTTGGCTTTCGGTATCATCATATTTCGTTTTCTAGCAATAATAATAGCAATGATTACAATAACAACAACCACAACAGCAATAACAACAACTTTTAAACGATCTTGATATATTTTGATAAGAAAATAGTGTTCAAGCGAATGAAAAGTCTGCTTTATAAATATAATTTCATATATTTTCAATAGCAGTTCAGAAAATTGGAACAGATTTAATTTAGGTTTTCCCACCAAGGTTGTGTTTCAGATTTCCCCAACAAAGTTGATCAATTCCAGCTTATTTAAGACAAACAATAAAAGGAGTCCTACTGGCAATATGGGGTAGCTACTGAACTGCTAACCAGAGGTCAGTGTTGGTTCCATCCTAGCAGTTGCTCGGTGGGAGGATAAGGAGACTGGCTGCTCCTATAAAGATGTACAGTCCAGGGCAATGAATGTACAAATGCACTTTACACAATTGATGGATGTATGGATTGTGATAAGAGTTGTATGAGCCCCTAATAAAATGATTAAGAAAAAAAAAGATGTACAGCCTTAGGGTTGCCATGAGTTGGAATCAACGACAGTGGGATATTTGGGGTTGTGCTGTTTAAGTCACTCCTTTCAGAAATTCAATCAGTCATAAACCAAAACTAAAAATAAAACACACTGCCATAGAGTTAATTCTGACCCACGGCAACAGGACAGGACAGAGCAGCTTTGTCCCAGCAGAACTTTCCTCAGCAGAGCAGCCAGTAGGCTTGAACACTTGACCTATCAGTTAGCAAATCAGATGCTCACCATGGCTCCCAAGCAATACAAAACAGTCACTTAAATAGTGCTTGCTCACACCACAGCACAACTGGTTCCTATTAGGGAAGTATTTGGTGGTGCTCAGTTACTTCATATGTAGTTTTTATAGAACGAAGGATATGAGAGACACAGAGAGAATGAGAGTGTTTTGCTTTGTGTTGGAGGATGGATAATTATTCAAGAAAAAATTCTTTAAAAACCAATGTGTTTCTGGAAGCAGGTGGTGAAACCAGTGAAGGGAAACGTGAACAAATTTGTAAAAGTAAATCTCATAATACAATAAAGACACTTTAAAATGATAAATGTACTTTTTTGTGAACAACTTGTTTGCTTCTTCAAATGAAAGTTGCCTTTTTTCAATAAAACCTGTTTATCTTGTTCTATAGCAACCAAAGGCTCAGAAAGAACTATTTCCTTCAGAATGTTTTGTTCTGAAAAAAAAAACCAAAAACAACCCAGGGCCATTTAAACACTTGATAACCTGCAGACGTCTCAAAACATTCTAGTCTATACACAGATGAAGTGACTTTTAGCCTTTTGATATTTACTAACACTTCAGCTCTGAAAAGAATATGTATCTAAAAATTAATTTGTAATAATACATTTCTCACTCTAGCTAAGTCATCTAGCATTTCTTAAGTCTTAAATGTGTTTAGCAGTAGACTTCATATACCTTTATCCTATTAGTGGGAGGAAAGGGTACAGGGCTAAATGAATTTGAGCTGCGTTGTAAATAATAGTCTTTCTCTAAATTTTCTCATTATGAAATGATCAAAAAAACCAGCTCTCGGCAAGGTGAATTTAATCTACCTACTGAGATCTACTCTTAAGCTGCAGTCTTTATAGGAACTGGGAACTTGGAGATGAAGCTACCCTGACCCCTTTCACTTAGTTCAACTGACTATGACCCTTCAGTATGCTTTCTGGAAAGGTAGCTAGACCCAGGTCAGCTGTAGCTGAACTTGGGCTGTGGACTTGTAGTTCACATTTCTGCTGTGGACCTCAGACCACTCCCAGCAGTGATCACTAGTAGTTGCTCTGTAGGAGGATAAAGTGTAGACACTTATCCTGTTAACACCTTGGACAATACTGTTTAATTGAGGGAACTTTTTTGCACCCTAAAGAATATATTTTGGGAAATACTATGCTAATCTTATTAAATATGACACCATAGGACAGGAGTGATGAATCTTAGGCCACAGATTTGCATGTTCAAGAAATAAAACTTCATTTCCCTTTCTCCCTGTAAAACACACACACACACACACACACACACACACACATTCCCAAGTTCTGTTGTATAAGGCTATTTGGAAATCCTAGCATCAGTCATATCCATCTTCTCCAGGCTTATGTTATGTCACAGAGATATGATGAGGCAACCAGAAAGAGGGAAGAGATACATTAATTACTGCTAAGATGTTCACTAATACTTTCAGGAATCACCTAAAAGTTTTGCCACTCTCTTAACTTGGTATTCCTTATGTGAGGCTGCACAAGAGTCTGTCTGCCTTCAGCCATATACTCAGGAAGCCAATTCTGAGCATCCTCATTTCCTCTTTCCATCCCTCCAATACAGGGGAACTTATTCTAGTCTCTAGGACTTCTTCTTCCTCGTTTATTCCTTCCTAGCTATTTAATCAACTACCCGAATGGTCTCACACCCCTCTGCTGAGAGGAAAAGGAAGAAATATCAGGGCAGAAAATCTAAGTTCCTATTATGGAAAAAAAAAAGTTATCCTGACACATTCCTTCAGATCATTTTCTCTTTCAAAAAGACATTGTATTTTTCATTCGGTTATTACCGTCCACTACCCCCGTAAGAATGTGAGGCATGTAGCTGACACAAACAGGGGCTTTGAGTGCTGTCACTCCACCTCAAACAGCAGTCAGTGGCTGTGTGTGACGCAGGGGAGCCTGGTTGTAAGACAGATAGCTTAACTCCTTTGTATGTGGCCCACTATATGTTACCTAAAAGGAGCTCGGTCCTGCTCCCTAGAAGCTCAGCTATAGGTGCTACTGGAGTATTTCTGGTTTGGGTGAAGCCTCCCATAATTAGTGAGTGAGGCCGTGGATTGGAGGGGAGGAGCAAGGGACAGTTTCCTACCTGCCTCCAGCCAGGACCTTTTCTGCTCATGGAGCTTGCTCAGAGGTACAAGAAGCAAACAGACATTGATTCTGATCCTTGTGAGATTTATGAGTTTCCAAAATATGGCCTTGTTCTTATATTTGAGACTTCTACAACCACGTGGGTCAAAATGTCAGAAGTTGCAGTATCTAGAATCTGTCCATCAACTACATTCTTCTGAATCAAGATCTGAGCAATACACGTATGTGTATACTATTTCTTCCTCTGTGAAAACATCAGCCGGTGATCGTTTAAAGAGAACTATGTACCATGAAATGTCAATCTCACTGATCGACAAAGCAAAAGAAGAATGTATGAAGGGGTAACCCCCCTAAACACTGAAAATAAGTTCTGCTGGGCGGATCTTTCATGGTACTCATTTTTCCCAAAAAGTGAGCATCTGGCAACTCTTTCTGAGTTAGTGCATCAAACTGTGTGACCTACGAAGGTTCTCTCTGGTCATAGTGAATTTTTTTGGAAAAGCAGTTTCACTCAAGCCTCGTTTTTGTGATGGCTGATTTAAGAGGACAGTTTGTGGCTGTGGAATTATGTTTCATGCTCAGAAAGATGCTACAGAAACTGTTGTGATGTTGAACACAGCTTACAAGGACAGCACTATGGGAAAAACTCAAGTGTATGAGTGGTTTAGTTGTTTCAAAAATGTGAAACGTCAATTGATGACTGGTAGTCTGGTAGACTAGAGAAACAAATCCATAGACACTCATGTGTGTATAAGAAAGTGCTTTATATGCAAAAGCAGGGGAATATTGACAATGCATCCCAGCCCAGTCCAGACTAAGTCCATAAGTCCGATATTAGCTGAAAGCAAGGAGGGCTTGAAGTACTTGATGAGGAAAATCAAAAGTGGCAGGCAGCCTTCAACATGGATTATAACTCAATGTAAACAAAACATCCTCACAACTGGACCAATAGATGATATCATAATAAAGGAAGGAGGGACTGAAGTTGCCAAGGATTTCATTTTACTTGGATCCACAAGCAACAATCCATGCTCATGGAAGCAGCAGGCAATTAATCAAATGATGTATCGCATTGAGGAAATCTGCTGCACAAAACTGCTTTCAATTGTTGAGCTAGGACGTCACTTCGAGGAATCAGGTATGCCTGCCCAGGAAAGGGTGATTTCAATCGCATCATATGTACATGGAGTTGGGCGATAAGTAAGACAGCACAACAATGGATGACTGAATGATGGTGCTAGTGAAGAGTATGAAATGTATCACGGGATCCCAGAAGGACAAGCAAATCTGTCTCGGAAGAAGTATAGTCAGAATGATTGTTAGAAGTGTGGATGGTGATATTTCACCTCGAAGACTTTGCAGCCTCACATACGTCCCAGTCCCCGAAAAGGACAGCATCCTTGGTGAAGTAAAAGGCTGGCAGAAATGAGGCTGACCCTAGATGAGCTAGCCTGGCCCTGTGGCTGCAGCAGTGACTCGTGCAGAGCCAGGCCGGGATTCCATCCACACAAGGCAGGTCTGACTCGATGGCACCCAACAACAGCAACATGTTTCCCAATATGTTTGAATGTTTTCATCGTTAAATATTGGGAGGAAAAACATCTGTTTGTTCCTTCGATGTATCTTTCCTGGCCCTCACCCCCATTCCTACTCTAGGAAAAGTAGGCTTTTACTCCCTCCCTTTAACTGTTTTTATGTCTTTTGTATAGCTTTATAATGACATTTTACTTATATAATTGTACCTTTCTCTGCCATTAAACTGTGAACTACTTGAGGATAAAGGTTACGCAGTTTACCTTTGTATCTCAAACACTAGTCTAAGCTCAAAGTAAGGGTTCAATAAATATCGTATTGGGATAAATATTTACAAGCACTCCCTGAACACAGAGGAATTTTGCTGTTATACTTAACAGAGAAAGAGGGTGGGTTAGCAAAGGAGCATATAAAGACAGATACCATCAGCCTGATAGAAATTTCTGATAGAATAGAAATATTTGAAGCATAGACTGGCAAACAAGTAAATATGGCTTGCTGAACAAGGAGATGAAGGAATAAAAATGCATGAGTAGGAAGAAAATGCATAGGCAGTTATTGCATGCTGTTGAGTTAATCTGACTTACAGTGACCCCATGTGACAGAGAACTGCCCCAGAGAAAGTCATCTTTATTGCGGCAAATCTCTCGGTTTTGTTCCCTCAGAATCACTGGGTGGGTGGGTTTGAATCACCAACCTCTCAGTTAAAAGCTGAGCACTTACCCATCACACCACCAAGGCTCCTTGAGAAACCTGTTGTGGGTGAAAATGTGCAGACACACTGTAGTCACACAGGAAATCACTCAGCCAAGAATTGTCCCTCATGAACAACGAAGAAGTAGAAAACTAGCTTATATTGTTTCAGAACGTGGCACAGAAGCCAGGTAAAACTATGCTAAAGCCCCGAAAGTGGTTTATGGGACAGTGAAGGACATTCTTTTTCCTTTTACAAGTGTCTGCAAGAGTTTTCATTTGCCTAACCTGATAACTGGAATTAGAGGTTGCATGATTTGCTTAATGATCCAGAGAGAGACCCCGTGTAACAGTCTCGTTACATCTTCACTGAAGCATTAAGTCAGTATCAATGATAAGGTCTTTTTAGCTTAGTCTATGAGCACTGATTATACGCAAACAAAACTGAAGCTGTGTGGGCATTGTGAAACGAGGAGCTGAATAATCAATCAACCAAACTGAAGGTAGGCGGCCATTCCAGATAATTCACACACAAAAAGCCTACATCTGATTTGCTGTCAAGAGCTTGTCTTTATAATTAGCTCAATGTTCTATGATATTTGACCTTTAAGTGAGTGTCCAAATAATAATAGCCTACTGCTGCTCCTCACCTTGTAATTCACTTCATTCACATACCACTCTAATGAAAACTTCTCATCATTCACTAAAAATGGTTTGCTTTATTACAGCAGCCATTGCAATGACATAACTATAATTTTCTGATATCACTGGTCTTTATTCACCTTATGCAAATATTCAATAACCTAAAATCACCTCAATAAGGTGGCTACTAATTCCATACTATTATCAAAATTATAAGTAGTATCTATTAAGTGATGTTTTAGGTCCAAATATTGATCAAAACAGCATTGTGTCTGTTGCATTAGGTGTCCTTATTTTTCAGTTTCTAGTATAATTTATCATGTTTTGATTACAGTTTCAAGTGATAGCTATATTGATTAACAAAGAACTCCTTTCATCCCCGCCCCCCAGGGATTCAATTATTTTAGTCTCGATTAAGAGATAAATCACAATGAATAGAATTCATTCATCTATTTCAAATTCATAATTCAAATAGCAATCTTATAAGTTTTTCTGTGAATAAACCTTTTAAAAATTATTATTTTTTAATTTCAGGAGTGTGTACTCAGGTTTATAAGCATTGTAGGACATGTTCTTAACCAGGGCTGTAGGGTTTCTGTACCTGGAGAGTTGGTTTTGTCCTAAGAGACTATCTGAATGAAAGCAGGGTGGCGTGCGGATTCCTGAACTCTCTCTGGCTATATAGGCACGATAGAGAAAGTGAAACCCTACCTTACTGATCATGCCACTCAACATACACTATCATTGGCATTTTTGAGAAAAGAGAAATGTTGAATTTATTGTGCTTTCTGTTTTATTACTGGGATAAATTATACTCTACCTAACTAAAAGATATGGTCTAAATTTTTAACCTGGTTATAAGTTGTTGTTTTTGGGTGCAGTAGAATTGATTTTTGACTCACAGTCACCTCCATATGACAGAGTAACATTTCCCTATAGAATAAATGCTTGGAAATGGCTTCTTAAACTATGAATCTTGTTTCTCCACTAATAACTGGATCACAAACACACACATACCTCTGAATTTATGGCAGTAGTGATACTTCACTTTTAAAATAATTGGATGGGTCCAACATGGACTAATCTGCGATTTGAAGCAGGTGAGTGGCGACCCACTTTTAAACAGCTTCTTAAACAATATGGAGGCTCAAAGACACTAGCTAAGCATGGTCTACTTTTCTTGTGGACCAACGAGGCAGTTAGAGGTAGTGTAGTGGGAGAAAAATGAACCAGGTGTGTACAAAATAACCGAGGATGCAGAAAGCATAGGGGTCTGAGCAGTACAGGGGTTCTGTAACACCTCCTTTTTCTAGTCCCTGTGTCTTCTGAGGCGCTCCTGTTAGATAGCCTTTAGGCTTGATTCTTCGAAATGCTCCTTTATGTGCCAGCCAGCTAGCTGGATTTATTTTGTGTGGCTGGAATTCCAATCTTAAGAGTAGACTAGTGCCAAATAGAATATAAGTATGTGTTTAACGTTTTCAATGTCTTCTGAGTGACATTAGAGAAATAAAAAGATAAAAATCCCAGCATTTAATGAATTTGCAACATTACTGGAGAAATAAGAGACTTACTTACAAAGAAAACTTGCAAAACATGTTCTGAAATGAATTGCTATGCGCCGTAATTATGTGTAGTAGAAAATAGAGAAGCCTGTGTGGGCTCTTGGAATGAAGAAACACCTTGGAGAAATGATCCTTTTTATAAAATATTGATGATGATTAGCCTTAGGTTAGATTTTTTAGATTAAGAAACAAATCCCCAAGAATGATGATAGAATTTGCAAGAATTTGAGTAAAGAATAAGTTTGAGATAAGAGATGAGATTGGCTTGGGAGGGTGGATCTAGATGATGGAGAGGCTTGAATTTCAGAAAGAGGAGCTGGTCAGAAAGAAGGGCTCTAGATTTTTAAGCATGGATGGAATATCAACTTCATGAAGTTGAGTCTGGCTTGGTCTGGTGTATAATTTTTTTAGGCAAATGAACTAATTTAGAATATATTTTTACATTTTTTTTCTTACAGAGATGCGGTCCCAACGGATCTGCAGGTTTCTGAGACTGTAACTCTTCCCAGGAGTCCAACTCCTCATCTTCCTCCCTTGGAGCGGCCAGGGTCAGCGTCTAATGTGGAACCCACGACACCACCGGGATCCCTGAGTCCGGACGGCAGTGAGCAGGGTGAGGTGGGTAAAATGGAGTGAAACATTGAGGACATGTTTTACAGGAGAGTGAATTAGAGCACTGTTTCCTAAACTTCACTGTGTTCACAGATCATGTAAATAAAAACCCAAACTCCTGGTCAACAAATGGATTCTGTCTCATAGAAACCCTATAGCACAGAGCAGAAGTGCCACACGGGTTTCAGGAATAGAAAACCTCAATTTTCTCCGAAGGATCAACTGGTGGTTTGGAACTGCTGACCTTGGCGCTAGCAGCCCAGTGCTTACCTGAAGGAGCCATGAGAGGAGCACTGTGTCTCGAGTCTTGTATCTGTCTAGGACAGTACGCAAACGTCTGTCCTAGTTGGTTCTTATAAACAGGTTCCTTACTGCAAACGGTAAGATGATTGTGGAAACAGCTGCAAGCAGTGTTTCCCCGGTAGAAATGAAAACAACAGTATGGGCCGAGATACGGAACTCACTCTCAAGGTTATGAGAAATTCAAGTGTGGGAATAGCACACTTGTCTGGGAACACTGCCAGTATTTAGTAAATAAATAATAAAGCACTGCAGGCCATGGAGGCTGCAGTTTGTACCGTCTCTGTCTGTGTCTATTGTGTGCTGCAGCCCTGTATTGTCTGTCTCTGTGTGTGTATATGTCCATTTGGTTCCATGTTCGTTCTCCCTGCTCAAGAAACCACGGCATCACTTACCCCTACACCACCAAGTCCTGAGAAATCCAAGTATCAAGAAACATTTTGATCCAGGATCTAACCCTGAATTTTCTAAGTGTTTACCCATGTAATCTATAGGTTCCAAAACTTATTTGGCCGACTTGCCTTCTTTTCAGGGTGGGGGTGGAGGGTTGCTCAGTGGCCCCTGGCAAGTAAAATCCTATGTACTACCCCCATTATCCACATAAAGTGTCTCAACCTGAAAAACTCACCGCCACTGTGTTGATTCTGACTCATAGCAACCCTATTTGACCGAGGAGTACGGGCTCTGTTTCTGAGACTCTAACTCTGTATACAAGTAGAAGGCCTAATTGTTCTCCAATGGAGTAGCTGGGGATTCAAACTGCTGACCTTGTGGTTAGCAAGCCAACACGAACCCCTGACACCATCATGGATCTCAGGATAAAGCATACATCTTTACTTTTGCAGCCTCCGTGGATCACTCCAACTCCCTGCAAGGAGGTAACATCGTCCACTATGAGAAACACTGGTCAAAGTTTGGATGTTACTGATTTAATTGTGTACTACCAAAATATGCAATCCCACCAGGGTTCCTACAAATCACCGAGGAATGCTCTTCAAATAGGAATTCTTATTTACTGGTTCTCTCTCGCGTGAGACCCAAAATAGGATCACTGTGCATTGGAAATGAGCATACGGTAGTGGGTTATGACTTAGTACCTGCGCTGCTAGTCTGTGGGCTGCCCTTGAAAAAGCAAGGTTTACAAAATTATGATCTAATTTTAAATTAGGAAGGGGAATAAAAGAGCCAAGGAAAACTGCAGTTTCTTCTGTGTCAGAAGAAAAAAAAAATTAAAAGCTTACTGAACCAACCAACCACTTTGTGAATGGCTTATCCTCTGATCCAAAATGGGAGAAAATAATTTCCAGAGTAAATTGAAGGAAACATGATGTGATTAATTACACAAAGGAATCAATAGAGAAAGCTAACCTAGTATGTGCTTTGTATGTATGCACGGATCCATGTACCTTCACCGTTTATAAATCTGTAAAAATAAGGAATAAATAAAACATAACTGGAAGCCTGTTGAGCAATAATTGCTATAAAACAATGGTATCTCATCCTTAAAATTTATATTTAAAAATTACTAAATTTATCTTTGTTCACTAAGTACTTTAATTAACATCTATAACATGGTGATTATATTATTCAACACTTAAATGCTTAATTTGCAATCTGTAATCACATGCATTCCCGGATAAAGACATATTTTCATTTGTTGTATTTATATTTTTAGAAGGCAAAAATAAGAAGATACTTACATGGTAATATGATTCTAGATCCACAAACAAAAGTTTTACTCCCTCTTTTATTTTTATTGCTTTGAGATTTAAAACACAGTAACAAACTATTTTTATGTCCTGCACACATCGTTCTTATGTTAGGAGAGGTTTGAAGTACTGTACCTGCCATCTACTGGAAGTCTGTGGGAGGTACATTTCCCTAAAAACAATTTGAGGCCTCCAGAAAGTGTGGAGGAAAAGCTCTCAATGCTATTTGAGGAAACCATATCACAGTGCTTTGCTGCTGCTAAGAAAGTGAAAGATAAAATAATGGCATTAATCACTGGTGGAACTACAGATTGAACCATTTAAATTTGCGTAGACCTATTTACATTTGACTAAGTAGAATGGCACGGGTGATTCACCTTTGGTTAAGGCTTCTACAAGACCACCAGCAAATATCCCTCCCAGCATTCTTATTAACAGGGAGTGCTCTGGCTACAGAAACCAGCTGTCTCTAGGGGTGTGCCCATCAGGAGGGTTTCAAGTGGCTCAGCACGGAGGGTAGCCAGGATGCTGAGACCTTCCGGAGCTCCTTCTGCTTCATGCTTCTGGGTTTGGCTGGATCGTGTGAATAGGAGGAAGTGTAAATGTGGGAGAAGACAGAATAAGCAGAGACTGCAGCTGAAATGTCAAATTACTGCAAGGAATGGAACACCATCGTTAGTTGTTTAATTGCATGCTTTGTGACTATATTTAATTCTTTCAACTATGCTCTGGGTCAGAATAAGTAGTTCAGGCCTTCACGTAACCTAGAAACATACATGTCCAGGTTTCCAGAATTTTCCTACGTCAGTCCTTTTTCTTGCACTGAGTCTTTTTAATAGAATGCATCTATATGATTCCCTTATTCCTGATTTATGGAAAATAATCAGAGACTGAAAGGTACCATTTGATTCCATTTTTACTAGTCAATAAAAATGTACACTCTTAAAAACACAAAACCTTTCAGTTTTTCATCATTCTGTACCTTTGGTGGCTACAAACATTTTCTTAAGTAATAAGCACTAAAATCACAACACTTGATCTTAGCCAAAATTGCATGAACATAAATCATGAGCTCAAGTTAGACCTGAAAGTTTTTATACAGATTAAGATTAACCACAGGCACAAGAGACAGAATAATTTAACTCAAGTCCGTAAGACAATTTAGTGGTAGAGTTTAAACTATGATTCTTGGACTTCATTCAAGTTCCTGGTTCTCTTAACTTGCATTCCCTCAAAAGTAATTGTAAAATCTCTATTTCTCTTCAAATTGGAACAGAATGCCCTTGAGCAACTGTCGTGTGAGAGGAGAAATGTTAGGTGAGGAAGAATAAAGTTATTTGCCAGAAGTGACCTTGACATTATACATTATGGGTATCCATTTTCACTTTGAAATTCAAGCAAGGATAGGACTCACTATGTCAAAATTTAAGACTTAAATGATCCTCCCTTTACTTAATCATACCAGACAGAGACGGGGACAGAGCC
The DNA here is from genome assembly GCF_000313985.2 of Echinops telfairi. Classification (NCBI taxonomy): domain Eukaryota; kingdom Metazoa; phylum Chordata; class Mammalia; order Afrosoricida; family Tenrecidae; genus Echinops; species Echinops telfairi. The sequence continues at coordinate 77,086,840 of NW_022103915.1, read as the reverse complement.
AGAGAAAGAGTTACAATGACCAGTGGAACCAGGTATTTCTGGGGCTAAATGATTAAACAATAGGACTTCCATAGCTAGCAATGAGGCAGACTTTGAAAATCTTTCAAGGATGAATACCCATTAACATGGTATAAATGCACAGCAAGCGTTGTCTAAAATATATAACTAAACTCACCGAAAATATGCAAACTCCCCAGATACTAACAGTATGGAAATGATTGGAAGCTAGATTAACGAACCAATGCTGACTATTTGGCAGCTTTCTGGGTGGGAAGGGAATATTAGTCAGTCCTGACCTTGATGAGGATTTAATGAATACAATAGGTTCAAAATCAAGGCCTTGGAGCTGCTTGACTTGTCAAGTTGGGCTAAAATACCTCCACCTCATAGACCTGCACACACAGCTGGTACTCATAAAGGGCTCTAATCCTAGTGAAAGGGTAGACAGTGTAGAAGCGGATCCACCTATGTCACAGGGAAAGGAGAAAAGCCTGTTGATTAGACTTGACTTGACTCGCCTCCTGGATGGGGGAAAAAGTCTACCTTAGAAAGCTGTATGCACAGAAGTGGCAAACAGAATTTGATCTGATGAACTTCAGATAATAAGATCGAAACAGAATTAAAATATATTTAAACGAGTTTAACTAATAGAGGACGGAATAAACAGCCTTTTACTTTCAATACTACCCCAAATGCATGACCATTCCATGTAGGACATGTGGTACATTTATAAAACTCGACCATGTACAACAGACAGGATCAATTAATTTGAGAAATTAGACATCACACGACTTTCTACTTTCGTAAACGGAGTCTTAGAAGCCCAGGGGGGTTGGCGCTAAGAGTCAGCATTGACTTGATGGCAGTGAACGTGGTTGGTTTGCAGTTCTCTTTCCCTGATTATGATCAGATTAAGTTAAAACTAATAACATAAAGAGAACTTGGAAAATAAAACCATGTACATTAATGCCATGGACTGCGATTCAGTAATAAAAAGAAATAAGCTATAAAGCCTTGAATATGATATGCTGTGTTAGTCTGGGTAGACTAGAGAAACAAATCCATAGAAACCCCTATGTGTATAAGAGAGTTTTATATAAAGGGTAATTGTACATTAAAAAAGTATCCCAACTCTGTCCTGTCCAAGCCCATAAGTCTGATATTAGCCCATATATCCGATACCAATCTATAAAGCCCTCTTCAGACTCACGAAACACAAGCAATGGTGCCGAATGCAGGATGATCACAGGCTAGTGGGTGGGAAGTCTTGTAGATCCAATGGCTTTGTAAGCATCTCAGCGTTGGCAGGGGTCTCCACGTGGCTTCTCCAGATCCAGGGTTTCTCTGCATCAGGATTGGTCCATGTGACTTCTCAGAGATGTCTCCCAAGGAGTCAGCCTTGTCAGTAGAGTGTCTTCAAGGGAGTGAGCTGAAAGTCTCTTCCGCCTGCAAGGAGGAAAAGCCAGATTTCCCAGAATTCTTAGGAGAAAGCCATGCCCACACAGAGGCCTCATTCGCTATGATCCAATTGGCAGACTGGACTCCACCCCTTCACTCTTAATCCTCTCAAACTGATACCAGATTATGTAACTCCCACATATGGTAACAGTACTCATACCTAGGGCCTCCTTCCCTAAAACCGTAGTCTAATTTTGAAAAGAACATCAAACAAATTCCAAGTTGCGATATTCCACAGAATGCCTGACAGTTCCCCTCAACAATGCCATGCAAAACAAGGAAGGTCTGAGAAACTTTCATAGCGAAGGAGCAGCAAAGGAGATGTGACGACTCAGGAAATGTGATATTCCAGATGATATCCTGGGCAGAATCCCAGAGAACAGAAAATGGGTACTATCTCAACTTCACTACCCACCAGGTAAATACACATGAAAATCACAAGGAGATGGCTGTGAACATTAGTCAAATGATAAAAGCCTAAAAGTCTGAAAATGCCAAAGTGTTGGCATGAATATGGACCAGTAGTAATTAACATCTACTAAGAATCTAGACAGATACAACTTTTAGGGAGACTTTGGGCAGTATCTAAGACAATTGAAGGTATACATATTATCATATTTCTAGCAGATATTTCCAACAGTTAATTTCCAGCACACTAGGACTCTGGTGGGTTACAAAACTATGCTGAAACATTGCTTCCCCCCATTCTTGGGCAAGGGGCAGGAGGGGCCTCACATTTTTGTCCAATCATGGACAAACTTGCTCATCTATTCCAGTGTGCCACACACATATAATTTTCTAAGGTAAAAGATATTGAGAAACTCTGCTCTAGGTGTTAATTTATTACCAATGCTTCACCTCTCTTTATTTAAGCCATTTGTCTGTTAACACTTATATTACAGGCACTCTGAGAAAAGCTTTAAAGTTTGCTCTTCACCATTAATAGCCTGTGATAGACAGGGTTCTCTAGAGACAAAACCAGATTGCTAATAATTTATATATATATATATATATACAGATAGATAGATATATAACACAAGAAATAAACAGTTAAATTATAAA
>NW_022103915.1:77042939-77082598 GCF_000313985.2 Echinops telfairi | reverse complement strand
TCCTGGAAAATATCAAAGAAACGATCACTCAGAGCCTCTCCTTTAACCAGCACCTCATCTATTGGTGGTGCTACTGTAGGTGTTAGCTTTGCTATTTCACACCATGGACTAGTAAGAGTAGCAGACTTATCCATGCTTTGGGGTGTTGAAGTAGCATTATTAGTGCTGTTAAGACTAATCAGGCTGGAGAGCCAATTTAAGAAGCCCATATTTATGATTTTATTTCTCTAGAAGCACTCCTGATACCGAAATGAGGGCATTGATTGGGAAAAGTTGGGACCCTGAAACATGGGATGGGAACATATGGGCTGATGATCCCTAAGAGGAGGATATTGAGCCCTTCGAAACAATTGACCCACCCCAGTCAATAGATCCACCCTTCCCAGCTGAAAGTATTAATTCACAATAAACTAACTACCTCAACCCACCCCTTGCTAACTTGACACCTGTGCACAATTCTTTAGCCATATATAATTGTATAATTTCTGGACATTGATGAAATCACACTTATACTTATCATCTATCATATAGCCCCTTTCTAATTGTAGAGAGTGACTGTCCTCTCCCCATGAATATGAAACTGTCCATAAATCTCTGCTGGGAAGGCAAAAAAGGTTGTTAGTCTTGTCTTAGTGTTGAATAAACAGCATCTTTCTTAGTTTCTTGTCTCTTTTTGTGACCCTTAGTGCTTCCTCCCTCGTTGGGTGGCAGTTTCAATGACGGGGTTTGCGGACAAAGTGCCTTTGTACCAGTGAACGCACAGCGCTCACCTCTGGCCTGCACAAAATGACTAGGAACTCCGCAACCAGATAGCTGCAAATAAAAAAAAAGAATCAATGAAGATAATTTACCCTACAAAAGAAAATGATATCTGATGTCCCATAGCCTTTTAATCTCCAGGCCAGTGGCTGTTTTTAATAACACAGAAAACAGCAGATCATGTTCACAGTACTGGGGTATTTTTAGGGGCCCTCCATTTATCTGACTCATAACCAGAGTCTTGCAAAGAGCTAATCCATTAGCCATATGCAGAAACAGTACAGCTTGACTCCTACCTCCTTTTAGCAAGTAAAATCCCAGATAAGGTATATATTAAATGTGAAATGCAAAATAAAACCCAACTTGAGTTTTGTGGTCCCTGAATAGATATTTTGAAATGAGATAGAAAACACAAAGAAGATTTAAAATATCTATATATTTTAAGCTTTAAAATTTAAACAGAAAAGGTTAACAAATAAATTAAAAAACTAGAGATAATGTTGCAATAATTCATATATATGTACATGGCAGGCTTTCAAAAAGGTGGTGGAAAAATCTTATTATCTTTGATTCTATTTTCCATAAACTTTTGATGCACCCGTGTCTGTGTACACACACACACACACACACACACACACACGCACACGCACGCACGCACGCATGCATGTAGAAGAAGGATAAGTAAAAATGTCTTGCTACAAAGTCATACATGTCTTCATTAAAGAAACATAGATGTGAAGTCACTGTGTTTCATCGCATCATTCATCTGGGTGTACACACGTCTCTAGGCTTTGTTTCTATCTGCTCTAAGCCTTCATTGACTAACGGCACTCTTCAATTTATAACATCAAAATGACAGTTTCGGCATCCACAAAGGACTCAAATTGTGTCCCTTACAAATGTTCGTTGAGTTTGGAGAACGCAAAGAATTCAGGAGGGACAAAACTGGGGCTGTGGAGTGGATGGGATACAATTTCTCAATGAAGTTCTCTGGGGCAGTCCTTGTTACCCTCAAAGAATGAGCAGGTGAATTCCCACAATTGGAAAAAGGTCCTTAGCACAAATTTCCTTGCCCTTTTCTCTTTAATGGGGTTTCCTAAAACAAAACAAAACAAAACAAAGCACAACTTCTTAATAAGTCTTGTCACTTGAGAAATCTATCAGGATTACCCCTTTGAAGTGTGCTCTGCTCTGCTGGAAAACCCCCGTCACCATAACCTTCTCCGCTGACCTCTCAACCTTGAATTGCACTAACTCAGCAGACCCCCTTAGACCATTGCTTTTGAAGACAAATAAGGCAAGTGATTACTGACAGGTCTTTTCTGAAGCCCTTCACTGATAACAGAGACGTGTTTAAAATGTTTCGTTTAGATTAAACCTATATATTTGTGAACTGGAATCAGAGTTGCAATATTTTTTGACTGGCACACACCATGTGATGGCTTCAGAAGTTCATGGGAAAATTCTGCAATTTTTTAATTCAACAAACTTTTAAAAGTTCTTTCTGTATTAGAAAGGGTAATTAATTCTGACATAAAAAGAGATAATGAGGTTTTGAAGAAAAGATAAGCATCCCCATAGAAAAACTCAGGAGATTATTTTAAAATACATGCATACAATAACTATGTTAAATTTTTACTTTAATTTAAAAGATCAATTTTGGAAATTAGTTTTGATGGTTGTATATGCTGTGAAATTACTAAATGTCACGGAATTATGCTCTCTAAGGGATTTAAATTATGTATTTTAAATTCTGCCTGCATTAGCAATGTTTTATTAAATTGACAGCAACTTTGAGACAAATCTCAATCTGTAACCCGATATAGACATCTGCCATGTAAAGATTTTTCTTTATTATATCAACTCTCAAACAACACCTCACTGCCATCCAGTCAATTCTGACTCACGGAAGTAACTGACCCTGTGGGATTCAGAGACTCTAACTCTTTACAGGAGTAGAAAGCTTCATCTCTCTCCTCTGAAGCAGTTTCAAACTGCTGACCTTGCAGTTAGCAACGCGAAGTGGAACCACTATGCCACAAGGGTTTTTATTACAAAACAGAGAGTACTCATAATTTAAGTCCTTTGTGTTTTAGCACACGAACGGGTTAGTGTCCCAACAGAGAGAGATTACACATGCAAGCGGGGCAATCTAGATGTTTGATAAAGCAGTTGGCTAACAATGTCTGGGAAACCAATAAATACATGCAATAGAAGCATCATAGGGCATGTGACAAAGGGGAGTCAATAGCACCCTATGCCTGAAGGTTACCAGGTAGAGAAAAATTACTAGGTCAGGGAAAGAATTATGATGAGATGCCCTAAGAGGAACCTGGGGCTTTTTGCCTGCCATGGAAGTCTTGTTGACTTGGTTCTGACGCACAGTGACCCTATGTACTACAGAATGAAGCGCCGCCCGGTCCTGCACCACCCTCACAATGCGCTTCCGTTTGAACCCATCCATGCAGTCGCTGTGGCAATCCATCTTGTCAAAGGTCTTCCTTTTTTTCCCTGCCCCGTGACTTTACCACGCACGATGTTCTTCTCCAGAGACGAATGTCCCCTGACAACATGTCCAAAGTACATGAGACAAATCTCATCATCTTGGCCTCGAAAGAGCATTCTGGCTGCACTGCTTCCAAGATAGATCTGTCTGTTCTTTTGGCAGCCTGTGGACCTTTCCCTATTCTTCGCCAGCACCACCGTTAAAATACATAGCTTTTTCTTTCGTCTTCTTTATTCAATGTCCAACCTTCACATGCATTTGAGGCCATTGAAACTATCATGGCTTGGGTCAGGAACAAGTCTTCAAAGTAACAACCTTGCTTTTTATCACGCTGAGGAATTCTTGTGAATTAGACATCCCCTTACAGAAGGGTTGCGGGGAGGAGACGGGCCAGTCAGGTTTCAGTGTAGCAGCGATGAAACAACGTACAACTTCCCTCTAGTTCTCTAATGCTTCCTCCCATCCCTCCACTATCGTGGTCCCAATTCTACCTTGCAAATATGACTAGACAAGAGCATGTACACAGGTACAGATAAGAGCTGAAAACACAGGGAATCCAGGACAGATAAACCCCTCAGGACCAATACTGAGAGTAGACATACCCGGAGGGGAAGGGGAAGGTGGGGGGAGAAAGGTGGAAACGATCACAATGATCTATCTACAAAGCTCTCCCAGGGGAATGGACAACAGAAAAGTGGGTGAAGGGAGACACCGGTCAGTGTAAGACATGAAAAAACAATAATAATTTATAAATTGCCAAGGTTTCAGGAGGGAGGGAGGGTGGGGAAGGGAGGTGGAAAAGGGAGCTCAAGTAGAAAGAAAATGTTTTGAAAATGATGATGGCAACAAGTGTACAAATGTGATTGACACAATGGATGGATGGATGGTGATAAGAGTTGTATAAGCCCCCAATAAAATGATTTATGAAAAAAAAATTCTTGTGCAGCAGATTTACCCAATGCAATGTGTCATTCACTCGTTTGACTGCTGCTTCCATAGACATTGATTGTGGATCCAACCAAGACAAAATCCTTGACAACTTCAATCTGTTCTCCATTTATCATGATGTCACCAAGCGGTCGCTTTGTGAAGATATTAAAAAAAACAACATTGAGTTATAATCCATATTGAAGGCTGTCCTTCCTCTTCTTCATCAGTAAGTGCCTGGATTCCTCTTCACTTTTAGCACACAAGGTTGTGTCATTTGCATATCACTGGTTGTTAATAAGTCTTCCTCCAATCCTGATGTCAAATTCTTCTTTATGTAACCCAGTTTCTCTGATGATTTGCTCGGCATACAGATTGACTAAGTATGTGAGAGGCTACAGCCCTGATGCATACCTTTCCTGATTATGAACTATGCAGTGTTCCCTTGTTCTGTTTGCACAGCTGCCTCTGGATCACAGTGACCAAGATCACTCTGAACCTACCAGAGAGGGACTTTTCCATTGGGAACTCAATGGCAAGAGACTGGAGTGTCTGAATACATGGACTACACTTTTCTGGCAAAAGAACACTGATGTAACCCCTACACGCCAGGCTCCCAGGTTGCAGAAACCAGTGGGAAGATGGCAATGACTCTGAAAAGCAAATGGGATATATACTACCCAGCAAATTTTGATAACCAAAGTCTCTGAGGTTTCCCTAGCCATTCATCTATAAATCTGTACAGAGAGAAAAATGAAGAAAAAAATGTTAAATCTTGACTGAAGACAGTTCATTTTTTATGCATATGCATAATCTATGATGTAAGATGTAGGAGCCCTTGTTCCTTAAATAAAGCAGAAGAAAATCTAACTGAATTTACCATGGGACATAGTCCTGTGGGACTGACCATCAAAAGAAAAATTTTGAAAACCACCTTAGAGGGTTTTCTGTATCCGGAAGGGGTATATGGTATATGTCCCCGGTCACAAAGTGAACAATAGAAGCTCCCGAGAGCAGCACATGTTGACCATTAAATTTCATGACCTTCAGGTGAAGGGCTGAACATAAAAAGGGTAAATACTTAACTGTTATTGGGAATTTGAATTTTATTGAGAATTGCATTCATTGAGGCCATTGAATAGTTTTAACTTAATTTTTTTTTCTAATTGAGATTAAAAAGTCCTATGAACCTTGGGTGCCAAGAATTTATGTTAAGGGAGGTGGAATGTTCCTTGGAAATTGCAGTACATAAAAGTGAAAATGATTGTACAACTCGAAGAATGCTGCAGTGTCACTGAATTGTGTATGTAGAAATGATTGAATTGGTGTCAGCTTTGCTGTGCTTATATCTGGTCAAGAAAAGCAGCAAACTTAACTGGAGAAAGAGAGCTATAGACCAAAGGGTCGCTGTGGGAGACTCAAATCATAGACTAGCCCAGAGTAGGCGAACCTTAAATCAATAATGACTACGTACTCCTTTGTTCAGTTGTTTCTGCATTTATTTATTCATTCAATATACATTGATGCAGTTTGTTTTATGAATGTTTAGGTAATGGAAGTTCAGAAATTAATTTCCCTTGGTGCTCATTGTGAGTAATGCACACAGATTAAAATTATTAAATAATAAGAAGTATTTGATACAATGCTAAAGTAGGAGCTGAGATTGGGAAAGACTTAAGAGTTTTTTCTTTTTTTTTTTTTTTAAGCAAAGCACGAGATAAGAATTCTTGTGCAATTAATTCACTGGGGAGTGTGCTCAACGGCAAACGTAAGGGAAGCAAGACAGGCCAGAGAGAGCAGCTTTTAAGCACAGATGTGAGTTAACGAGAAGTTCGGCTTCAGCTTGTCCTTCAAGCCATACTGCAACATAAAACATTTCCATTTTTAAACAAGAGGCTACCTCTTGATTCATAGTTTCAAGGCTGCTTCTCGCATTTACCATTAAAACGGAACACAGACGTACCAAGATTTGGCTCATTAGCGACCACAAAATATTCCTCCCAACCTATGTAGCATTATCAACCCTTGATGATTAGTGTTGAATTACCACGACCTCTAGGAGAATTTTCTCCTTTTCCTACTGGTTTTAATGGGACCAAATGCAAACCAAACTCACGGCCATGGAATCAGTGCTGACTCACAGCGCCCCTGTGTACCGGTTTACTGGAGTCGACAGCCCAGTCTTTCTCTCACCCAGTTGCCGGTGGTTTCCAACTGCCGACCATATGGATCGCAGCCCGACAGTAACGACTCCCCCCAAATGACCAAGTGACAGCTGTCGTTGTATATTTAGGGGAAACCTTAAAGGGGATCTCTTCTTGAGATCACTCACTGCTGAGATCCTACAGATACAGAGTTGGGAAACACAAATTCTCCAAGGGAATGAGGTGATCGCTGCTTCTCAAATCCATCTATACTACCTGTTGGAGAATTTATTTCCAGAGAAATCATAAGGCGGTCTTCAGGGGAGCAGAATAAGACAGGGGAAACAGCGAGACAAAGATGTAGCAGACGTCTAGACCAGTCTGATGCCCTGGAGAACTCAGAAGCAAGGTTGGCACACTGAGTAATCCCACCTTGAGGCAGGCGGGTGACCTTTGCCTTCCTGTATCAGCTAGCTCCTGGGAGAGAACAATAGTTGATACATTTCTGGGAGTAGAGGCCAATCCTCAAGAAATAGATGCAGCTATTAACAGCCAACACTTGTAGCAGCTGAGTTAGTTTATATTTACACCAAGTAGGATATTTAAACGTGCCCCTGAAATAATATCACATATTATACACAGGCTGTACAATACAGTAGGTTTTTTAAAAGGGCTGTGTAAGCAAGAGAACCTTGCTTTGAAGCAAGGGCTTCAAAATTTATGAATCTAGTAAATTAAGGCTTAAGTTTAAATTAAAATAGGCAGACAAATGGCCACAGTGAGTTAGATAAGTACAGTTTACACAATTTTGGAAACTCTTAATTTATTAATATGCAATATATATATAGTATGCAAAAAATATGAAATTCATATTGTCTGAAAAATCACATTTTGATATTTCTGTATACCCACTCCTCACCTATTGACTATCTCACTATGTTATATGTTACATTTGTGAATATTAAAAATTACTATCTACTGCTTTGCACCTTGATGACCTACGCATAGCAACAACAAATGCTAAAAGTCAGGCTGTCTTTCATGGCTAAACTTGTGTCCACTTGGCTAGGCCATGATTCTCAGTGGTTTGGAAGTTATCTAATGATGTAATTTCACAATTAGGAATGATGTAGTCATACTTCATCTTGTAGTCTGATGCGACCATGCTCCATTTTCATGTAACACCAATTTTTGTATAACAACCTGGTCTTTATGAAAACCTAGCCATGTCTGTAAGTAAGGGACGGGTGTATGGATGGATTTGAGACTTATAATTTGAGTAGTGATGGTCTCTTTTCATGATGATGTTCACATTATTCCTATTACCCAGTTAAATTACCTCTACTTAAACAGGATTCACAGAAGGAAGGACTCAGGGTTAAGTATTTTGGGATGAGTTTGAGCGAGCTTTTGTACTTGTAACTGTGTGCATGTGCACTGGGGAGGGGGCCAAAAGGTGGAGGTGGGAAGAGGTTTTATTTGATTGTTTTTAAAAATCTGAGTTCTTCATTTAAAACCAAATATAAATTGTCTAAATTTTGAAGTATGCATTCTTGTGCATCTCTGGTATAGTATCTAGGTAATCAAGAATTCACACCAAAACGAGGCCGGCATTTTCAATTAGAATAGGAGAAAAGACTTTCTTTAGCAACTACCAGCCAGGACCTAATGCTGTGCAGTCATGAGCTATGGGTTATTAAATGAAATCAAAAGCACATCAGGCCTAGCAGCTCCTTCAAAACCATTAGGGTTTCATTTAAAGGGAGTGTCTTGTTTCTGAAATATTCATAGCTGGAATCCACCACCACTGCTGAGATTTACATCTCCTCTCTCCCCATTATACTTGCTGAATCTCTTTACTTGCTATTGTAGGAAAAATATTCAAAGATTTATAGGCAGCAAAGAGAAGGCAGCAAATTATGACATCTATTATTGGCATCTGCTCTTGTCTGTATCCCCAGGAAATGCAAAATACAAACGACTTCCAATTTTCTACACAAGTGAGTTGCAAAGGGAACTGTTATATGCAGATGAGGCAACTTCTATTTGGACAGAGATAAAATAGAAGAAATTTCAGTCTACTACACTTGGCATACCATTTGCATAACTCTGAGAAAGCTGTCACAAAGGGATAATAAAAATCATAAGCCTCTTAAGGAACCACATACAATGCATGGGGAATGGCAGCTTATAACAGAAACAGACACAGCTTTAAGCTGTATGGGCTGGTGGAAGATCCAAAAACAAAAGGAAGACTAAATATAGATGTTTCTCTATTCACTGGCAAAAGTGATCCTTTTCCTCATGTTTGCCAAAAGAATTACAGTAGGTTTGAAAATAACATAACCCAGTATGCAGTAAAGACACACCCCACATCCCCGAGTTTAAAAACTTCTTTTGGCCAAGAGGAAAGAGAATTTTGGGAATAATGAGGGCAACAAATGTATAGATGTGCTTTACACAATTGATCTATGTATTGTGATGAATTGTATGAGCCCCAATAAATTGATTTAAAAAAACAACAACTTCTTTTGGCTTAGGCGATTACTTCTCCTGGAGGGATGACTGTGGCACCATTTATCATTAGATCAGAGACTCTTGAAGGGCAGACTCCAATGATGCTTCTGTCACTCAAGTCATAAATAAAGCCTGGGACACAACAGAATCTCAATTTAAAAGTTTAAAGAGAGGAATTGAAAAAAAATCACATCTATGTAGTGAGAACGTTTAGATGGTGCGGCTCTAGTCTAGCTTTTGTCTCAAAGTCTGTGTCAGTTTGGAAAGGTTTCTTTATGTCTGGACATTGGCTCCCAGACCTACAAAAAAATGAGATAAGACCTATGATTGGGGATACATTAAATGAAATTTCATTTATAATGTCTAGTATACCATCTGGTATAGATATATTACTAAAAAATCCCAACCTTCTATAACTCTCCCATGGATCTGACTTTGCTGAGTAGGAAGGTCAGTAATTTCTGACTATTTTGGACACTTGGCATATGTGGGGGTGGTATTTGGTGTGTTTTTTTTTGTCCTCTGCATGTTTTTATCTCTAAAGCTCTACAAGTTATAAAATGATTTCCTGACATTTATTAAAACTTTGACCTATGAGTCTCCATTTTTCTATTACCCGAGTCCCGGCCTCTTGCTAGGCAGCATCCATGTCCACATGAGCAACGTACCTGTGAGGAGTAAGTTCTGTGGACAAGTTAAATGGCCAGGCTGTATCCATTTCTTTCCCCGCTAGAATCCTTAGGCCTTAGAACATATGCGCATCTCCACTGAGGCCTGGTACTTGCTAGCAAGGTTTCGAAAACTTAATTCGGAGACAATGATCCCTTTCGTCTCAGGAAGTTGGGGACATAATGCAGTCAGACGGTTGTTAGCAGGGCGGAGGCTATGCAATTAGACACTTAGGCTGGAGGTATCAAATGAGTTGAGATTAAGTCAACTTGTTCTCTTCAGCGATGGCACAAGTGGACACACTGGAAGACGTCTATAGGACTGATCTGGTCAGGGGAAGATATTTAAGCCCTTCTCATGGGACACAACTGGACCAATAGGAAACTTCATAATAAGCGGAGAAAAAACTTGAAATTGTCAAGGCTTTCACCTTGCCTGGATCTACAATCAACGCTCATGGAAGCAGCAGTCAAGAGAGCAAATGGCATTCCACTGGGTAAGTCTGCTGCACAAGACCTCTTTAAAGTGTGGAAAAGCAAGGGTGTTACTCTGAAGACCAAGTTGCGACTGACCCAAGCCATGGTATTTTCAGTCACCTCATGTGCATGTGAACGTTGGCTAGTGTGTAAGGAAGGCTGACGATGAATGCACATATTTGAATTGTGGTGCTGGCGGTGAAGATGGAAAGGACAATGGATTGCCCAAAGAATAAGCAAATCTGCCTTGGAAGAAGTGCAGTCAGAATGCTCTTGAGAGGCAGGGATGCAAACTTTGTCTTAGGTACTTTGGCCATGTGGTCAGGGAAGCCCAGCCCCTGGAAAAGAACATCCTGCCTGGTGAAATGGAGGGTCAATGAACCCGAGGAAGATTCTGGACAGGATGGCCTGACGCGGCAACTGAAACAATGGTCTCATGCATAAGGACATGGTGAGGATGGCGCAGGACTGGCCAGCCGTTGGTTCTGTTGCAGATAGAGCTGTTATGAGTTGAAACTGACTCAATGGCACTGAATAGTAACGACAACCTTTGGCATAAAGTGGGAGTCTGCTTGGGAGAGTCAGCATCCCTGCCCAGGGAGCTAAGGCACCAGAGGACGTGGCTCTTTTATGGAACTATTCTGGTTGTATGCCATCTGATTCTTCAAAGTTCAGCCTTTGTTAATGTTACTGAGTTACTAGGTGGTCTTATGAAGCTCAGTAAATATTTCTGAGTTTCTTGGTCACTATAGATAGAATCACACCAATTTTCAATCATTTGGATTATCAGTAGAAGAAATGGCAGCTGATACTCATAAAGAGGAATCTAGATGGGGCTACTATCCACAGAAACCATTATTTGTGCATGCAGCTGTGAACTCCACTGGTGCTCCCCTCCCCTTCCCCCATTTCGTATTCCATTTACAAAATTCCTCAGGAGAAAGATGAAGCTTTCTACATCCATAAAGATGAACACCGATTACAAGGAACTATATGTGACCTCCTCCCTGGGGGACGGACAACAGAAAAGTGGGTGAAGGGAGACGTTGGCCAGATATGACAAAATAACAATTTATAAACTATCAAGGGCTCATGAGGGAGGGGGGAGCGGGGAGGGAGGGGAAAAATGAGGACCTAATGCCGGGGGCTTAAGTGGAGAGGAAATGTTTTGAGAATGATGAGGGCAATGAATGTACAAATGCCCTTGACACAATTGATGTGTGTATGGATTGTGATAAGAGTTGTATGAGCCCCTAATAAAATGATTAAAACAAAACAAAACAAAACAACAAAAAGATGAACACTCCCAGAAACCCACAGGCGCAGTTCCACTCTGTCATAAGATCACATAGTAACTCAGGAACATTAGGGAGGACTGGACTTTACACTTTTCTGTTACCCTCGCTTGGAACCCTGGCAGTGCAGGGCTTAAGTGCTCTGTTGCTAATTTGAAGGTCAGCAACTGGAACCCACCAGCCAGCCCCTCAGTGGGAGGAGGAAGTAGCTGTCTACTTAGAAACCGTACGGGGCAGATTTAGTCTCTAGCCTTTGAACTCCTCTGGGGCAGTTCTACCCTATCCTATAGAGTCACCGAATCTACTTAATGACAACGGATTTGCTTGCCTTTTGCTTTTTGATTTGCATATATCTTCCTGAGCCAGTTCATTGTCGAGAGATAGGTTATCGTCATCTCTTCTTAAAATACATCTTTACAGTGGCTTTTGAAATTACCAACTCCTCATTTCCTCCTTATCTCAGTGTTCAGGCAATCTGGGCCTATGCCTTCCAAATCCTCCAAAGAAGGTTCAAATCGGAGAAGTGAATACATTTTATCTAAGCAGAGCCTGTCAGAACATTTTTAATAAAGACCTGGCCCAATTTCAGAGCTTTCTTTTCATTAGGGCAGGTCTGAAAGCAAAGGCCTTGAAAGTGGTTAGAAAAACATCGTGTAATCACTATGGTACCATTATCCTGTCCCTGGGTAATCATTAGGCATCAGCTTGCCAAAGCGAAGGGCGGCAAATTACTCATTTATTGTTACCTGAGCTGTGCAGAAGATTGAAATCTGGACTACTAATGATTTTTTCACCTTGTTTGGGAGATTCTGTAGAAGAGTTCACATGGAGCACAGATGCTAGCTGGCTGGTGCAGGGACTTTCAGACACCTTTGAAAGGGAAGCAAAGCAGTGCCTCCCTTCAGAAAGTACAACTGTAAAGATCCCCATCACTTTATGAAGGCTGCTCCAATGGAGAGACGCTAAAAGTCGTCACGATCTGTCACCTGGGAAGAAACTCGGTCGCTGGCTTTGAACAGATGTTTATCTGATTTTTAAAAGTTCAAACATTCAGGGTACATGGGAGACTTAAGACAAATCAAGTTTAAGGTAACCGTTTACCAACAACTCCTACGGAAAACAAAACATCCCCGTTTGCTGACATCATCTCATGAGTTTTTTATTTTTGTCAGTTGGTTTAATGAGTTCTAAATTCAGCAAAGGTTCCAATTCTAGGTGGATGGGAAAGACAAGCCAAACATTTGTAGTCATGTTAAAGCTCAAACATTTAAAAAGCCTAGCCCAGGCAGGAAAGATTAGGTACATGACAAGTTAGTCAGTGTTATATGTCTAACACTCAAAATAGCCATCTGGGGAGAATAGCCAACAGCTCCTGATACATAAACCCAGAAGTAAACTGCACTTCATCAAGGGGAATTCAGTGATATTTTTAAAGCAGAATCGGAGTCTCTTTATGACTTTTGGAGCACTGCTCACATAGTGGTTACTTATTGGGCTTCTGGCGTCAAGTTCAGCTGTTCAAAACCATCAGCTGCTCTGAGGGACAAAGATGAGGTTTTCTACTTGTGGCAGTTACATATCTCCTGTCAATTTCAGTGAAGGGTAGAGTCTAGCCTGTCAATCAGGTCATAGTCAATGAGGTCTCTGTGTGGCCATGGCCTTCTCCTGAGGATTCAGGAAACTCCTGTATTCCTCCCGGGAGGCAGGATAGACTCTCTGCTTCATCTTCCTGCTGACAAGGCACATGGAGCCATGCTGATGGGACCATGGCCCTGGAGCTGGAGGAGCCACATGGAGACCCACACCAGCGCTGAGATGTTTCCATCACCACTGGACCCACAAGACTTTCCACCCACTGGCCTGTGATCTTCCTCCTTCAATGTCTTTGCATGAGTCTGCAGAGGAATTTATAGAGTGGTATTGGACATATGGGCCACTATTGGACTTATGAACTTCATCTGGACTGGGCTGGGATGTTTTCTCAGTATACAATTGCTCTTTCATACAAAGCTCTTTCTTAGACATACAGTGAACCCTCATTTATCGCGGTTAATCGGCTCTAGACCCTACCATGATAAATGAAATTCCGCGAAGTAGGATTCCTTATTTGTAAATCAAATATTTTCGTAGTTAGAGCATAGAGGACATGAAAAAACACCCTTTAGTCACCATTACACTCGTATTACCCAATTTATTAAACGAAAAAGGGAAAATACAGTAAAACGTTTTGGATGTTACAATTATCATTTATTATTTATTATATTATTTATGGCATCAAGCATGTACAGTATGAGCCAATCAGTGGCAGTAATGACAGAGCATGCGCTGTTACGCAAAAACCGCGATAGAGTGAAGCCTCGGAAGTCGAAGCGCAAAGTGGCGAGGGTTCACTGTATATGAATGTTCCATGAATTTGTTTCTCTAGTCAACGCAGACTAACACACTACTTCTGTAAAAAGTTAGTCTCAGAAACCCACAGGCAGTTCAACCCTGTTCTATATGAGTCAGAATTCACTGGAGGCAGTGAGTTTTTTGGGTTTGAGTTATTTGACTTTTAAATAGAGTGAACTTTCTGAAAATAGACACGAATAGCCATTGTCGGTTGCGATCGAGTCCGTTTCTACTCAGGGAGAGCCCAACTGTGCAGAGGAGACGTTTTCCATAAGGTTTCCAGGCTGTGACCTTTTGGAAGGTGATCAGCAAGCCAGGTGCCTCTGAGGCTCTCTGGGTAGATATCTGAACCGCCTTCTTCTTGGCTTGTAAGGTGAGCGCTTGACTGTTTGTGCCACCTGGGGCCAGCTATCATTCTAAATTAGTAGAAAACTACTGATAAAATGCAATGTGACTTGTAGACCAAGGCCGTTCTGGATAATTTTACGTAGCTTTGTGACAGTGAAATGTTACAGTGAAAAGTAAAGATCAAAGGCATCTTGTACAGTGTCTGGAATGGGGACGTGAAAATCAAAAGCATTGATTTCTAATGCTGGCTCGACCAGTGACTGCTTCTGTCATTGGAAGCAATTGTCCTAGTCTATTTGTGACTACGTCTTGGCATCTGCAAAATGAGGTTAGTCATCTTTGCTGTGTGAGACTCAGCTAGTCTCCATAGGGCTTTTCTTCCTGTTATTAATGTTTATGAGGCCTTCAGGAAGTTTCAGATAAAAAGCATTATATAAGCTTCAGGTAGTATTAATATTATTTTCCATGCCATTCCAAAAGCATATTGTGGAGGCTGATGAATAAACATTTGCAATATTCTATAAAAAGACTTGGAATTAACAGTGTCTATATTGTTTACGGCACAGATTAGCCCTGGAAGAACATCAGAAAATCTAAAAACGATAGCTTTTTGATTATGCCAGTTTAAGGCTCAGACCAGTTCCATAGTCACTTAAAGATTATACATATTTACCTATGTTTTCCTCCATCTAAATCCAGGGTCACATTCTACCTATAGCCTGGAGAAAGAAGAAATAATACATCATGAAATTTTACATGTTAAAAATTTAGCCATATCTAGTTATGCATAAATGATGACCCTTCCTTTGATTGATTTTACTCTTGATTTCTTAAAATATTCCAGAGACACCATAATTTGGTTTTCTGACAAAAAGGTTTGTAGCTCTATGGAACTTATTTGGAGTTTCAGATTTTTTCCCCAAGGTTTGCTTAACATTTAATGCTTTATAGACACTGGGCATGTTTTCATGATGCCTGGCTCTGAATGATAGGCATAGGTCACCTTCAATTCACAGTATTTTACTACTTATACCATTTCCAGGGCTCTCTATTGTAACATTATCTTTAGGGCTGCTGGCCCTTTGCTGCCGACAACATGATTAAATTCTGTTACAATTACTCTTCTTACAGAATCTTCCCATGATTCTTGGCACTAAAGCTGCCCAGAGCCATGCAGGCGGTAATATAAAGAAGAGCACATGAGGGGAATTCCTGCTAGAGATGGAGAATTAAGCCCCAAAGTAAGATATTGCTGTATTATTACACTCTCTGGGGATGGATTTTCTTTGGAAGTTTATTTCATAATACTAAAGAGAGTTTTGCTCTTATTTATTTATTTTTTCTCTATGAGGAGGAGGAATGTAATTTGGAGAAATTCTAGCAAGAGAAAAGCTCAGAAGGAGGTCCAGTGGTGTAATAGTCTAGGTACTTTGGAGAAACAAATCCACAGCAACTCATGTATGAGAGAGAGTTTTATGTAAAGAAAATGTGTATCACGAAAACATCCCAACCCAATGCTGCCCAAGCCCACAAGTCCAACATTAACCCATTTAGCCAACACCAGTCCACAAAGTCCTCCACCTCACAAAACAGAGGCAATGATGCCTACTGCAAGAGGAAAGCTGAGTCAGTGAACGAACAAGCATCTCAGCACTAGCAGGGGTCTCCACACGGCTGCTCCAGCACCCAGGACTGCATCGGGATAGGTCCATGTAGCTTCTCCTTGGGGATGTCTTGTAGGAAGTCAATCTTGCAAGCTGAAGCAGGGAACTGCTAAGGCAGCTGCACCCGATGCAACCATCACAAAACAAGAGACCCAAGAACTAGAAAGGCGAGGCTTCACCACCCATTTATCCCTCCGCCTTTCAACCAGACCCACATGTGATTATCGGCCAGGCTGGCACAATTAATTAACTCAAGTGGTAAAAACAAATAGGACAGTCTGTTTTAAAACAGAAAGGATAATTGAGTCCATGAAAGAATGCCTCATCTGTCATATACGATAATGGTACTTCGTACGCCTAGGAATGATGACATGTGAGTTGTGTTTTCTCGACTCCACTGGTGGAGAAGCATTGATTCAGCAGTGCTTTTCGTAAGCAGCAGCAATGTGTAACACAGGTGACCAGAGGCTGGAGCTCCTAGCTGTATACAACCGTCTTGTCTACAGAATTATCTTAAGGAGCCCTGATGGCACTAGGGTATTGGGCCAATAAACAGTAGGTTGCCAGTCAAACTTGTCTGCCTTTCCATGGGAGAAAGATGAAGGTGTCTGCTCCAGGAGAAATTTACCATCTTGGGAACTTTTTATCAGGTCACGATGAGTTGGAGTTGACTTGACGGCCATGGATTTGGTTTGGGTTATATTCGTCTTTTAGTCCAAGCATCCATATGCCAGGCAGACCGCCCGGCCTCCACGTGGTACCCATCTATGTGCAACAGTGGTTCAGAGTTGTGGTTGTACTCACTTTACTTCTTGCCACGGTCACTAGTCAGCCTTTCAGCAGCAGATGTCGGTTCCTCATCCTCTTAATATTGTCATCCGGATTAAGTGAGATATGTGTGAAACACCAAAAAGAGAGTGTGACCTGCAGAGGTGCTGTCTTAAATCAGTAGCAGGGTGTACTGTACCACTGCAGTCTCCTATGGAGTTAGCATGCACATCAAGTTTGATGGCACACAGGAACATTTGCACATTTTCCTACCCATCCGACTTACCTGTAAGCAAGAGGAATTGTGGAACAATAGGAATATATATATATATATATACCAATTCACTATGATGCTTGTAGTAGTGATTTGACTTGGTCTTCCACTGAAATAAGCACTTCCGGTGCACCGTTTCGTGGGCACACAGAGGTTCAAGCCACACAGCGGACAGATGAGGAGCTGGGACTCAAGCTAGCTTGTCTGGCTGCTCTTTCTGCTTCCCTCTCCTGTAGTCAGTCTTGTTGTCAAGTGTGTTCTGGTCACAGGGACCCTGTGACCAGCAGTGAGCCACTGCCTGACCCCGGGCCATCCTTGCAGCTGGTGTCTGAGCCCATTGTTGCAGCACTGTGTCAATCTGTCTTGTCAAGGGTTCTCCTCTTTTTTGCTGCCCCTCCAGTTCACCAAGCATGATGTCCTTCTCCCGGGACTGCTCTCTCCTGACAACATGTCCCACGGACATAGGAGGGAGTCTCAGCAGCCTTGCCTTTAATGAGCACTCTTTCCAGCTGTACTTCTTCCAAGATTGATACGGTCGTTCTTTGGGAAGTCCATCGTCTTGAATACTTATAAACTACTTATGGGCTAGTCCATAATTAAACATTCTTCTACTCGGTTCATACGTGATATATTTTCTCAGAAGAAAAATCAAGTTACAACCAAATAAGAATTTATTTTATGAACCTATAGGTTAAGACTCTGTATTAAGAGACTAGGTTTTTTTTAGATTTGCATGTGTATTCATTTGTATATTGGTACATGACAAGAATCTATCCTCTTGAGCTTAATATCCACAAGTTGCCCATTTTACTTAAGGCTGCTGGTAACGAGATGAGATGCAGCTGAGTTGAGGGAGCAAGTCTACTCCAGGTATAAATAATGAGTGCATGTTCTGTAGAGAATTTAAAAGAGCAATAAAAAAAAAGGTCAATTTGACTTAGTTTTATCTATGACTTTGACATTCTCAATTACATTAAATGTATATTATAAAATACTGCTCATGACCCTGGCTGCCATATAGTCCTCTTCACCTGCCTCCCCTTTGGGATTCCACTGCTTATCTGCCTCAGAGTTAAGAAAAAGTATGATGCAAAAGAATAGTCATGTTTCCAGTGATAAGAAGCCTATTAATTATCTAGTAGTTTGCTATCTGTTTATCAGGTGTATGCTTTTAATGTCTTCTGTGGGAGTCACAGTCACTGCACAGAGAAGAACGAACATTCATATGAACAAATGCTTACCCGTGTAAGTCCAAGGATTGCTATAGAAAGCCCGCATGGGCAGTGGTTTCTTGTTGGGCTGCGGCCACCTTGTCGCCAGTCTGGAACCACGTGCAGCTCTGTGGGAGAGAGATTGGGCTTTCCTCTCCAGCAAACAGTGACGTTCTGAGAAGCCCACTGTGGTTGCTATGGGTCAGCATTGACTAGATGGCAGTGAGTTTGAGTTTGGTTTATCAAAATGTGAATCTACTGTTTCGTGACATGTCCTCCATCTAAGTCTATACATGTTCCAAAGCCGTGCTCACATTTCTCTCAACTTCCTCCTCCAAAGAATCCGGTGCACTTTGTGTCATGTCAAAACGGTGGCAACTTAAATCGTGTTCCTTTCAAATGTTGAGTTTGTGGGACATAAAGCAGTTTGAAAGGATACGATCAGGATCGGAGTATGGCTGGGGTAAAGCTTCCACAGAAATTGTCCTGGGACAGCCCTTTCTCCACTGGGAGACTGAACAGGTGCAGGGTTGTGATGGAATCAACTCCTCTGCACAGCATTCCTACCCTCTGTTTGTTTCACCAGTGCAGTTTTAATTTTCTTAAAACATTTTCTGAATAAGCGCTGTGATCATACTCTGTTCAAGAAAACCAATATGCCCCTTTGCTATTCCATGTCCTGTCCCAACTCATAGCAACCCCTATATACAGTAGAACAAGACCCTGCCCCTCCTGTGCCAGCTTCCGAGTGTTCTTACGTGTGTGCCCATCCATGCAGCCACTGTGTCAATACATCTTGTCCAAGGTCTTCCTCTTTTGGGCGATGCACGACTCTCTCAAGCATGATGTCCATCTCAAGGGACTGACAGGTACGTGACATTGCCAAAGTACGCGAGAAAAGACTTTTCCACCCTGAGCTCTAAGGGACGAGCATTCTGTCTGTGCTTCTTTAAAGACAGATTTGTTTGTTTATTTTGACAGGCCATGGTACTTTCGATCTTCTTCACTGGTGTCATAATTCACTGTACCACTTTCACATATATTGGAAGGAATTGAAGATACCTTGCTTTGGGTCAGCTGCAGCTTAGTCCTCAAAGTAACATCCTTGCTTTCGAACACCTTAAAGCGGTCTCGTGCAGCAGATCTACCTGATCTTTTGACTGCTGCTTCCATGAGCATTAATTGTAGATCCAAGTGAGACTTGGATCAGCATTCTTGATGGCGTCAACCTTGTCGTTCTTTGTCCTGATGTCACCTCCTGGCCCAGGTGTGAGGACTTGGGCTTTGTTTACATTGAGTTGTAATTCACACTGAGGGCTGTCACCCTTGATCTTCGTCAACAAGGACTTCAGGTTGTCCTCACTTTCACCAAGCAAGGCTGTGTGATCTGCACAGCACAGGTTGTTAATAAGCTTTCTCAGCGTTCAGATTGAATAAGTATGGTAAGAGGAAGCAACCCTGACACACACCTTGCCTGATTTAAAACTGTGCAGCATGCCCTTGTTCTGTTCACCAGACTACTTCTTGATGTACATGAGAACACAGCTTCTGAGATTAGCATCCTGCTCAAAGTTATCCATAGTTTGTTGCGATCCACACCGTCAAATGCCTTGGCATAGTCAATAAAACGCAAATAAACAGCTTTCTAATATTCCCCCAAACAGTGCCTTAAACTTGTGAGCTGACTGACCTCTTTGCCTTGAAACTCACTGGCCCAACAGGTCCTCTTCAAGGCCTGTCTTCTGGCTGCACCTCTCCCTGGAAGGAAGCCCGATGGCATTGTGCTTAGGCGTTGGGCTGCCCTCCTCAGGTCGGAGATGGAACCCCCAGCTGCTCCTCAGGAGGACGCTAGGGCGCTCGACTCCAGCAACACACAGGGGCCGTCCTGCTCTCTCCTACAGAGTCACTCTGCATCTGCACCAACTCAATGGCCTGGTGCTAAGGAGGCTAAGACCGTTGAAGTCCTTACAGACAGAACTTTCTTGCAGCCATCTACTGAGCAGAGACATGCTTTAAAATGTCTTATTTGGACTAAGCCCACCATGTATGAATTAGAACCTCAAGCCTTTGTATAACCAGAAACAAAGACAAATTACTGCCATAAAAAATATTTGCTCAATCCATTAATTAGCAGCCAGAAAAGCGAGGAAGCACATATCTGCTTCATTTCCTTCCCTGCCCCTGTTATTTAGCAGGGTGAGGGAAGAGGAGGTGTTTGTAGCTTTTGATGATGAAAGGAGAATAGAAGAAGTAGTTAAGGTTAAATCTTTTCCCATTTAACTGCTCCATTCTTTTCTTATCCCCCCCAAAGATGTATGATGCATGGGGGAAAAAATAAGAATTCAGAACAGTGTGACTAAATCACACCTGTTAAAGTTAGAAAAGCCCTGAATAGGTCAATTTTCCTGACTTCATAGGGGGAAGAAAGTGTAAGAACCTTTTCATGAGGGGTGAAAGGTGTTGCAGCTCCCCACCTGAGCTTAAAATGACTGTTTACTCACCTGCTTACCACCATTATTGTCATCAGATTTTATTGATAAGGTCATCCCATGCTAAAAGTATAAAGTATGGGGAAATTTTATTTGACTTACCCTACTTTTGGACGACTCATAGGGGTCTTTTTAAAGTCTCCTCATTGTCATTATATCCTGCTGTGAGTTCTAACCATCGCTTCCACCATCATCCTCACCACCATCTTCAATGCCTCTACCTTCTACTAAAATACATGCCATTGTGAGAGCTTTAGTAGATACTCACTCTTCTAATTCTTTTCCTCTCTCATCAACCTTTACCCCTCTGAGGCTCATTCCCTCTGAATTCTGTCAGGGGAAAATGGCTGATGACAAATTAATCATGTCAATTCCTGATTAATATTTTGCAGGAGAAAATTAGATATTCCCTATTGTTTTTAATCTGAGAACGGAGAATATAAGTTTTAAATCTTTAATATAGACATCCTAAAACTAAGGTCAGGATTAAAAAATAATAACAAATGCTACAGTTGTCTAGTCACCTAGTTTTAACACAGCATTTAGGAAGCTAGCCAATACAGAAAACAGAATGTGTAATATCATGAGACTGCCAAGTAATCTCTTTTAATCAACACTAGGTGTGCTAGTCTGGGTTGACTAGAGGAATAAATCCAGGGAAACTTGTATATGTACAAGAAAGAGCTTTATATCAAAGAGTAATTGTATATTCAGAATTCCAGCCCAGTCCAGATCAAGTCCATACGTCCAATATTAACCCATAAGCCCGATGCTAGTCCATAAATCTCTCTTCAGAATCATGCAGCCACATGAAAGGATGCCAAATGCAGGAAGATCCCAGGCAATGGGTGAAAATCTTGTGGATCCAGTGGTGGTGGAAGCATCACAGGGTTTTCATAGCTCTCTGCCACATAGCTTGCTCAGATCTCAGTGTGGCTACGCATGGCTTGTCCACAGGAAGGTGAAGCAGAGAGAGAGAGAGAGAGAGGCTCTTGGAGGGCTCAGCAGGTCTTGTGTGGCTTGTCAACAAGAAGACAAAGGCAGACAGTGAGAGAATTCCCAGAATTCTCATGAGAAGGCAATACCAACAAGGAGGCATCATCAGGCTGTGACCTCATTGACAGGCTAGACTCCACCCCTTTGCTCTTAATACCCTCAAGCTGACACGACACTATGTGACTACACTAGGGAAATATGTATCTGATGACTTCACTAGTGAACACGCTTACAAAATTGAAGCCACAAAATTATCCAGGCCAAAAATGCAAGTCAATCTTTCAAAAACAAATTCATAAAGAATGTTAGTAATTATGTAGCAGCATTAATTGTCAGTTTGAGAGAGAGAAAATATTAAAGTGAGGCATATCCATGACTTTGAAATGAAGATTCTCTGACCAACTGATAACAGCAGCAATAATAGTGTTTAAAAAGCCAAAAGAACAAAATAGAGAGAGTAATCTAAAAAGAAGGCTTCCTCTTAAGTTATTGTACTAAAAAAGGTAGAGTCTTGTCTCTGCTGAAGTTGTTATAATTCCACAAGAAAGATAATCAATGGAAAGTGGCATATATAGCCTCCTCTGAACGTATCACCTGCCAGGAAAAGGACTATTTATATCCCTGGAATACTCTATGCATACTAGAGACTTGGAGAAAGCAATTAATTGTATCACATTGCCCCCCACCTATATTCAAGCACCAATATCTTCTAAACCCAAACCAAACCACACGCACTGCCATTGAATTGATGCTGACTCCTGGTTACCCTACAGGACAGGGTAGCACTGCCCCTGTGGGATTCCAAGACTGACTCCTTATGAGAGTAGAAACCTCCTCTCCCTCCTGCAGAGAGTCTGCTGATAATAGAATTGCTGACCCTACAGTTATCAGCCCAACACATAACACACTATGTCATCGGGGCTCCTAATATCTTATAATATCATGCAATATTTTAGGTGGTTTAATCGATGCATGCCTTTATCATAAATTAGGCCAATAGGGAAGAGATTTTTGGTGGGGGTCTCTAATTCTGAGTATTGAAGGTTTGCTTTATTCTGGTCAACATTTTTTTTACAATCACAACAAAAGGTAAGAAAGGACAACGTATCCAAGATGAGTGAACTTCTCTTTTCATTTTCTCTTCAACTCTTCATCTCTTTTTGTGTCTGTCTGTTTTGTTGTTGTTGCCTATTCCTTCTGTCTTTTATTGTCTTTACTATCTGTTTTAATCTCTATCTTTGGCAATAACTGTATGGTTACAGGTCCCAACTATGGATTGATTATCCTGGTAAGTATGATGGAAGTAAGTGTAAAAAAAAAAACCAAAACAACATCTAGATCATAGACGGCCTTAACTGCTGGCCTAAAAATTCCAGTGTGGAATGACTGAAGTCTTACGAAGGGAAAAAAATTGATGAAAGACATTGCTGTGCTCCAGTGTCAGCGTGTATTGGAAGAATATCTTTTTAATTGGAAACTAATATAGATGATGTAAAAATGATGTGGGAGCAGGATCTATGTCCTCTGACTTTACGAGAGTCAAGGAGAAGCAAAGCAACCTCAACCCAAGGCAGATTCCTATGAGGTGGACGTCTGACATGCCTCCATGCCACAACCTTCTTCACCAGGGAAACAAGCCATCCCTCCCACCGGGACTCTCCGCATCTTTGCTGAATTTGAGAATGCCTTGTGATAGTTACTCAGATCTCATAGACAATACTCATAATTAGGGGATTTTTTAGCAAAGCTAACAGGTTATCATTCAGGATCATAAATGATCAGAACACAATTCTTCCAGTCAAGACAGCTTCTTCTAGTTGTTCCCACAGGCATTCTTCTCTCTGGTCATTGGCCTCTCAGTCACATGACCCCTTTCCTTTGTCTCTGCCCTGCCTGAGTAATGTTACAGAGATATTGTAGCACTGCTGATAATCGCCCCAAAGGCTTGCCACTCCACCAATGTCTCAGCTTGAAGATTCTCTGTTCTATTTCTATAGATCAGCAAACCTAGTCCCCCAATTAAGTGCCTCAATGTCTCCCACTCTGCAAGGAATCCTCCTTCCCAAAGACACTCAGCAATATCTCAATGAGTTGGGAAGGTAATCGTTCAGTTTCATGCTCAGGCTCTGTTTCTGACCCTCCTCTGCTATTCCTCTGGCTTCAAAGATTTTTGTCCTCTGGATCAATGGGATTCAGCATGCAGAGATCTGGGGTACAAGGTATATGCACTCCACTCTTAAATCTTCTTTCTTAATGGCAGTAAGATCTATCCCTCTTGCTTCTGAAATGGGTAATTTTATACCCAGGACAATGGCAAAAGAGGCCATTCACAATTAACCTTGTTAACAAACACTCACAACTGAGTTGTTTAATCCTATAAACATCTTCCCCCACCTTCTCATACTCCGACCTATCAGGAAAAAGCACTTTGGTGGGAGTTACAGAGACTTTGGCCAGAAGAACCATATCAGGTAATTTAATGCACTGCCACTCACTTTGATCACTAGGGAATTGTCTCAAATTCAATCAGATAGGGATCCATATCATTGTCTTAAATCTTAGAGTCATGAGAAAATAGTATCAGTAACAAAACGAATCTACATTCTCACCATTTCCAAGTACTTAAAGGTAAAAATTCAATTATCTTTGCAGATTTTCATCATCACACCTCCCCATTTGGGTTAAAAAAAGAATGGAATTATAATTCAAAATGCTTCTATGTATATTGAATTATAAGAGACAGACTATGGTACTTTCAATATTCTTCACCAGACCTTAATACAAATGCATCAATATTTCTTCCTTATTCCATGTCCAACTTTCACATGAGGGAATTGAAAATACCAAGATGTGTTGCAGGGCATCCAGTCTTCTGGGTGGGGACTTGGCACCCTGGTAAAGAGCTGGACTAGTGCCAATGAAACATGCATCATCTGCTGCAGGTAAGTCTAGTACAGGCCACTTAACAGGAGGGCACCTCGTGACAGCTGGGATCAAATGGATGGGTGCAAGTGGGGGGGATGCTGTCTGCTGAGTGTTAGCCATGTGGATATTGGGTGAAGTCTTCCAGAGAAGGAGGAGGCCCTGTTAAAGGGATGAATCTTACTAATGGGAGGGGCAGTGCAGGAGAGGGGAGAGGGTACAGTCAAGTTTGGAGGTACATGGAGCATATCTTTTGAGGTGAGGGGAGAGAGGACTGACCTCCAGGTGGGGGCAGGAGAGACTGAGATGCTTTTAGGAACATTCCTTGAGGAGGATCTTTAGTAGCATACAGTGGGTGGACAGAATTGACCTAGGGCAGTGGTTCTCAACCTATGGGTCATGACCCCTTTGGGAGTCAAGCAACCCTTTCACGGGGGTTGCCCGATTCATAACAGTAGCAAAATTACAGTTATGAAGTAGCAACAAAAATAATTTTATGGTTTGGGGGGATCACCACAACATGAAGAGGTATATTAAGGGGTCAGGGCATTAGGAAGGTTGAGAACCACTTACCAAGGGCATCTGGGGGTGTCATAGAACTGGGACACAGAATCCTGCATCTTAGGGATGCAGCATGCGTCAGAGGCTACAAGGATGAGACCCCATATGGAAACTCCACTGGGTGAACTGGCCTCTACCACAGACACACTTATACCTTGAGGACTTAAGCTGGAAAACACATAGTGTGTGAGGTAGAAGA
The DNA here is from genome assembly GCF_000313985.2 of Echinops telfairi. Classification (NCBI taxonomy): domain Eukaryota; kingdom Metazoa; phylum Chordata; class Mammalia; order Afrosoricida; family Tenrecidae; genus Echinops; species Echinops telfairi. Next base: position 77,057,482 of record NW_022103915.1, on the reverse strand, counting down.
AGACGGCTATACCGAGAGCGGTGGACTGTTGGTTAGTGGACAAATAAGGTCTTGCTACAATGCCCTGTATGCTGTATCATTCCAGCAATCCTGTGACGGCCATTCTGTTATAGTTTGCTTATGATGGTCCATATTAGGGTGTACCTCAGAGGTGCATTGCCATTGGGGTCACCCTCTTGAAGCTGTGTTATTTGTTTCTTTGTTTTTCAGTGAATGAAACCCAGGGACATTGAGCCTATAGAGAGAGCAAATATTACAAGGTCTTCAGGGGGAGGGGCGATATAGAGAGGGACATGATGTCAAGAAGTCCAGGAAGGAAAAGTATGTTTGGAGACATTATGGAAGCAATTGTACAATTCTGTTTGATGTGATTGAACTATGGAATGATATGGCATATGTATTAACTCCTAAGTTACAGCAAACAAAACCTCTAGTTCCTGAAATGGGTTTTGGGTTCACACCAAATCTTAGCTCCAACTTAAGAACAATGAATTCTTACAACATGGCCCTGCTCGATACTTGCCCCGAGGAAGGGAACACAAAGGATACAGGTGCTGTAATAAAATGTGGTGAAGAATTTAGTTGGTGCCTGACTATCAGATAAAATGGCATATAGGGTCTTAAAGTCTTGTCTCCAAACAAGCAGCCCTCATAAGCAGTAAGATGCCAACTAAGTCCACATGGTAGAAGCACACTATCCTCAATCACTGAAGGATGGCAATTCATACAATCTGAAGCTGAAGAAGCAATCAGTATCAGAGCCTAAATCATGAGAATCTCGTGGGCAGAAGGTGATGGATGACAGTTGGAGCCTAAGATGCATTTGTGGAACTACCTAGGAAATAAGCCTCAGGAGAACCCCCTCTATCTAAAATTGAGGGATGGGAGGAAAACGGTCACTAAACAGACTGCTTGGGAGAGAGGAGTATAGAAGATCAAAGGCATAAATCTGACCTGAACAGTTAACACTTTGTCAGTAGATCCCCCCTATGATGTGGACTTGATCTAATCCAAAAGTTTCTATATTTTTGATTTGTATTGTTTTCTTCAGTTTGTGTTTGCTCATATTAGTGTATCTCTCAGAGGTGTTATGTCAATGGAGGTCACCCTCTTCAAGCTGTTATATGCTTTTCTGGTGTTTTTTTGTTGTATAAGAAACATAGGATTGATGAACCTATAGGGATGGCAAGTAGAATAAGGGATTTTGGGGGTGCAGTGGTGGTGGGGTGGCAAAAAGAAGAGAATGTTAAGAGACCATGTAGCAAAACAATGTTCGGAATCAGTGGTAGCAATTGTACATTCTACTTGACATAATTGAAATATGGAATGATATGATATGTGTATTAAATCTCAACTAATACAAAAAGAAAATACCATAGCTTAGGTCAGCATAGCTTGGTCCTCGATGTGACATCTTTGCACTTCTACATTTTAAAGAGGAGTTGTGCAGCAGATTTACCCAACGAAATGCATTCTTTGAACATCAGGATGTCAAAGAGCTGAATATAAAATTTCAAAGGGCATCTTGAGAAGACAAAGTCAAATATTATAATGAAAATGGGCAAAGATCTAGAGCTAGAAAACCAAACAGGAACAACATGATCAGCATACCTTAATTGAAAGGACTCAAGAAATAACTCAAGCCTTGACTTACAACATGAAAAGATTCAATGGGAAAAATGTTGATTGATGCAGGAAGCATCAGCAATTGTAGAATCATGCTTGAGCTAATTGAATTATGGATTGTCATGATGTAAGACCTCTCAATAAAATGATTTTTAAAAAATAGAGAGATGGAAGGACTACACCGAGTCACCATACCAGAAGAACTAGTTGACATTCCACCATTTCAGGAGGTTGCATATGAGTAAGAACCAATGGTGCTGAAGGAAGAAGTTCAAGCTGCACAGAAAACATTAGCCAAAACCAAGTCTCCAGGAATGGATGGAATACCAATCAAAATCTTTCAGAAAGCTGAAGAAGCACTGGAAGCACTCACTTGTCTATGCCAGGAAATTCAGAAGACAGTTACTTGGCCAACTGACTGGAAGAGATCCGTATTTTTACTCTTTCTGAAGAAAGGTGACCCAATAGAATGTTCAAATATAGATCAATATCACGAATATCACATTAGAGTCAAATTTTGCTAAAAATTATCCAACACTGGTTGCAGCAGTACATTGGTGGGAGCTGCCAGAAATTTTGCCTAGGGACAGAATAGGACATGAAACAAGGCATATTATTGCTGATGTTAGATAGGTCTTGGCTGAAAGCACTGAGTACCAGAAAGATGTTTACTTCTGTTTTACTTACTGTGCCGAGGCATTTGACTGTGTGGATCATAACAAACTGGGAATACCTTGAGAAGAAAGAGAACTTCAGGACACTTCTTTGTGCTCGTGAGGAACATATACATGGATCAAGAAGAAGTTTTACAAATTGTATAAGGGAATGTTGCATGGCTCAAAATCAGGAAAGGTGTACATCGGGTCGTATACTCTCACCACACTACTCAATCTATATGCTGAGCACATAATCAGAGAAGGTGGCTTACATGATGAAGAATGTGGCAACAAGATGGGAGGATGGCTTACTAAACAACCTGTGACATGCAGATGACACAATTTGTTTACTGAAAGTGAAGAGAACTTGAAACACGTGCTGAGAAAGATCGAGGACTGCAGCCTTCGATCTGGATTACAACTCAGTATAAAAAAGACCCCAAATCCTCCAAATGGATCAATAGGTAGCTTTTATGATAAATGGATAAAAGGTTGACGTTGTTGAGAATTTTGTCTTGTTGGGATTCACAATCAATGCTCCTGGAACCAGCAGTCAAGAGATGAAAAAATGAGTTGCATTTGGTAAATCTGTTGCACAAGACCTCGGTATAATGCTGCAAAGCTAGGATGTTACTTTGTAGACTGAGGTGCCCTGGCCCAACCTATGCTATTTTCAATGCCCTCATACACATGTGAAAGTTGGACACTGAATAAGGCAGACTGAAGAAGAATCTGTGCATCCGAATTGTGGTGCTAGAGATGAATATTGAAAGTACCATGGACTGCTAAAAGGACAAACCGATCCTGTCTTGGAAGAAATACGGCCTGAGTGCTCCTTAGAGGCCAGGAGGGTGAGACTTCATTTTACAGATTTTTGACATATCAGGAGAAACGAGTCCCTGGAGAAAGACCTCCTGCTTGGTAAAGTACAGGTGCAGCAAAGGAGAGGAAGGCCCTAAAGGAGATGGATTGACATGGTGGTGGCTGCAACCATGGGCTCAAGGATAGAAACAATTGGGAGGATGGCCCAGGACTGGGCAGTATTTCCTTCTGCTATGCATCCGCCACTGTGGATCAGAAATAATTGGGTGGCACCCAACCACAGCCACGTTTTCTGTGATTTCTTGACTGCTGCTTTCATGAACATTCTTTGCGCATCCCACCTTGAAAACATCCATCTTTTCTCAATTTATGATCATGTTGCTTGTTGGTCTGGTTGTGAGGATTTGGGAACCGATTACAAGGAACTACATGTGACCTCCTCCCTGGGGGACAGACAACAGAGAAGTGGGTGGAGGGAGACGTCGGACAGGGCAAGATATGACAAAGTAATAATTTATAAACTATCAAGGGCTCATGAGGGAGGCGGGAGCGGGGAGGGAGGGGAAAAATGAGGACCTAACGCCGGGGGCTTAAGTGGAGAGGAAATGTTTTGAGAACGATGAGGGCAATGAATGGACAAATGCACTTTACACAACTGATGTGTGTATGGATTGTGATAAGAGTTGTATGAGCCCCTAATAAAATAATTTTTAAAAAATGGTATTTACTATGAAGAATTCATTGGTCTTGCAAAATTCTGCCATACAATCTCCAGCTTTGTTTCTATCATAAGGCCATATTTTCCAACTACTGCTTTTTCCTCTTTGTTTTCAACTTTGCATTCCAATCACCAATAATTATCAATGCATCTGATTGCATGTTTGATCAAGTTCAAACTGAAGATTTTGGTCCAACTCTTCAATTTCCTCATTACTAGCTTTAGTGGTTGGTGCATTAATTTGAACAGCAGTTGTATTGACTAGCTTTCCTTGCATGCGGATAGATATTATCTTGTCAGAGATAGCATTGTAGTTCAAGATAGCTCTTGAAAAGTCCCTTTGACAATTAATGCAATGGCATTCTCTTGAATTTGTCATTACCAACATAGTAAACCATATGATTTTCTGATTCTAGATAGCCAATATCAGCTCACTAATGCCTTCCAATTCATTTTTTATGAATTCAATTTTCCTAGATTCATACATTGTACATTCCAAATTCCAATTATTAATTGATGTTTGCAGCTGTTGATTCTCATTTTTAGTTGTGCGCCATCAGCAAATGCAGGTCTAACAGCCTTTGTTACATCCAGACCATTTTAGTCAGCTCGACGTTGAGAATCCAGCTCTTTCTCAGTCATATTTTGTGTCTCTTTCAAGTTGAGGGGCTCATCCTCTGGTACTGCATTTGACAATGTTCTGTGGTTATTCATAATGTTTTCAGTGGCTAATTCCTGGAAAGCCTATTCCTTTTTTCCCCTCATCCATTATTATTATTGAAGCTTTGAAGAAATCTGTTTATTTGGGGTGACTCTACTGATATTTGATATACAAATGGCATAGTTTCCAGCCTCACAGTAAACCACAAGTCAGAATATTTGACAAACTGACAGTCAAGTGGTGGCCCATATTTTGGAAGGATAGTTTTGCTGTATATAATGTTCTTTTTCCCCCTTTTGTCTTAAAGGGTTTATTATAGTATAACTCATACATTATATAATTCACTCACTTACAGTATACATTTCCGTGAGTTTAGTATGTTCATAGAGCTGTGTCGTGGAGGAAGTTCAGGCAGGATGCTTCTTAGAAGTAAAGACGGTATGACTACATCTCTTGTCCTTTGAACATGCAAGTAGGAGAAGACATCATTTTTGGTAAAGTAGAAGGTTAGTAATAAAGAAGAAGACTCTTAGCTAGATAGATTGACATAGTGGCTGCAACAATGGGTTTAAATATAACAATTCTGAGAAAGGCTCAGGACCTGGAAGTGCTTTCTACTGTTGTGCATAGGGTTGCTATGGGTGGAAAATGCTTTGCCAGCATCTAACAAAGAGTGGTGTCACTATTAGCATTATAAATTTTAGAACTATTTTTGATTTAAAACTTTTAGTTGACCGTTTTCCTCTTTTGGCTACACATTTCCATTACGTCATTCCACTATCATCTGTCTTCTATTGTTTCTAATGAGAAGTCGTTGATTCATCACATTATTCCCCTCCGTGTCACGAAACATTTCTTCTTGATCCTTCAAAAACGGTTCTATGTCTTTGGTTTTCTTCATGCACTCTTTACCACATTGCTTGTCCTTATCACAAGCATTCCTTTTCATATTCAGGATTGGCTAGGAGTCTTCTTAGAATTGTATATTAATGTTTTAATCAAATGACCAAACTAACTCCTACATCCAAGATACCACTTGGATGCTTGAGCCTAACTCAAAGTTACTGTGGCAACTGTGTCCTTTAACGTGATGGCTACGTGTGTTAGGTTTTGTATCAACCTGATTGGCTAGGATTCTCAGTAGTGTGAAATCATGGCTTTCTCTATAAAGTCACAGACCAATGACAGGTAATTGGGGATGTAGCCTATTTCATATCTATGGAAGAGACTGTGAAGAACTCTCTGTTCTCTGGCAGTCTCTCTCTCTCTTTCCCCTTCTTCTATAGCAACAACAACTATTACTTCATCCTGCTTACCTGGATTCTGCAATTAGCTTTTGGGAAGCAGAGACACGTGACCTGCTGACCATGGGAGCTGTTGATGGCTTGGCAGATTGCTTGATGGCCTTGCCTTCCCTTGATGGTGCTTCCATCAGCTTATGGTCTTCTTGCTTATTAGTTTATCACTTCAGCAGCTGCCTGAGTCAGGCAGGGGCTCCGGTTAGCATCAGACCCACAGATTTAAGTTGGTCGGGGCTTGCCCATTCTCTGGCTATGTGGACTTCTTTCTTAATATGTATGTCTTTCTTGTTATAAATTTCTTATATGTTTATGCATGTCACTGCTTTGGTTTCTCTAGAAAATCCAATCTAACACACTATCTTAGAATATATTAAATTGCACAGAAAAGAGGTACATTTAATAGGAGTTTGCTTTTAAGACTCAATATACAATTTCATGAGAATCTAAGAATGGAAAATAAAACAATACAAAGGCACATGGATGGTATTTGAAAGGTCAGGACCAAAGTTATCCCCCCTGCAGGTTCATGCGAGTGTGCATTTAATTATTTGTTTATCTTATTTTTTGCTCCTACTTTAAAACATGTATGAATCAGCTTTCTCCACTTACCCATGGTCTTTCTGCTTCTACAAAATTCCATGTGCCTTTGGATTGACCTAAACTATCTTTGATCTGTTTCTGTAGACACTGCCGGTCTCCTTACAACTGACTGAGTTGCTCGGTGCTCCCTTTGCTGTTGCTCTTCAGTGCCGTTGCGTCCGTTCTGACTCAGTGACCCTGTATATCACAGAACGAGACACTGCCCAGTCCTGCCCCACCCTCACAAGGATTATGCCTAGCTCACTGTTGTCATCCATCTCTGAGAGTTTTTTCTTCTTCACTGACCTTCTACTTTATGAAGCACGATGTTCTTTTCCAGAGGCTAGTTTCTCCTGACATGTACAGCCAAAACCAAGATTCTAGGATTTCATGGAAAACAACAACCAAAAAATGTTTCAACAACCTAAAGAAGCACTCAATCATCTTTGCCAAGACAGCTGCCTGGTCAACCTATAGGGAGAGATCTATTTCTTGTCTTCATTCCAAAGCAAGGTGACTCAGTAGAGTGCAAAATTATTGAACAATATCATTTTTCACATGCAAGTAAATTTTTTGCTGAAGATAAATCAAAAATAGTTGCAGCAGTACATTGGCAGGGAGTTGCCAGAAACTCAAGTAGGATTCAGAAAAGAACTTGGCATGAAGGATTTCACTGCTGATATCAGATGGATCTAAATGGAAAGCAGAGACTACCACAAAGATGCTTACTTGTATTCTATTTACTATAAAAAGCATTTGACTCTGTGGATCATAAAAACCATGACTACCATTGACAGGAATGGGACTCCCAGAATACTTCAGTGTGCTTACTTTACAGCTTCTCTAAAGAAAGAGACGAATGCATTCATTCATTTTGGTTCCCTCATCAGTGGGCAGTGGACTGGGGTTACTGGTGTAAGTATGATTGCCAATGGCCATCCTTTCATCAGGAACTGTTTGGGGGGGATTTCCTTAGCAAGGGTAATAGGCTGGGGATGAAGGCAATAACTGACCACTGTGATATAATTTGTTTGTTTCTTAGTAATGTCTGATATTTTGCAAGGGCTAAAACTTGGTTAGATTTTTTCTGAAGAAGATTTGCTTGGGATGGACTTGAAATTATTTTGATATCAGGTACTATGGGCTCTATTATTTTCAACTTTCTCCTCTCAATCTTGTTAAGAATCTCAAATTCATTGTTTTGATGTTGTTTTCATGTAAAAATCATATAAATGTGCAAATATTTTATAAAATCAATATAATTTTTCTCTTCATAGGTTCATAAGTATTTAAACTGAGTTAAAATGTTAACTCAAATGTACATTTCTCAAGTAAGCTATTTTACTTAAAACTTGAATCTAATTATTTTAATTAATTTTTGTATTGATTGGGATTTAATGCATATAGCATATCCTTCCATATTCCATAACATCTAAAATTGTACAATTGCTGCCACAATCAGTTTCCAAACATTCTTTTCTTCCTGAACTCCTTGACATCACCTCTCAATTATCACCTGTGTTAGGCAGATTTCTCTGGAGAAGCAAAACCAGGACATGTATGATTCTATCTATCTATCTATCTATCTATCTATCTATCTATCTATCTATCTATCTACATATATATATATATTTATATATGTGTGTAGATATATTTATATATATGTAGATATATAGATTTGTATATATATGTAGATATACATATATTTATATATATATGTAGATAGATAGGTTTAGACTGCAAGAAGGAATATAACAGCTAATTAGTCCACACAGAAGTACAGAATACTCAGTTCAACTCACTTTCATGGAACAGGTGATATACTGGAAGTCCTTCAATTCAAGTGGGCTGCTGGTCAAAGGTCAAAGAAGCATACAGTGGAGTCTTCCCTCAGGTAAGACAGCAGGGTGGGTCAACAACAATCAGTAGCATGGGCGCTTAGCAAAGCAGGACCCAATAGGATCTCAAGCTCAAGTGATACATGGTGACAGGACCCTCCAGCCTTTAGCTCAACCAATGTACACCAGCAGCATGGTGGAGCAGGTCTCGAAGGAGCCTTGAGTGCTAGTGACACAATCCATGTGGCTTGGCCCACAGGTAGTGCAGCACACTATCTCAGGCAGCAGCATGGTGGCCCAATAACCAGGGAGGAAGAAGAAGATAGGATGCTGGCCATCTTTATTTACTTATCTCGGTCACCCTCAAATCAAGCTGCAACTTGATTGAACTTTGCTCACATGTCCCTCTTGGCCTAGTTAGCACAATAAACCTGACTGTCACACCCCCACAACTACTATGCCCCACTCCTCCTGGAACCCTTATTCGAATTCAGTGGCTCTCAATCTTCTTAATGCCATGACCCTTTAATACAGTTCCTCATGTTGTGGTCACCCCTCAATCATAACATTATTTTTGTTGATACTTCATAAATATAATTTTGCTACTGTTATGAATCAGGTGACCCCTGTGAAAGGGTCATTCGACCCCCAAAGGCGTTGTGACCCACAGGTTGAGAATCACTGTTCTAATTGCTGTTTTCATATATTCATTATATAAATGTTAATATAAATGTTTACAATATGTATTGTAATTCATGCATGTAAATATATATGAAGAGTGGAATAGAGGAATTAAGAAGGCATTTTCTATAAGGAAGGCATATCAAATTCTGGAGGCTGAAATGATCATTGTTAGTGATGATACCAGCAGGAATGGAGTGGAGATCATGCACTGTGATAAAATGAGAATAATCATGAAAATAGAGTGCACAGGACCTGGTTCATAAATATTTATAGTGAAGTTGCAACATCTTCTCGAACCATCCCAAAGGTGTCTTTTCTAAGACAACTTACATAAACCAGAACTACTAGCTGCATCTCCTTTAGAGACACTCTCCTGGTGTTCAGTGTGTTTCCTTACTCTTTGTTGTATTCATTTCATCCTACTTTACTGAGAATTTACCCATAATACCCCCACTTTTCCTACAATTTCTGATTCCTTCCTGTTATCAGCGATGAATTATAAATGCTCTTATTTAACTAGCCTAAAATCAAAACTCATTACCACCGAGTCAATTATAACTAAAAGAAAACCTATCTAAAGCCCATCCCTGAGTTTGTACATTAGATCCCAGGCCAATGGGTCTGTTCAATGCATTACTTCAGCAAATCTCCGACCCCTATTCTCTTAAATAGTTAAAATCTCACTTTCAACTACATCATTAGCATTAACAGATGTAAGACACTGCTATTTGACACATCTTTAAGAAACAAAATCTCTGGATTTTATCCTTCAAATGATGCAAAAAAGTTGTTTTTTTCTTTAAAGCAAACCCCTTTGAAAGACTCACTTCGATTCCCTTCTTTGCGTTCTCTTCTACACACTTCAGACTTGGTTTCATGCCTACAACCCCACTCAAAGTGCTTTTGTCACAGTTATCAATAATCGCCATCTTGCTAATTAAGTGGCTAGTTATCAGTCCTTACCTTTCTTCCTGTATCAGCAGCAGTAGATACAATTGATCATTCTTTCTCCATGATAGACTTCTCTTCATGGTTTTCAGAACTCTCTTTGATTTCTTTAGATGTTTCTAGTAGTTTCCTCTAATGTTCTTTGCACGTACTTCTTTACCAAATGCTTAATATTTGAGTATTTCAAAGCTCAGACAATGAACTTCATTTCCTTTAATTCTCAACACACACACACACACACACACACACAGACATCCTTGTTGTTTCATTTAATCTCTTGACCCTAAATCTCATCTACAAAAAACCTCACAAAGTTCATGGAAAAATTCTATCAACTTAATTGAAATTTGTCCATTTGTCCATGGATTTTTTGAAACCCCTTTGTCTACGATAATTACTCCTAATTTTTTATCACTAGTCTAGACCGATCTCCAGTCTTCAGACTTATTTATCTAATTGCCAATTTATATCTCTGTTTAGATGTGTCATGGTTATTCAAGCTCATCATGTCTAAAGATTAGATGATTCTGTAACCAGACCTGCTCTGCCAGCAGCTCCTGGGAGGGCACCCTCATGCCTAGTGACTTGTGCCAAACACATAGCAGCGTCCTTGTCTTGTTCTTTTTCTCATGCACCACATGCAATGCACAAGCAAGGTTTGATGGATCTATCATCAAAATATACACAGAGTCCAACTTTTTCCATGGCCATGGTTTAAAATGCACTCATGATCTCACCTGACTTCTTACTGTAATACTTTTCTGTCTGGTCTGCTCCTACCCTTGTCTTATACAGTCTAGCCATCACACTGCAGGTAACATCTTTCTTCTACTTAAAACCTATCAGTGGGTACCCACTTCACACAGAGTAAAGCCAAAGTCTTCAGAGTACCTTCTAGGACCCTATATGATAGGTTCCTGGTGTCTTTGACCTCTTCCCACTCACTCCACTCCAGTTAAACAAGTCTTCTGATCATACATCAAGTTTTCGCTCACATTAGTGCTTATAACGACCGACAATCAGCACTTCTTAAATGAATGACTATTGTATTTAGCTCTTGTAGCTAATCATTTATCACTCTAAGAGCTTCTCCCACCAATTGTAGTTGAATTAGTACCAACAAAACACTTATACTGCTTCCAAAACACATACCTCAACATTAGTATGAAGGCAATGGGAGCATGATAGATTGCTTGCCTTCGATAAGTTAGTTTTAAGTGGTTGGAAGCTGTGATAATTAATGGTACTTCTTCACTTATTTGTAGAGTGCAAAATGGCAGAAACTGACCTTGTTGATTTTGGATATAACACTGATTCCTGTTTCCCACCCCTTTACACCTTAGCTGGGGTCACAAGAGTTGCTCTGAAAAGTCAAAAAGAATAGAAAGGACTATCTGCATCTTCAAAGTCTGAGCTCTTAATTTTTCTCTTCGAATTTTCTCTTTTTTCTTGTCTCCTGGTTAGATGGAGAGGATACAATAGAGGATTCAGATGCCTTCAAAGGCGAGGATGGTCGTGACGAGAAGGAGACTGGGTCTCAGACACACAATGTGGAAATTATTTTAGGATACAAATTTAAGGAGAATGTTTATTAAATCTTAAAAGAGACAAAAACAACACAAAGGCACAGACACATCATTTTGATGAAGGAGGCCATTAGCATGAGGTCAAAAATTAGGAATAAGGCCCAATGATTTAGTGTCAGGAAGCAAGATAAATAGGGCACAGAACAAAGGAAACTGGCACCAATTCAGATTGGTGCCCAATGCATACATCACAGTTACAGGTGTGACAACAGAAGCAGTAATGGGACCATGATCGGGACACATACTTTATTAGATAAAAGGGCTTACAAGATTGGTCAGGGCCTTCTGACCGAGGCAGTCAGGCTGAGATTGATGGGGCATGACCATGACTACGCAACCTCTGTTCTATTCCCAGTACCATGACCTCCATCAAGGATAGACCCAGCCAAGCTCCTATTCGAGATACTGCCCCATTCTGGGCTTGCTAGAGAGGTGTGGAGGCACCCTGCCTGAGAGTAAGATTATCTATATCCTTGATTAATGATTAGAGAGACTTCAATGGATGCTTTATCTATGTGGGCATTCTACAAATGGATTTTGGGCTGTCACTGGCATACATATCCTCCTGAAAACCTGGGTAAGCAGAATTTAAGCTCTGATATAAAACTGTTCACTAAATGCTTTTGGACAGTAATGTGACTGACTTAGTACATTAAGTCACTGATAACTGGCTTTGATTGTTATTATGTGATCACACGTTATGATCACACACTATCTTTGTTTCATTGTTGTAAGACATTGAGTTGTTATGATCAAATGTGGTTGAACTTGACCAACAGAGTCTGTATCTAGTAGCATCTTGGAAGGGTGAAACATGATTTTAAACAGATATGAAAACAGTGCATGCTAGGTATCAAGGTCATCTGGAATACTTAGCAAGATGGGATGTTCCTCACTAAAATTTGCTTTCTCAACCAAACTACTCCAACATATTAGCATTTCTTCTTTGAACTAAATAGGCTGGTGCCTTTTGACCAGAGATTCACATCTCTGGCCTAAATGAGGATTCACTCTTCAACTCAATAGGAGGGTTAATAGGCAATGAAACGAGCTCTTTCTGCTTGGAACCACCTGGCCGCAGTTACATCACTCAGCACTAAACACACTGGCTGTGCCTGAGTTGAGTACTGTCATTCTGATGAAGCGGGGGAGTATGTTGTCCTAGTAGGAAGCCTTTTAAATTGAATGACAAGGTTTTTCTTATTTGTTCCATCCCCAGGCCATTGTCAAATCATATAATGCCAGCCCAGGAAAGTAATTACAGAACAGTTGTGAGGCTGTTAGCAGCTGCTCCTTTTCTTCTTTTTTTTTTTTTTCCATTGTGACTGAGATGTGGTAGAGAAAAATTGGGATGACTAAGAACCACAACATAAACGCCACCCAATCTGTTGGCCAGTCACATGCAGCACTTACTTTCAGCAAAGGGGAAAAGAGCAGGCACCTGAGATGCTTGTCATGGATTGAATTGTGCACCACCACCACCACCACCAAATTCTGTGTTGTAAATCTTAACCTCTACACTGCCAGTGGCTCAATCCCATTTGGGAATGGGTTGTCTTTGTTATGTAAATGAGTCAGGAATGGTGTAGTGTATCTTCTGAGTCAAACTCTTTTTCCATATAAAAGAGATGAAATAAGTAAGCAAGTGAGTACAGACAGGGTAAGATAGTTGCCAAGAAATCTTGGACATCTCTAAGGACCCAGGACACAGAAACTGAGGAGGCACTGACCGTAACTCCAGAGCCAGTGGAGAGAGCAGACACACTGAATTTGGACTTCTTGTCTCTTCAACTGTAAGAAAATAAATTTCCTTACAGCAGCACTGGATAAGTAAGACAGTATAGGATACTACCAACTACCACAGGCTAGTCCATAAGGACAGATGGATCCCATTTATTAGAGCATCATCAACATCATTAGGCCACAGCGTTGAATTTCTTAAAACAAAAACTGGTGCTGCTCCTATTGAGTAAGGCTCCTTCCTTCTAGCAATTACATTCCTTGTAAGTGCTCTCCTTAGTTTCAAGGGCGCGCATAAGAAGCACGATGAAACTTCAACTAGTAATATGTGATCCAAAAGTTTCTAATAAGTGAACATTCTGTTAAACCAGCAACTTTAGTGATATGTGAAGGTTGGAGAGACAATATTAACTTTATTTTAATCTTATTCTTTACCCAAATTTCATCCTTTGTAATATATTCTTTATACGCTAGCCAGTGTTTATGTTTAAGGTTAGTTTATTAACTAAGCAAACTCTACTGAGTGAAGAATGATGCATAGGCCACTGATCTAAAGTAAAAGTGTGTATTGTTTAAAAGTTATAATGGTTAACTTTAGTGGGAACATCCTGAAATTCGTAACACAACTAAATGTGTGCTTCAAATCAAATGATAATCTAATCAAGAGAATTCTTCAGTGGCTATTTACTATTCATTCTCTATTAATGAAAAGGTTAATTAGCATGCAGAAATGCTGGGAAGTCATTATGTGTATATATGAGGGGGTACCCTCCCCCCAAAACACCAGAATTTTCCCCCCCAAAGCTATGTATTTAATTTTTTTTTAACTAAACAACCTTATCACCTTGAAAGTAATCTCCATTACACCTAATACATTTGTCAAATCTGAGATTCCATTCTCAGAAATAGTTTTCAAATTCATCTGTTTGGATAACTGACAGCACCTCCCTTGTTTATTTCCTTCACTTCTTCGATGGTCTTCATGTCCCTCTGCACGGCCCTCTGCATTCAAGGAAACAAAAAGAAGTCAAATGGAGTGAGGCCTGGTGAGTCAGGTGCATGGGGCAAGAGAGGCATGCTGTTTTGGACCCAAAACTGGCACAATGAGATAGCTGAGTGAGTAGGTGCCATTGTCATGGTGGCAAAACTCGTCCTCCATCTGCCACAAATTAGGCCTTTTTTGTCACGCACTGTTACCCAATCTTTCCAGAACTTTTAAATAGAAAGCTTGATTAACAGTTTGACTCAGCAGAATGAACTCTAAATGCACTCTAAGTTGACATTTTTGTCTGTTTGGGAAGTTGACGGACGTCCAAAGCAAGGTTTGTCATCAATCAACAGTTCACTTTTTTGAAATGAGAAAAACCACTTGTACACTTGAGAT
>NW_022103915.1:77031091-77042839 GCF_000313985.2 Echinops telfairi | reverse complement strand
CTCTCTTAAACCGGCCATCACAAAAAGCAAGATTTAAGCGAAACTGCTTTCACAAAAATATTCACTGTGACCAGAGAGAACCTTCCCAGGTGACACCACTGGGTGCACTAACTCAGAGAGAGTTGCTCTATACTCACCAGTCGTAAAACGCATAATAGGAAAGCTTTTCTCCACCCAGCGCAATTCCAGTTTGGGGAAGGTACCCCCTCGTGTACCCCTTTCTTTTTCTGAAAGTTATCATTTTTTCTCTCCTTCTTGGCTACTGGGATACAACACACGCATTTTTAAGTCTTCCAGCTACGATAGAAGAGGGGTGCTTCCTTATGTGGTAAGCTAGTCCCTTCTACTCAGAATACGTAGCTATTTTTGATGAGGATAATTTATTTCCACATGATGGAAGTGGCCAGAGGTTTAGGATCCAACACCATCCCAAATGAAAATGACTAGAATATGTTGTAAAGATAAGAGTAAGGTTTGAAATCTGTCGGTACATATCACCACATAGAAATAAATTATGGCTTGTCAAAAATAACAGATTTCAGCAAGGTGCTTCCTTTCACTTCAATTAAGACCTTTTCCACCCAGCAATTAACTTTATCCCCATTAATATTCAGTAGTATTGACAAGGGTGACAGTAAAACTGGGTTTTATCAAACTAAAGACAGATTGATGGAGACTCATTACTTTGTCTAATAATTTCATCGTTGCACATTATGTCTTAATAAATAAAGAATAAAAGTTGTTGACTGTAGCACTGATTTGTTGTGCCAGGTAATGGATTTAAAATTTCTATGTGTATTTTTGTTTTGTGGTTCATAAATGTATTTTTGAAAATAAACAGTAATTTGCCTAAAGGGTTGCAGAGGTAACAAAATAATACACTTACACCCTTCCAATAATACTCCAAGTATTGCTATAATTCTCTTTAGAAATTTCTTCACAATCTATAAATAATAATTACACAACACAGTTAGATTAAGTAAAATGAGTAACTGCAGTTAAACGACACTTTGATTATAGATTGAGAAAGGTTAAGAGCAAGTATTTGCTTGTGGTGTGGTAGGAAAGAGAGGGCGTGATTATCAGCCCAAGGGAACATTAAAACCAAACAGTTTAGTCTGTTTTCCTTTATGATATGAAAAGTTAGAAATAAAATTGAGCAGGTTTCACAAAACTTCAAGACGTGTCAAAGATGATGTTGCTTGGAGACATAACATCTGTTCTGTTTTCTATTTGTCATATTTTGTAAAATATTAAAAGTGAAGAACTGTGCTTTTCCAAGCTTATGGACACACAGATTTTTTTTCCATAGAGGACACTTTGGCTGGGTTCAGCTTTGCTTTCTCTTCTAGAACTGTCAGGGAAAAAAACATCTTGCTGTTGGTGAGAAAGGAAGTGATATTTGCCTAGCAAAATCAGCTTGCATTTTTAAAAAGTTATTCTTTCCTTCCATCGTGGCAGATGACTTCTCATAGGTCTGTCATCTTTCTGAAAAAATTTCCCCCTTGAGGTTATGTAGCTCAGCAAGTTTGTTTTTCCTTTTGCCAGGGGCACTATTAGTGAGTTATGGATGTATTACTGACATGTAATTTTTTCACTTGTATTTATTTTCTGTGCTGTGACAACCTACTGTTCTGTGGTATAAATGACACCATTTTAGCCCTCATCGAATTCATAGTTTCTGCAAAAGTCTGATTTTTCATAAGTGAAAATTCATGGAGCGAAAATGGAATCATTTTCCCAGATTCTTACTTTGGTCCTAAGCACATACACTAAACAGCTCTGTTTTTTATTCCTCCATGTTTTTTGTCAGTATCAAAGATTGCAGATGGATAAGTCACACCCGAATACCCTGAGGACAGCATATGTAATTAGGTTGCAATAAAGGAAGTTTAGATTTGACTCCCTTACCTTTTAATTATACCTTTTGTTCCCTGTCTGACCATCCACCCCCCCCTTACAATTTTATACCCTGTTCGCTCTGCCTCTTTTATTTTCAGCAGCCTACTTCTCAGACTGCAGCTCTATTCAGCTCCCTTATTCCCTCGACAACTTCACGTCAAATTATCAATGCTAATGTTTTCCTTCAGCTATTTTTTGGGCATATTTATGATTATCCTGCTTCCTAATCTATTAATGAGCTTGTTCCTGATCTTCATCAGTAAAGACTGCTTTGAGACAGTAGCCGCTTTTATTTACAGAGCTGCATTCATGTATTAGTCGAATATCTTTTGAGAATTTACTAAGTGAGAGGCATTGTGGGAGAAAGGAGCCCTGGTGGTGTAGAAGATTACCTATGGAGCTGCTAACCGCAGCGTCAGCAATTCAACCCAGCAGCTGCTCAATGGAAGAAAGAGGATGCCTCCTGCTCCTGTAGAGATTTATGGCCTCAGAAACTCTGTCCCATAGGGTCCTTGTGAGTTGGAATCAACTTGATGGCTGTGGGCTACTATCATTACCTTCAATAATGGTTCATTTATTCACCAGACATTGATCTATATGCTTTACATAGGTTAACTCACTTGTACTAACATTTCAGGAGAATCGGAGTATTATTATACACATTTTACAAAGTAGGAGAGTGAGAGAAGAAGATATTAAATAACTTCTCCAAAGTCATACAGCTAATATGGGGTGAATGAGCCCAAATTCAGACCCAATTGGCCCGACTTCAGATTTTACATTCTTAATTCTACATCATTCATGGTCTGAATTCCATAAGTAAAAAAGAAACAGGATTCAGAATTTGGAGGAGTGAGATTCCAATCAAGCTGAGGGCTCAGGAAAAACTTCAGAAAATAAACAAAAATTAGGTGTGAGTTTGAAAGATGAAAAATATTCCCACAGAAATGAAGAGGTTACTCCAGACAAAGAAACTGCAGAAACAAATGTATGCTGTCTTGAAAGTGTTCAAAGAATTGCAAACTAGCCTGTGTAGATTACGAGAAGACTGTATATGTATAGAAGGTTGAAGGAAATGATATTGGGAAATTTATTTGAGACACATTAAGAAAGTCATGAATAAAAGGATAAGGAATTTGGATTTGTTTCAAGGGGGGAAATAGTAGTAGCCAGAAGCAAACACATTCATATTTTCATACACATATATGTATACATATGTGTATATACATATATACGCCTATCTTCAAAAGAAGATCTTTGGGTTAATGATTAGATCTTTGTTCCGAGATTAAGTTGAACTCTGGAAGTAGAATTAGAAGGAGGAGAACCAGAAGTTGAAGACATTAACTAGGAAGCTATTGTGATTACTCAGGTGAAGCTCAAGGAAGGAGTCCATGAGAGAGTTTTAGGGAATTGATCCCAAAATCATTATGAAGATAGAAATGCAAGTGCCTTGTAACAGAATGTCCTAAGAGAAGTGGTAAAGCTCACTGGTGGCATCATGGTTATGAGTTGGACTGCGAACTGCAAAGTCAGCAGTTCAAAACCACCAGCACTCTGCAGGAGAAAGACAGGGCTTTCTAGTCATGTAAAAAGTTACAGTCTTGGAAACCTACAGGGCATTCCTACCCTGTCCTACAACAACTCAGTGGCCGTGAGTTTGGTTTTGGGTTGTAAAGAGGACTTAGGAGAATTGGACATGTAACCTGAAGAGAAGATAACCAAGGCGAGAAGATAAGCCGGGGTCGCCGCTCCTGATTGCTATGCTGGACAGGGTCTTAGAGGTCGACTTGGCCTCCCAGGTAGGAGAGAAAAAAGATGTAGCAAAGATTGAGGTTGCTTTTACTTCAGTTTAATCCAGAAGCTGAGCATCAGTGATTCAAAAGACACACAGGAGATAAAAGGTAGAGCTAATTTTGTTAAAAATAAACCAAAATATACACAATAGACAAAATATCAAAATTTTAAATAAAGACAGCATCCATATAGCTGGTATTATTTGCTTTACCTTAATTCCACTATGGCCCACACAATCTTGTTACTAGAGCAAAAATGAGCGAAAAATAATAAAATAATATGTATCATAATTTCTAAGTCCCCAGGTGAGGCTTTCCCAGAATGCCTGCTAATGCGGACAGATGTTTACACAGGCTGATAACGAATACATTGAACTTAAAAGCATTAAGAAGATCAGAAGCCACTCTATAGAAGACATTCAGGAAGATGAAAGGATGGTCGCTAAAATAAAGACTAGAATTGACGGAAGTCTGAGCAGACCAGACTTACTTGTATATGATAAGAGCAAAAGGGAAATAATCTTAATTGAAGTAAGGATAACATGCCAAGACAAATTACAGACTTTGGAAACAGAGAAAATGATGAAGTATGATATTAGCACAAATGAGCTGGGCCTTATTTGTAAGTGCAGTGTCAAAATAATTCCCAATGTTATGACGGGATAGTGACAAAGTATCACTGAAAACACATCTCCTGCCTTGAAATTCCTCCACATGTTGAAGCTCGGAATCAGACACTGGCAATTCAAAAGACCCAGGAGACCATACCCTTGGATAGGCTCTGAGGGACTGAAGAGGGCTTGCAAAACGGAGCAGTAATACAAGAAGCCACAGAAAAACTGTGACAGGAACAGAATTTGAGTAACATTGGGTGCAGGGGGGGAGAAAAACATGCCGCCCCAGAATAAAGAAATAATTTCACAATGTAACCCTTATCACCTAGATTTATTATTGTTTTTCACAAAAATTTTTTAAACAAATGGGGTGAAAAAATGCAAAATAGAAAAAGTCTTTATTAATAAAATTCAGTTCAATCTCTGCATGTCATATATCATCACAAATTTAACGATATTTAGTTCTAAGTCTGTTAAAAGGAGATTTCATTGTTACCTATCTGCCCATGGCAACTCTATATGCTGACTGAATCTGGAACAGTGTTTTCATTGGTACTCAATTATAAGAATGACCTTGTTCTGTTGATTTGATTTTGTGAAATAGTGAACAACTCCCAGAAAACACTGCAAGGTTCTCTAACAGAACTACATGACTGGACACTTTAGCATATATTATAATATGAAGAAAGAAGTCTTGTGAAATATAAAATTACTTTTTCAACTCTCAAGTAAGAGTAGACAAATTGTCACCTATGTAAGTGTTAATGGAAAGTCATACATACTAATTCTCCAATGTGCAAAATTTCCATGAGCATCTAGCATCTCTGCCTATCTTCTTCTGACAATTGCTATGAAAATCTAATCACAAACTTAAAGTTTTCCCATAGAAAACCACTGCTTTAAGTGAAGAAGCTCAGAGTAAGGAAAAACCCTGCCATAGGATATGCTGTATGCCAAACCTCTTAGCAGGGAATTAATAAGCAGATTTTAAACATTGAATTATTGGTTGGAATAGATCAAAGTTGCAAAAATCAAATGATTACAGGCATGAAGTAAATATGATAAGGGTGTGAACTGGGCCCAGATATACATAGTAGGGAATGTTTGGGTCTATGAGACTGGAAAATGTTTGAGGTGATAACTTGTGGATGAAATGTAAATGGTTATCAATTCCCAAAAAACCCCAAATGACTATGGCTCAATATTTGGACTAAGAAAGGAAAAAAATATCAACAAAACTAATAATTTAGTTTCAATCTTTGACATTAGTTTTGCTTTAATATAACAGTAGTAGATATATACTCATTTCTCATATTCTTGTTATTAGTTTCACCATTACCTTTTTACATTTTGGATCTTCTTGGAAATTTTCCTTCCTATATTTCTTTTTTCTAAAATCGTGTACTTTTAAAGAGGAAAATATTTAAAACATCTAGTTTCTAATCAGAACTGTGGAACAAACCATTGCATAACTCTAAGGCTTGCCATACATATGACTGGATATGTTGAGCAGTGCAGCCTGTCCTACAGGCAGACTTTGGCCTTTGACCAACAGTGTAACTTTTTAAGAGTATGTCTGGAATACTACTCAGCCATAAGGAAAAATGATGGCTAGATAGCTGCTATAGTCTGACTAAACCTTGGAAACATTATGCTACCTGAAATAAAGCAATCATAAAAGAGCAAATATTGTGTGATTGCATTTACGTGAAGTCATATGTACAGAAAGCAAAGTTCATCAGTGGTTACCAGCAGCAGGATGGAATAGGAAAGGAGGGCCATTGCTTAGGGGGCACTGAGTTTCTGTTAGGGGTGATGGAAATTTTGGAAATGGATAGTTATTATAGTTACCCAACATGATGAACATAATGGATATCACTGAATTTTACACATAGTGATGTTGACATAGCAACTGTTTTAATATATATATTTACCATAATAAAGATAAACAAACAAAAAGCTACAAGTTTGAGCTTTCAGTTCTTAATGGTACTCTGAGCAAATGCATTTATATTCCCTCACTAAAATAGTAGTATAGAAATAAAATAACACAAGACTGTATTAATTAGGAGGCCATTCAAAGACCATGTATGAATATGTGTATATATATTTAATCTAAAAACTTAAATATATGTTTCTATATATATTTAATCTAAAAACTTAAATATATGTATGTATGTGTATATATATATATATGTGTGTTTTTATATTATCAAAATGGAAAACCATTATTGGGGAAACAGAATGCAAGAAGCCAAGACAGAATACATATAGTGGAGCCAGCAGCAAAGAAGTGAAGCTGTGTGCCTGGTGGAACCGCACTGTGGTACCTGACCTGAATCTAATGGCTAGGAACTTGAAGGCAGGATTATGGAATAAGACTAAGATCCAAGGAACAGCTTTAAAGTCCAAAGAAAGCAGGCTACCCCTATACCTTTCTTCCACCCTTTACTGCAGAAATGAGTTGCACAGGATTTATTACTTTCCTATCCCAACCTGTTAGGATAAAGATGAAGCTTTCTGCTCCCATAAAGAGTTACAATCCCAGAAACCCAAAGGGGCAGTTCAACTCTGTCCTATAGGGTTGCCAGGAGTCACAGTTGATTCAATCACAGTGAGTTTGGTTTGGTTATCCCAACCAGGAAAGACATGCCAGGGTTGCTCTCTCTTAGGAGACTCCTCTATCCAATGGGGAGTCTTCTGACAGAAACCAAGGGCTAATATGTGTGCTAGCATCCACAGTAAAATCCTCACTTGATACTGGTTGTTGTGAGGTGCCTTCAAGTCAACTTCAATTCATAGAGACCCTACGCATCACAGACCCAGCATTGCTTGGCCTTGCACCGTCCTCACAATTGTTTTGGGCCACCGTGCCCTTCTATTGAGGGTCTTCCTCCTTTTTGGCTGCTTTTCTCCTTTACTCAGCAGAATTCCTTTTCCAGGGACTGGTCTTTCCTGATAACATGCTCAAAGTAAGAGAGATGAAATCTCAACATCTTGACATTCTGAAACTTAGGGATCACAAACTATAATAGCAAGCTCTCTACATTTTCACCATAAAGGAAAGTCTACAAGTTCACATGCCTACCTGCATACCTGGAACTCCTTAATAAGTCTTCCTATTTTAATTTTATTTAAAAATTATTCAATTAAGTCTCAACATGGTTGAGGAAAGCCTGACACATAAGAGTGAAATTTCAAGATAAAAGGGATCAAAATGAGCCAGGAAAAAACCCAAAGATAGTTGTGGCACAGTATATATATAAAATGCAATCAAAGAAGTTATAAAGAGGGTGCGTGTTAACTTAAAAAAAATCCCTTAGAAATTTGATTTCCAAAATAAAAATTGAAAAACACAAAAATCCTCCATAGAATAAACAAAAAGAACAAAAGAAGGGAAATAAGGGAGAGGAGGCCAAGCCCCCAGAGAATTAATAGTCATTTGGGGCTTTGTCTACTCAGTGTCTGTTTTCTCTTCTCTTTAAGTGACGGCAACTTCTCCCACTGGGGAACTGACCCTCTTCCATTGATGCCGTTGGGTTCCTTGTATCAGTCAGTCAAGGCGTTCTCTAAGTACTGAAATGGAAGTGTGTTCAGGGGCCCTGGTAACTCGGGAGGGAGCATGTGGTTTGGCATGATTCATGAGGCCGGAAGAGTGAAGTTCAGCTAGATTGGTAAACACTTAAAAGAGAGGAAAATATGGAAGAGTGGTAGAAATAACTTCCTCCTGTCAAGCTAA
Organism: Echinops telfairi; assembly: GCF_000313985.2. Lineage (NCBI taxonomy): Eukaryota > Metazoa > Chordata > Mammalia > Afrosoricida > Tenrecidae > Echinops > Echinops telfairi. The sequence goes on along the minus strand of NW_022103915.1, from coordinate 77,034,788 downwards.
CCTAATTTCTATATTAGAAATAGATTAGCTCATTGTAAAACAGTTTGGTTTGAGTAAGAAAGAAAATAATAGATGTTCCTTATTTGAAATTCAGAGAAACCTTGAATTATGTCATCCATAATATCTTATTTGGCAAACCAAAATAAGCATTTTCCCCCCTAACCCACCCCGTTAGCTTTAAACTATTAGCAATAACTTGTGGAGAATTAATGAATGGTGTTTTATAAAAATATGCCCAGTGGTAATGAAAATATCCATCGGTCATTCGACTTCTACACACAATAAAGTCTTTGTCAAATGATTTCAGGAAAGCCTTAAAATCTTTCTTCTCAAATGAGGAGCTGATTCCAAAGGCCCAAGTGGAAAGCAAATGTTTTGAGAATGATGGGGGCAACAAATGTACAAACGTGCTTGATAAAATGGATGTATATATGGATTGCGATGAGTTTTATGAGCCACCAATAAAATGATTTTTAAAAAGCGTTTTTCTCTAATATGCTGTTCAAGAAATATATGCCTGGGGTATGCTATTAGCAGGAAAGTGCCAGTATCAGTAACACAGAGGGATTCTCATTTTTCTGTTATCTGGCAAATGCTTATTTTCGGTAGTTAAGAAAGGGCTCTATGGATCTAAAATGCAAGTGCAAATCCACTTCCCCGGGCATGATGCCTTGCATAGAAGGCTGGATGAAGTGTGTATGCTTAGACTGATCTTCAAATGCCCAAAGGAGGGAAACAAGCAAGTTTAGGAGCTAGTGGGAAAAACGGTTTACCTGATAATTTCCCATCTTAATGTGGCAGAAATGATTTAGATGATCATTCTTTCCGGTCGTCATATAGCAGGAGTATACTCAGCGGGTAGGAGAGACAAAACAAGAGACCGAGCTTTGCCGCATGCACTCAGCAGGAATACTGGCACACAGACTAAAGGAAAGCACTCACCTTTCCTTGGTTTGCTGCTATTATGTGTGTGAAGCTTCCGTGTCCTCTCTTATCTTCAGTGTCTTAGGTGAAAGCACGTGAGGAGTATGGGCAATTGTTAGTGGTCTTGGTTTTGTAGTGGGAGGAGGCAGAAATCTCTCCTGATCTCTGTGAAAAGGTGATGGGACAACATGGTGAATTTAATCATCACTTTCACTGAAATGTACATGTGAAAATGACTGAAATGTTTTGTTGTACATATTTTATCACAATCATTTTTTAAATAATATTTTTACACAACAAAAGGTAAGACTTAAGAAAAACACCAATGGAATGGAGCTAGGTTTCCTTCACATGACTGAATCCCTCGAGATACCATTTGGGAACTCTGCCTTCTTCCTACTTCCCCAAACTGAACAAAGGGTGAGTTTGCGGATGGCTGGTCACATCTTGAGAAACAAATCCTGATTTCCAACACGTTGATTCCTAATGTATTGTTAGTGACCCAATGAAGTGACAGAAAACAAAGGGCACTAGTTCCAGCCTGCGACATACATCAAATTCTGGTTTTGTTGTTGTTATTGTTGTTAATATAACATCTCTATTGAGATTTAAGTTGCATACCATACAATTTATGTATTTAAAAATGTAGAATTCAATGGTTTAAATAATATTCACAGAACTGTACAACCATTGGATGGCAGTGAGGTGGGACATTTTATATAAAGAAAAATAGACAGTATGTGGTTTTCTGTGATTGCCTTATTTAGGGGGGCGTGTCCTCTTTTCTTAAAAAAGTCTTATTGGTATGTATTTCACATATCGTATAATTTAATCGTTCAACCATATTAAGAAGAGTTGCGCAATCATCACTGCAATCAATTGGAGAAAACTTTCTTCTCTTAATTGTTCTTAGCTCCCCATTTCCCACCCAGCCTTCTTTGCCATGCTCCTAGGTAGTTAGTAATCTGGTTATTGTCTCTATAGATTTACTTATCCTGGATTTTATAAACAAAAAAATCATATAAAACACAAACAGGAAGCAAACAAAACAAAACAAAACAAACCCAACAGCAATTGCTAGACAAAACAAATAAAACCTCCATCAAAGAGCAAGCAGAAAATATTAAAAACTAAGACAACTTTTAAATGGGTCAAAAGGGAGATCAAATGATAAGGTATTACATTTTAACCTAATTACATCAGACAAAATTAATTTTATAATAAGCTTTCTCTGATCGCAAGGCTATTCACATCCCTGGAGATTCACTGGAAGCTTAATCTATGTGGGCACCTGCAAATGGATTTTGATTTCCACTGTAATGCATAGTCTTCCCCTACCTGGGTTTTCAGAATTTTAAAACTCTGATACCATTCCCTCCTTTGGATTTAGATTTTATTATTTACAATCCTTGGATCACTCAGGCTGATTGCTTCTTCCTTGTGGATTTAGTTGACACTTCACTTAGATGGTTGTTTGTTAGGAGACAAAACTTTAAGGCCACAGACATTATTATTTCTTTCTTTTTAAAAAAAGAATGCTCATAAATAGATAATATAATAGTCAAAACTTAAAATTTTATCAACAGATTAATGAATACATTTATAAAATTGAATACTAATTATTAATAAAATGAACCAAACCACTAATGTAAGTATGCACATGGATGGGTCTCAAAAATATACAGGACAAAAGGAATCAGATACTGCATAATTCCATATATATTATGTGCTGAATAGGAAAAAATCAATCCATAATTCTAAAAGTAATTAGCAGAATAATTTCCTATGGGAGGAAAGGGGTTACAGGGAAAGAAACTGTCAGAAAAAATGAACATATTTTGTATTGTTTACATAGATGTATGTATACATGAAAACTCAGGAGCCCTGGTAGCATAAAGGAGCTCAGGTGGAATAGTGAGTACAGGTTGAGCTAATTACAAAGTAAGTAGGTCGAACCTACCAAAGCTCTGCAAGAGAAAAATAAGGCTCTCTGCTCCTGCAGAGATCTACAGCTTTGGAAACCCACAGGGGCAGTTTTTTCCCTTGGTCATTTCTGGGACGCTCTTTTGTTTCCTAATTTAGCTCCCCAATGACTATGTCAGTCTTTTCTTTCTTTCTGGTCTTTGTAATGGCCTTTTTCTTTTCTATGTGTAACATTTTTATGTTATCCCAGAGCTCATCTGGTGTTCAGTCACTAGTGCTCAATGACTGTGTCAAAATGTTCATGAGCTGGTCTCTAAATTCAAGTGGAATAGACTCAAGTTCATGCTTTGCCTCTATGACCTCTTAAGTTTTGTTCTTTACTTTCACTTTGAACTTACATATTAGCAGTTATTCATCTATTCAGCTGGCCATGCTTTAACTGACAATATTTCATTTCTCCATTGATCTTTCCACATGTGATCGATTTGATATTTTTGTATTCAATTTGGTAAGATACAACTGTATGAATATTGCTGATATAATTTTTTTTAAAGCATTTGCAATGAAGAAGTTGTTGGTCCTGCAAAATTCTATCATGAGATTTCCAGAGCCCTATCACCATGGCCACAATTTCTAGTGACCCTCCTTTGTTGCAGTTTCACATTACAATCACCTTGATTGCATGTTTCATTGATAAATTTCAGACTGTGGAAGTTGATAAAAATTCTAGTTTCTTCATCTTTTGCTAGTGGTTGGTGAACAAATTTGAATAATTATATTAACAGTTCTTCAGTATAGGCATGTGGATATTATCCTCTGACAATATTATGCTTCAGTATATATCTACTAA
>NW_022103915.1:77027621-77029851 GCF_000313985.2 Echinops telfairi | reverse complement strand
CACTCTCTCTTCCTCCCCCTTCATTTGCTCCTGTGTGCTCTGATCAGACACGCCCCTCTCCCTAAGCTGTGGCTTCAGTGCTGTCCTCTGAAGTGAATTATTCTGGGGGGGGATGGGGGACTGTCCACATAGTTGGTATTGGGGCCAGCCCTCTTCTACCCATTGTTATTAGCTTCCCTTTTCCCACCATCCTCCCCTACCATATCCCCAAGGAACCATTAATCCAGTTACCATATCTATAGATTTAACTTTCCTGAATTTCATATACAGATAAACTTTTAAAAATAAACAAAAAAAAATCACAAGTAAAATAGATAAAAACCTCAATCAAAAAGAAAGTAGGAACTATTTAAAACTAGAGTAGATTTAAATAGATAATAGGGAGATAACATGCTAAATTTTGACATAATTTTATCTGCAAAACTGCACTTTCCAATGTATTCTGCATGCTAGCAAGCAGACATCCCTGGTCCATGGTCAGAGGGGATTTACCAGGGGTTTAATCCATGTGTATTTCCCCTTCACTGCTTTAAAACTGAAACAGCTTTAAATGGTCCAAAAGGGCGAAAAATAATAAGAAATTACATTTGGCCTAACTACATCTGCCATAAGAGACTTTAAAATGCTCTCTGTCTGTTAGCTGGGCTATTCATATATCTGAACTATAAGAAGCTTAATCAATGTGTGCACCCAGCAAATGGGTTTTGATCTTCTCTTCCACTGTCATCCATAACCTTCTGAAAATCCAGTGCTCATTAGTTAAGCTCAGATTCCTTTCCCCATTTTAGATTTTTTAAATTAATGAATCATTTTATTGGGGGTTCTTATAACAAACCATACATCAATTTTATAAAACACATTTGTACATATGTTGCCATCATCATTTTCAAAACATTTTCTTTCTGCTTGAGCCCTTGGTATCAGCTTTTCTTTTTTTCTCTCCCTCCCAAACCCTCCCACCCTCGTGGACCCCTGATAAATTATAAATTATTATTATTTTCATGTCTTACACTATCCGCTGTTATTTGCAAATCCTTGGATGACACAGGCTGCGGGGTTTCTTCCATATGGATTTAGTTGAAGCCACCGTGAGATAGCTGCTTGTTTGAAAATAAGTCTCTAAGAGACGATACTCTATTTTCTCTGATAGCCAGTGCCACCTAGTTTTTTCAACACACTTGCTATACAGCCCATATCTTCCTTGATCTTTTTATGATGATGAGTATCAAGCAGGCCCTTGACACAAGAACTCATTTTTAAACTAGGGCTATAATTAAATGCAAGCCCCAAATCCATTCATGCATCTATGATTTATATATGCCTCTAGTTTACTTTAGAAACTTCATTATCATTTTATGATAGAGAACATTATAGATCATCCCCCTGGGGCAAGGTAATTTTATTGATAGCATCATTAACTTAACCAATGTTATAGAATTTAAAACAATGCTGACAAAAGAAAATTATACAAGTATACTGATTGCCTTCTTTTATATGATGCAGTGTTTCATTGTTATCATTCATTCATACTATAACATGTATCATTCCCTTTTTTTAAAGATAATTTTATTGGGGGCTCTTACAGCTCTTATCACAATCCACCCATTGTGTCCAGCACATTTGTACATGTGTTGCCATCACCATTTTGAAAATATTTTCTTTCTACTTCAGCCCTTGATAGCAGCTCCACATTTTCCCCCTCCCCCGCCTTCCCTCCCTCATGAACCCTTGGTAATTTATAAATCCACCCACCCACCCCGGCCATGTCTTACACCAACCACTGTCTCACTTCACCCACTTTTCTGTTGTCCATCCCCCTAGGAAGGGGTTATATGTAGATCATTGTGATTGGTTCCTCCTTCCTCCCCCAACCTTCCCCTTCCCCTTTCCCTCCTGGTATCTCTATTCTCATTATTGATCCTGAGGGGTTTATCTGTCCTGGATTCCCTGTGTTGCAAGATCTTATTGGTAGCAGTGTACATACTCTGGTCCAGTCAGATTTGTAAGGTAGAATTGAGGTCATGAAGTGGGGGAGGAAGCATTAAAGAACTAGAGGAAAGTTGTATGTTCCATCGGTGCTATACTGCACCCTGACTGACTCATCTCTTCCTTGTGTAAGGGAATATCTGTTTGTCTACAGATCGACTTTGGGTCTCCACTCCGCCCCCCACCCCTTATTCACATTGATATGATTTTCATTCTGGGTCTTTGGTGCCTGATACGTGATCCC
>NW_022103915.1:77022819-77026119 GCF_000313985.2 Echinops telfairi | reverse complement strand
AGTATCATTCATTTTTATGACTGAGTTGCATTTCATTGTATGTAGAGATCACATTTTATTTATCTATTAATCTGCTGGTGAATATTTGAATTGTTTATATCTTTCATCTATTATGAGTTATCCTGCTATGAACATTCCTGTATGAGTTTTTTTGCATGGAATTCTGCTATGAATTCTCTTGGATATATTACGTGAATAATAGCCTTATACATTTTCACTTTTGCTTCATAGCCACATGTATGTATGTATGTATGTATGGAAAGAGCCACATAGGGAATGAGAGCTGCCACTTGCTGACCCCTGGGCTAGAATATAGAAATAAAATTATTATATGGTGATTTCGTAACAACAACTTTTCTGAATCTGTTAGCTATCTCTGTGTTTGGTTGCTAGCCGATGCTTAAACCTCACTCAAGTTGCCGCCCTTGAGTAGATTCTGCCTTATAATGACTCTACGGGACAGAGTGGAAGTGCCTCTGTGGGTTTCCAAGACGGTAACTTTTTGGTAGAAGCCTTGCCTGAATCCCCCAAAATGACTAGTGGCTTCCAACGGCTTACTTGGCAGTTTGCAGCCAAAAACATAACAACTATACTGGCAGATGCTGTAAGGTTTTCTATGCAGAAGATCATGTCATCTGCAAATAGAGTTTCATTTCTTCCTTTTCAATACAGATCGCTTCATTTACTTTATCTTACTGCCTAGCTGTCCCAGCCAGCGCAGCCTAGATTTTCAACCATATCTATCTTAAACACCATTCATATATATACTTTTTCACTCTTTATTCCCCTGTTTCAATTTCCTCACTTTTCCCCATAGTTTTCTCATACGTCCCTCTCAGAATACATGCCAATTGCTCTGATTTTAATTTTCTTTATCCTTCTTCACCCATCCATGTCTTCTGTTATCTTTTAGATCTGGTTCATAATTACTTATTCAAAGAAAACCACTCTGTGATTAAGCCCACTCCACTACTACCATTATTTCTCATAGCCATATCTCTCTGGCACATCCATGGTCCTAGTTTGAGCCGCCTATTCCACTGCTGTTTATGACCTGGAACATTTCATCCTTCAAATTAAGTGGTAAACTCATTTTAGCAGGGTCAGTATCTTCTTCTTGTAGCCCTTGAAGATTCCTGACAGAGTCCTAAGCACAAAGAATTGGCTCAAAAATTAATTTCCATTTGCTTTTCTTCTTTGACAGAGAAGTAATGCAGTGAGATTTTTTAAAAAGTAATACCTTTTGTCACTCAGATGCCATATAATATGAAAGTAATGGTTAAACATCTAGTAGTTCACTGAAATTTTGGTAGTTTGATAGAAAAGACAGAGTTCTGCTCCGATATGAAAGGCGTTGGTGCACATGTCTACGCTGTCCTTGAGAGTCGGTGTGACACCTGAACAGCACACAATACAAACCAATATTGAGTGATGAAGTTATACCTGATACTCAGTTTTTCCATCTGGAAAAATGAGGTGAACAACATCTCACTTAGTGAATTATAACAGTATTTGAAATAATTAATAAAAAACACATTCCCCATGGTAGGAAAGTAGCAACTACTTTTATTATGGATAATAGTAATGTACTAAAAAAAAAGAGCTAAGCTTTGAGCTCACCTTTTGGAAATAAGCAAAAGAAAATTTAAATTGCAAATGGCTTGAAATTGATTATTTTGTTACAGATTCTATGGATTTTATTGACAAAGCTGTGGCATTTTCCCTTTGAAATCCCCATCCTATATTTCAGGGCAGATATACAGGAACAAACAAAAAGAGTGACATCCACATCCATCTTCCTGTTCATTTTACAGAAATGCCCTGTAGCTTACATTGCACAACAGACAGGTAAACAACATTAAGATATAATGTATTGAAAATAAACATTGAATGTCAAATACAGACCAAAGGAGGCATTGCTTCAATCCTCCAAATCCAGTGGGAAACCCTGGAAGTCACTCTCACTGTTATCACATCCATGTTGTGTATCAGTTAATCAGGAAAAGAAAGAAAGAAAAACATGAAATGTTGCTTGACTTTTCTTCCTCTACAAAATAATTAAATGTAATAATTATTTTAAACCTTTTTAAAAAATTCTAACCATTGGATACCAGAGAAAATGGTAAGATTAGGTCACCATTTCTATTTAAACTACTTGAGCCTCATTAAAGCATAGAGTTTCTTAATCAAAATATCACTGATTGGAAATATTTATTTTAAATTAACCCATTGCATTACAAATAAAGCAATTCAACAGATATATCAGAGTGAATTCAAAAGCTACATTTTCTTGGACGCCCCTCTTGGCAGTCATACTTTTGGCTTTGCCCTCTGTGGGTTAGAGGGTATGTTTTTAGTCTTTATAGAGACAACAAGGAGCCTTGGTGGCACAAGAGCTAAATGGTTGGCTGCTAACTGAAAATTTCCAAGTTGGAGCACACCAGCTGTTCCGTAGGAGAACAAGGGGGCAGACTGTCCTGCAAAGATCTTCCAGCCTTGGAAATCATGTTGGGTCATTCCACCCTATCCTGCTGGGTCACAGAGTCAGAATTGACTGGACAGCAATGGGTTTGACTTTTGATTTTCTTTTTGCAACAAGCAAAGTTAGAAAAGTTATTTCATATAAACGTAGGATGTGGATCATCAGAGTATAACAAAGAAACAGAAAGCACCTAGTAGTTAGAGAAATTAAAGTAGATCATTGATTCTGTGGGCGATGGAACTGCTGAGAAGCCACAGAGAGTGGAGGCAATCCAGACATTAACAACAGCAGGAAGTCACTTCACCTGCAGTTAAAGGGTCAGAGGGAGAAGGCAGCGTTAACACTGCTAGGGGAAGTTGGAACCATGACTGGCCTGCTTGCCAAGAGCTAGATTCTAAAAGCTGCTGGCAAAGAGGGAGGAAGAAAGACACCATGCTTTCTTCCTTCCCACTCCATTACCCCTTTACAAGACAGTCTGAAGCCAACTGAGTGTGGCAACCAAAGGGGTGGACACTAGTGTCCCTGTGATGCTCAGCAGACAGGAGAAAGGGCAGGGAAGGATGTGAGGACAAACAGGTCTAGGACACACATATTACATAATTATCTGTTAAAAGGTGGCGTGTGATGGAGACCCAATGCCCATCTCTAGACGACTGGACATACCTTGCAGAGGGGTAGTAGGGAGATGAGCCACTTAGGGTACAGTATAGCAATAATGAAACCCACAACCTTCCTCTAGTTCTTAAACACTTCCTCCCCACAACTACCAGGACCCCAATTCTGCCTTGCAGACCTGCTTAGACCAGATGATGCACAGC
>NW_022103915.1:76996011-77022461 GCF_000313985.2 Echinops telfairi | reverse complement strand
ATGAGGGCAACAAATGTATAGATGTACTTTACACAATTGATCTATGTATTGTGATGAATTGTATGAGCCCCAATAAATTGATTTTTTTTTTAAAGTACAGTTATGTGAAGAGGAACCTATAGACTGACTGGTATTGGACACATGGGCTAATATTGGACTTACGGACTTGATCTGGACTGGGCTGGGATGTTTTCTCAATACACAATTGCTCTTTTATATAAAGCTCTTTCTTACACACATATGAATGTCTATGAATTTGTTTCTCTAGGCAACTCAGACTAACACAATTGGGGAAGGCTTAGAGAGCTGGAGGTACTGCCTTCAGAACTGCATAGGCCTAGGTGGAGGATGCGTTGCTTGGTAGTTACATAATCTGATGTCAATTTGGGGCTTGAGAGGATTAAGAGTGAAGGGGTGGAGTCTAGTCTGTCAATTGGATCATAGCCAATGAGGTCTCTGTGTGGGCATGGCCTTCTCCTGAGAATTCTGGGAACTCCTGAGATGTCTTCCTTGGAGGCAGAAGGCACTTCTCTCTCTCTGTCTGTCTCTGTCTCTGTCTCTCTCTGTCTCTCTCTCTCTTGGCTCACTTCCTGAAAGACATCCCTGAGCACAAGACACATGTCACTACACTGATAGACCCCATGCCCTGGGAACTGGACAACACATGTAGAGAACCCTGCCAGTGCTGAGATACCTACAATGCCACTGGATCCAAAGACTTTCTACCCACTGGCCCGTGATCACCCTGGATTCGGTGTCATTGCATGTGTTTCAAGAGTCTGAAGAGAACTTTATGAATTGGTATCAGACATATGGGCTAATATTGGACTTATGGGCTTGGACTGGACTGGGTTGGGATGTTTTCTTAATGTACAATTACCCTTTATATAAAACTCTCTTATACATGTATGTGTTTCTATGAATTTGTTTCTCTAATCTATCCAGACTAACACATGTTGAAAAACAATAGCTCCACATTTTATATTTTCGTTTAATCAAGGTTTTTATGATGTTGCACTGATTTTTTTACACTTACTTTCATATTTTGTTTAAGAAGCCATACATACCTCATCCAGTGATAAATTTGCCCAAACCATCCAAAACAGCAGAGAAGAGACTACAGCGAGTAGTGAGCATGAAGTGTATGAGCCACCAGTAAGTAAGGTAAACATGGCTTTACTTGTGTTGACTTACTAATCTGTACTGAACAATTTCAATATGTCCATCATATCAAAGATTCTTCTTTACATATGAATTTCTCTCAACTCCAAAGTATCTCCTACAGTATTAATTTTTTTTCTTTTCAAACTTACACCCTTGATTGGACAGAGAATTTAGTAAGTAAAGTAAGCTCTGTCATACTGGTACTTACTGATTTTTCTATAGTGAATAATATCACAGGGATTTAATGTGGTGAAGCCCAAATGCAGTTGTTCACTACAGATTAATCAGGAAGCATGTGTAAGCTTGTGCTTGCCTAGGTTGTTGGGTAATCTAGCCTTGTGAGTAGCTGGTGAGAAGGGACCATTTTAGCTTGTGGGAGATCCAGGCCTGTTCCATACCAGCTAGTTCCTATTCATTGAAGCTAGTGAGCCCTATTTAGTATGTAAAGCCATTAAGGGTATATTACCACCTGACCTTGACAAGAGAAATTTTGGTGAAAAAAAATTAGAAAGATAAACTGATTCAAACTGCATCTGAGTTAACTTTACTAACTATCAAATTGGCATATAGCCTGGAAATAATGTAAATTCTTTTTCGTTAAAATTATGATCACAGCTGATTTTTTAAATTGGTTTTCTAACCTAGTTGACTACAGAGAAATAAAATTCTGAAAGTTGTATAACTCATAGAAAAAAGACAACAGATAACAAACCTGCAAGAAATTTCTATGGATGGGATTAGCACAGCCCTGCAGGAATCCAGGGGGCCAGGAGTGACAGAGGAACTAGCTACTGGTTCTCTCCAGAACTCTCCTCCACCCACAAAAATGTGTTCTATTACAAGATTAAGACAGACAACAGAAAAGTGGGTAAAGGGAGACATCAGTCAGTGTAAGACAGGAAAAAAGAATTTGTAAACTATCAAGGGTTCAGGAGGGAGGGCAGAAGGTGGGAGGGGGGCGGAATGAGAATCGGATACCAGGGGCTCAAGTAGAAAGAAAATGTTTTGAAGCTGATGATGGCAACAAATGTACAAATGTGCTTGATATAATGGATGGATGTATGGATTGTGATAAGAGTTGTATGAGCCCCCAATAAAATGATTTTTAAAACCAAAAATAAGCAAACAAACAAAAAATAAAAAGGTTGACAGGTGCTTGCCAATAACCTTTTCTAGAAAGGCAAGTAAGGAAGTTAATTTGAATATTAAATAACCATTGAAACACTTTACAACGTAGCCTTCATTGGTTAAAAACTCAGCAAATAGCAATTTCATATGAATATTTTGTCTTCATCAGTGAAGTGAAACTCTAGTTGATGGGGGCAAGTTGCATGTGAAAAAACACATTATAATATTTTCGCTATCAACTTTGATAAGAGATAAAGTAATAATGCCAAGATATATTTATTTATCATGAATTATATATTGATTATTTGTCTGTTGTTGTTTCCCGCCATCAATTCGGCCCCAAATCATAGCTACTGCACATACACCAGAACAAAAACGCCCAGTACAGGACCATTTTAAAGAACTGAATATCGGGATCTGAGTATTGTGATCTAGAGGGTTTTCATTGGCTGATTTTCAAAGTAGGTCACCAGGACTTTCTTCCTCTTCTTACTTTGTCTGCAAGTTCTGCTGAATCTAACTCAGCATTATAGCAACACACAAACTTGCCAAGGAGGAGTGGTAGCTATGCATAAAGGACATTGGATGGGAACTGAACACAAATATCACATCTAAAGAGTGAAAACACTAATGAATTTTCTATAGGACAGTGAGATTTTATGTTAAGTTGCAATTGTAAGGAAGTGTAGTGGTGGCGTCCATATTGTCAATCAAGTGGTAGCCTGATAACACCTCTTTGGGGTGTGACTTTTGATTAAGGGAGTTTGAACAGTGATGATTCCTCTTTTGGATCAAAGTCCATTGATGTCCACTTCAGTATCCTAGGGATAGTGTGGGTCCGTTTCTAGTCACAGTGGAGTATTTCAGCCTTAGGTATATGGGAATGTTTCAGTTTCTTTAGTCTACGACTGGTGTGTTTAAGATAAAGTCCTATTCACTTAGTGGGTCTTCTGACTCAAATCCTTCTGGAGTGGCCTAAGAAGGATGATACGTCCCTTGAAAGGACAGAGTCTAAAGTCCTGTCTCTCGTATATGCCCTGGGTCACTAAGGGCTAAATAAAAACTAGGTCAAAAGAGTCCAATGAGGTACATGACAACAAGGTTATTCTCCAATTGTTGGTCTAGATATTAATGTTGAGTGTTTTGCCCAATTGCATGCTGCTTCACTCGATTTAGCCAACAACTGAAGTGTAGTCAAAAAAATTTTTTTTAAGTCAAAATTTACTGTAAGAGTTTCACATCTCTGTCCAGTAGCACTCAGACCATGATAAGACAAGAAAACTTAGAAGGCTTTGTTTTAAAAAAAAAAAAAAAGATAAATTGAGTTCATTTTGTATATGCAACTAAGAATTTCCACTATAGAGTTAGAAATACAGGATTAGCTTTCTTAAGGTAGCTTCTCAGAGGTAAAGACTTGCTTCAGGATAAAAATTAATATCTTCTTCCTAGCCACTGACTTCCAGAAGCTCATTAAAAGGGGCAATTAACATAAACTCCATCCCTTTTATAACAAGTATATGGCCACAGAAGTAACCACTGATACTCTGAGAGAAGAGTTGAAGAGTCATGGGGTCCAAATAAGTGCTGTTGTTAAGTGCCTTAAAGTCAATTCCAACCCACAGCAACCGTATGCACAACAGCACCATCCTCATAATTGTTGTTATGAAATAGCGCACTCCGGTTCCATCCTAATAATTGTTTCTATGCTTGAGCTCATTATTGCAGCCATGGTGTCGATGCATCTTGTTGAAGGCCTTCCTCTTTTTCACTGTCCCTCTCCTTTACCAAACATGATATCCTTGTCCAGGGACATGGTCCAAAGTATATAAGATGAAGTCTCTTCATCATTAACGCTACAGAATATTCTGGCCATACTTCTTCCAAGATAGATTTGTTTGTCCTTCTAGCAAGCCATAGTACTTTCAATACTCTTTGGCAGCACCACAATTCAAGCGCATTGACTCTTCTTACTTCTTCCTTATTCAATGCCCAACTTTCACATGCCTATGAGACAACTGACAGCACTGTGGCTTGGGTCAGGTGTACCTTCATCCTCAAAGTCACATCCTTGCTTTTCAATACTCTAAAGAGGTCTAGGGCAGTAGATTTACCCGATGCAGCAGGTCGTTTGATCTCAAGTGCTGCTTCCATGAGCATTGACTCTAGATTCAAGCATGACGAAATCCTTGACAACTTCAATCTTTTCTCCATTTATCATGATATTACCTCTTGATCCAGTGGTGAGGATTTTGGTTTTCTTTACACTGAGTTGTAATCTATAGTTGAGGCTGCAATCCTTCATCTTCATCTTTGAAGTGTTTCAAGTCCTCACTTTAAACGAGCGAGGTTGTGTCAACTACATAGAGATGATTGTTAGTAAATTTCCCTCCAGTCCTGATGCCACATTCTTCTTCATACAATCCAGATCCTTTGATGATTTCTTCAGCATGCGGACTGAATAATTAGGGTGAGATGATACCACTCTGAGGTATACCTTTTGCCCTGGCAGTGTGGTGGTTACATGTTGGGGTGCTAACCACAAGGTCAGTGGTTAGCAACCACTAAGCACTCCAGGGCAGAACGACAGGACTTTTTACTCCCATAAAAGGTTATGGTCATGAAAACACACAGGGACAATTTACCCAGTGCTAGAGGGTTACTACAAGTCAGAATTGAATCGATAACAGTGAAATCCATGGTGGAAATGATAAAATTTTTCTACATGATTGTGACCACTTTTTCTTTAGTACAGGAAAATGATCTTATATAACAAGGGGAATTGAGAAAGGAAAGAAAAATCTGTTGAGGTTGCAAAAGTTCACGCTGATTTGAATGTTCTCAGTTTGGTTATTGCATAGAAAGAGGAAAAACAGGATATTCCTGTACTGACTGATATTTCTGTGTCTCATTATCTGGTGCCTAAAAGAGAGTAATCTGAAATCTTCCAATGTTCTGAAGAAAGTGGTACCTGCAGAACTCTGTGAGAAATGCCCCAAACAGAAGACCGAAGAAACCAAAGTGCCTGTTATTCCATGTGGTGTGCAACACACAATGTTAGTGTATCATTCTAAGTAAGAAATAGCTTACTAAGAAAAATAAGAAAGAGGCGCAGAGTGTGAGGGGACTTCAACAAATCTGTAGTAACTATAAAGGATAAAGTAGAATTGTACCAGAGGATTCCCAAGGCTACAATTTTTATAGGAGCTAACACATCTAACACATCTTTCTCCCATTGATCAGGTAGTGGAATCGAACTACAGACCTGTCAGTTACCAGCCAAGCACTTAACCATTGTGCCAACAGGGCGCCTGTTTTTATCAAACACAAAATACCATAAATAAAACTACAAGAAAAACAATAAGAAAAAAGGATTTGCAACACATACAAGAAACAGTGGATTAGTAGCCATTAAGCTTCTACAAATTAATAAGAAATAGGCAAAGAATACCAAAAGGAATTGCTCAGATGAAGGGTAAATATGGCCAATAAACATATGGAAAGATGACCAATATACTAATAACCTAAGATATGTCAAAGTATATGTAAATAAGTTTAAGTTTATAGAATAGCATTTCACAGTGAAAATCTAAGGTGGCAGATGCCAAAGTAGGGGCTCTAAACCCCTTGGAGAAATCTAGGAGGAGCAAACTTTATATCTTAGTAAAGGACCCAGACCCTTGGACTGTGATGCTTTTAGGCTCCAAGAGTAGAGAATCTCCAGCCCATTCCTAGAGAGACTTAGAAGCCAGCATTCAATCCCAAACAAGAGGCGCAGAACCAGTGTTCCGGCTCTGAGCTGTTTTGCGCAGTGTTCGTGGTTGTGAGGTGTAATGATCTCTTTCTTGGGAGTCAAGGGAACTTCCATTTGTAATTGCGTGTTGTGGTGCGTTAGCAGTTCAGATCACTAGCTTTCCTGGTTGAAGTAGCACTTGCCTTCGAACTAGCTTGTTGGCCTCGAGACAAGTATTTATTGCCCTCAACACAGCTCATGTCAGTTTTCATGGAACAACACTGGAATCTAACTTGGGAAGTCAGCCTGTAGGGACTCAATCTCAGACTAGGGATTCACCAGGATTAGCAAGAGTATGGGGAAATTGTGTTCCCATACCATACCCACAGATATTTTCCATTAGAAGGGAAGGAAC
Organism: Echinops telfairi; assembly: GCF_000313985.2. NCBI lineage: Eukaryota > Metazoa > Chordata > Mammalia > Afrosoricida > Tenrecidae > Echinops > Echinops telfairi. The sequence goes on along the minus strand of NW_022103915.1, from coordinate 77,016,024 downwards.
CTACTTCCTGCTTTCCAGCAATGCCTCAGGGAGATGTCAAGACTCCAGAGAAAAATGGTTACACGTTTCCCCAACACTTTAGAGATCTCTGAGCTTAAAGTATGATCCAAAAAAGCTGTCGTTTTCTTGGAACTGAATGTTCAGTAGGAACCAGTGGATACAGCCAATTAGGATCTTTAAAATGGCATGAAAATGCTTATAATTGGATCCCTGAGACAACATTAGAAGTCCTCATAATGTGGTGGAGAAGACGAGGCGTTCTGCTCCCATAAACATTTGTGGCCTCAAATACCACCTGTAAGGCGGCTGTGAATCAGAACAGACTTGGCGGTAGTGAGTTCGGGTGACAGGGAACAGGGTTCGCTACATCGTTGGTTGGAGGTGTTTTAAGAAGGGCAGATAAATTGCTTACTAGACTAATGAGAAGGGGGAAGTGGCAATTGGGTTATTTTAAACAGAATCATTATTTCTGTATTTCTCTATATAATTTACAAAGTTAAATCTTCAGTAAATTTCATTTTATTCTATCTTTTAACATGTAATGGCATATTCTGTGAGAAAACATATGGGGTTGAAAGTTTTATGGTTTGCTAATATTTCATAGTAATTTGGCGAGCTTGGAGTGAAACCAGTCAGACCTTAAATTACTCTATGATAAGTACCTGAGGTATAATTGTTTAATCTCTTAAAGCCTTAGTTTCTACGATTATCAAGACTGTCACTAATCATTATATTAAGGAGACGTTTATAAAGCATTTAGCACAATCTCACTTAGCATAGCATTCTTAATTAGTGGCACTTTAAGAGTATGCTAAGGGGAATATCTACATTATACAGAAGATAGGGCAAAGGAGAAAAGATCATCCAGAACTTGATCATGCTAGCAAAGCAAAAGTGCTATTATTTTGGACAATTTCCTTTTGCAATGGGATTTTTACTTTGGGGTCTTTTATTGTAGTCGTCATGTCAGCTTCTTGGGGACAGAACCCATGAATCCCAGCATTTAGCATAGCCCATGATAGCTATTACATTAAGGAATCAATCTATTAGTTAGAGCTAATCTGTGTCTATTTCTTATTTTTGCCTGACAATATAATGCTAGAAATTCTCAAGTCAGACTATTCTTTTTGTAAAAAAAAGTTTTTAATATCATTTTTCAACAAATAACAAAAATTCTCCTTTTTCTTACATTGCCTAAACTATTATTTCAAATTACCACAAAAGTATGACTAGGCAGGCTCAAATGTGTGAAGAATATTTCTCAACTCATTTTAAGTACTCCATCTTTAGGTTTTTCATTATTGCTCCGATGACATGTAAATAAATGTGTTTTTAAAAGTGGTTTGGTATATTGAGAATCCAGTTGCCTCCTATATTTCAAACATCAAATTCTTCACTTTTCCACTGCTTTAAACATAGAATAGCAATATATGAGTGGAATTATTATCCTAAGTTTCTTGAAACTTGGGTTTTTTTCTCCAAGGATGTTCTCATATTCTCTCAAGTCCCAATGAAGTTATTGCTTTCGCCAAAGGCAATCATTGCCTTCCATTATGCTCATTTTGTACTTTCGTAAGTAGCATTCACTTCCTCTCTGTCATTAGTAAGAGAATGGCTCAAAAGCAGCTCAAGTAGCTTATACCTCAGCGCAGGACTCATTTTCAATTTCGATGATGTGGACAAGAGAAAGCGGATTAATCTGAAAGCACGTAAATGGAATCTAGGAGAATTAAGACCGTCTCTAGAAGCCATGCTGGACGTCCGATGGGAATGCAGGCTCCTGGTGACCCATCTTTTGCCACTGCTTCCCTCTCCTCCCACACATACCCTGAGGGAAACGCTCAGCAGGGAACCGTCAGGCTTCCTCCTTCTTCCTGGAGCTTAATGATAACATTGCAAACCGGTAAGATTTGTTTTCCTCTAACGTCTCAGAGTAAGTCAATAACATCATAGAACAAAACCTACATGTATTTGCTGCACGAATTTGTTCCTTTGTTGCTTAATTTGTTAATATACATGGATAAGGACTGACTCAAAGGCACTTCAAAACCACAAATTACAAATGTATTGCTACAAAATCACAGACACTTATTAAACAGAAATATCAAAATGTGAAGCTCTTGATTCTTTCAATATACTTTCCATCTAACTTGATATACACCTGAAGGCAATGTTTCCATCTCCCTAACTTTCCACTGAGAAACTTGGAGCTCTATGATTTGTATCACACCAAATTGGCAGTCCAGTCTTGACATCTCCTAGGGACATAAATTGTGTTCCTTTTGAATGTCTTTTGAACCTTGGTGTGGTAGTTACATAATATGGTGTCAACTTGCGAAGGGCTTGAGTCTGGCCTTCAATCAGGTCCCAACTTGATGACCTCATTTGGAGGCACAATGGAGATAAATGGCTGACTGGCAGCTAGATACATGCAGATACTCTGCTACCCATTGCTGTTGACCAGCCACATGGAGCTACACTGGCGGAGCCAGAGCCCTGGACCTGGAGGAACCATGTGCAGACCCCTGCCCATGCTGAGATACTCCCACTGCCACTGGATCCACAATACTTTCCACCCACTGGCCTGTGATCTTCCTGTATGGGTTGTGTGAGTCTGAAGAGGAATTTATAGACTGGTATCAGACATATGGGCTAATATTGGACTTATGAACTTGATCTGGACTGGGCTGGGATGTTTCTTTAATGTAGTTGCTCTTGATGTGCAGCTCTCTCTTCTACACATATAAGTGTCTATGAATTTGTTTCTCTAGTCAACCCAGACTAACACACATGGTAATAAAAATGTCTGAAGGAACAAGATCACAAATGTAAGATGGATGAGGTAAAGTGCTCCAATGAAATTCTTGCTACCCTTGGAGAAGCAGTAGGTGCACTTAATGATGGTGGAAAAGGGCACCACTTTCCTGGCCTTTTTCTCAACAGTGCAGTTTATAATATTCCAAAGTTTTGTATGCTCCCATGATCATCCTCTGGCTTTTGAGAAAGGGGGTTGATGATATTGAATCCTTCTTTATTTAAGACAAGGACATTGGTAAAATTCTAGTTCTTGCCATACTTTATACCTTTACCCTTCATCGTCTTTATTGATATAACATTAATATTTATTTTTACCTTCTTGGTAATGAAAAATCTTTTTAAACATTTGTTGCTAATTATAATTTACACAAAATCATGTTGCCACTCGTGTATTATAATTACAACAATTGTTTGGACAAAGCTAAAGGAAGACTGATAGATTTCAAATAAAGTGTGAAGAATATCAAGCACACCATTGACTGAAATGGAATGACCAAGAACGTCTTGGAGGAAGCACCGTCAAAGTGCCACTGAGATGGTAAGACTTTATCTCACTTACTTTGGATAGGTCAGCAGGATAGGCCAATCAATGGAAAAACACATCATCCTTATTAAAGTAGAAAGTCAACAAGACAAAGAGTCTTTGAGCGAAAGGAATCAACAGAGGCGCTGTAGTAATGACCTCAAACATACCAATGATTGTAAGGGCGGCGTAGGACAGGGCAAGTTACTTTCCTGTCAAACATAGGGTTGCTAAGAGGTGGAGACAATTTAATGGCACCTAACAGCACTATATGAGTTGATATGACCAGTTATGAGAAACATTTCAGTATAGACAACCAAATCAAGGACAAACGTCATGATAATTATGTCTTTCTGCTATATTGGATCTATTGGGGAAAAGACAGTGATTGTGTCAGGCCTCTAATTAAAATTTCTAGGCGGCTTTATTTTTAATCCAGTTAGTTTCATCAGTGTGAACAGCCAACTCAGGAACTTTGGATTCCAGGTTGGATTCTCAAAGGCCTATGTTTTAGTCAGTATGCTTATATGAAATATATTTACTATTAGTTTTTTCTTCTTTGCAAACACAATCATTGACAAAAAGTAACTAAGAACATATAGATAAAAAATTTTAAATACATAAAAGGTTATATTTTTAACATAGATAAAAAAACTAAGAAATAAATATCTTCAAATGATGTGCATAAAATTTCAATAAAAATAAGTATGACTATGTTGATCTCTTGGACTTATAAATTGTTCTTTTTATAATGATCTCAGAGATAATTTTTATTACAGGCAACATTAGATTAACAGAATATCAGCTCACATGAGGCGTTGTGATAGACTATTTTGTTAAAATAGGAGATTCTGATCTTTTGGACAGTAGCACTCATGTGTTGCTTGTGTGAAACCCAAATCTATCGAACACACTTTATCACTCAATCCATTTCCTTGGAACTCAAGTGAGATTCGAATATGCTGTTTCATAAGAAGGAAAGGGGAGAGAGAATGTGGGGGGAATGTAGATCAAAGCTTATCTAAAAATAGAGACTGAGAGGTAATATTTTCTTCGCATTCAGTGACAGCACTAGTGTAAAGCTGGTATGTTAGAGACGATCAAGGAAACAGCCAGCAGTGAGGAGTTTGAATACCTCCTTCCCTCCCTAGAGGTGTAAAAGAATGCCATGTGGGATCCTTCAGTTTTGGAGGAACTCCAGAGAAATATCTCACCAAGGTTTCCAGACTGATAGGGGGCCAACTGCATCCTAGATAATATTCTTGTAGTGTTGAAGAAGGTGTTAAAGAGCCAGAGAAAAGTCATTTTCAGGTTTCTCTGAGCCAGACTTAAAAAATTAAAAAGCCCACAAAGGATAAAACATCATACCTAACAGAGATTCAGACGAGTTTTAATACTCTAATCGATGCAACCTATGCAGACACAATTCCTTCTTCCAGTGGAATAACACTTGGGTCTGTGTTATGCTAGGCTCTCAAGGCCTGGCAAAGTCACATCAGTCCGAAATAGAGGTAGGAGAAGGGCTGGAAGCGTAAACGAGGAAAAGAAAATGAAAGCGTTCAACCTCTTTGGGAGCAAAGCCTTCTGGCATAAACTGGGCTTTTGACACAATGATGTACTGGAACTTGCGAGAGAGTCTTACAAGGTTTCAAATACATGGAGATAACGGAAAGACAGAGGGAACATGCCAAGCGTTTATTGGCGCTGACCACAACACGGTCTATTACAACCCTTAGGTAGTTGTCTAAAATGAGAGAGGGGATAAAAATGAGAGAAATCCTTTAGAATGCATAAAAGGCTGTAAACAGTTTCAATCTTAGCGTGTTGTGATGTTAAAATATGAAGCACATTATCAGGAGATGAAAGTTCAAAGAGGCCTCAGGGTTGTGTTGGATAAACAGGAACATATGCCCAGCCTCAGAAATATTTCAACTGTGTTGTGAAACTTCGTTCAGTTAGGAGGAACATGGTAAGAGTTCAGCTGTGAAAAATTCAATTGCATATCTGCAAAAGCAGGTGCTGGGAAGCCCACCAACGTTCTGAGCATGTCGGCACCGCACCGTACACCATCATGGGCAACAGAAGTGAAAACGCTGTGAAGGCTCAGAAAGGTTTTTTGAGGGAGCTATCAAATAAGCCCCCAAAAGGACTTACATGTCATTGTAGATAAACTCTCTAGTGAGTGAAAATAAAGGTCAAAAAGAAGAAAATGGAGACATTAAAAATATTCCTCGTTGAGAAATATAAAAATCAAGGGAAATTTGGGCAGAATTCACTCTAAATGTGAAATGAGAGATGTCAGTTGAGCAAAGTTAGTTGAAGAAACCCTAGGGGAAGCCACGTGTTGGACATCAGGACCTGCTGTGGGTTAGATGCTCAGCCTGGCACCACTTTCTTGCATCTTCAGATTGCAAAATTGCATGCGCACCTTCTCCATCTCAGCCGCCAAGGTCCTCCCACCGCAAGACCACCCCACGTACACTCACAGGCTCCATGCTCACCGCCACCATCCAAAGCTCTGGGCTTTTCCTTTGAATCCTTGTGGTTGCTGTGTGCCAGCAAGTAGATGCTGACTCATAGCACCCTGACAGTTTATATATGGTCTTGAACAGGGTACAGTTAGAAGTTGATGAGGATGTTCCCAATCTGCATGTTGCTTATTCAAATAATGAGTCTCACCCTGTCCCTTTTCTGAAAGCTGTGAATTGCTGCCTGCTCATCTGAAGGAAAAAAAAAAGAAAAAGAAGAATCTAGGCTATTATCATACCACTGGGTCAAGGAGTTAACTTCCCAAGTTAGCATTTGCATTTAGCTGTGAAAGATTCTAGAGTGAAAAGAAAGGATCTGACAGGATAGCAGGGTTGAGGAAACAACTGTACAGCCAGTCTCTTCTGAAATGTCTATCGTTCACTCAACATCACCTTCTGTCTATGACAATGACCTCCTGGACACTCTCTTAGTATTTCAGAAAATGCATTGGAGGAAACATTTTTAAAACACAGAACACACAGACCCATCATCATCATCATTCATATGTGACTCACTTTTCAGGATGAACAGATGCCTATAGCTCATTACTTTATTTCAGGTTTCAAAAAATAAAAAAATAATACAGTATTTCAGGTAAATTTGAAGCAACTTTTGTTGCTCCTTACCATCCCATTTCCCTCCCTCCTCTCTCAAGACATAAACATTATCTGCTTTGTATTCTTCTATGTCTTTTGTAAGCTTCTCAGTAGTTTTAAACAATACGTTAAACATACATTTATGATGTGCTATAGCTTTGTGTACTCTTTAATTATACATAAGTGCAAGCTGTACGTGCTAGACTTAATTGGCTTTGTATCATTAAATGTTACTTTAGATTTTCATATAATATATATATATACCTACTTTGCTTATTTTATCTGCTATGTAGAATTTAATTACATAATTCACTGTATAATAATCTATTTCTCCATGATATTGGATGTTTCCAATTTTCCACAATTCTAAACAACACTGTTCGGTGTCTGACTATTCTTGTGCCTATTTCTGCACATATTCAACAATTCTCTATGGGTGTATGTCTCTCCAAGGAGAATTGCTGAGGGTTGTAGAATATGGTAACTCTATCTTTAGTGCAGTGATCCCTGGTGGTGCAGTAGTTAAAGTGCTTGGCTACTAATCAAAAGGTCGGTGGTTCAAATTTGCTAGCCGTTCAGAGGGAGAAAGATGAGGCAGTCTACTTAGATAAAGATCTGTAGCCATGGAAACCCTATCGGACAGTTCTACTTTGTCCTTTTGAGCTAGTGTGAGTCAGAATCAGCTTGAAAATTAGTTCATCTTTAATGTAGAGTGTCAGTTGGTTCTTTAAAGAGAATTATGAATTATGAACTCCATTAGAGGTGTTTTCTTTATATTCTTAGTGCCCCATTGTATTTTCATTGTGAGATTTTGCCAATTTGATGTACATAAAATACAATCTTAGTACATTTAACCAGGTTGAACATCTTTTCATAATTATTGACCACTTTTGTTCCTTATTATGGGAATTTTATTTTCATTTGTTTTACCCAATTTTCTGAGATGCTTGTTTTGTTTTACTTATTGTTATTCTGAAAATTAATATTTTGCCTCATCATATGTGAAATGTCTTCTGTGTGCAAAACATCTGTCTTATAATTTCATTGTGACTTGTCAGATAGACATTTTAAATATTAATATATACATTTTATTTCTTAATGAATTGTACTTTTGTGTCTTGTATCAAAGGAGCTCTCCTGAATATTTATATATGTACATATATATATACATATACATATATATACAAATATTAAAGATCTACAAATAAAAACACAAACATTTGTATATACCATGCACTGACGATTCACTTTCTTTAACAATCAACAAAAATTTAAGTCACCAAACCCACTTAAGTCATTTTATTAAAACCCCTCTAGGTCTACACTATTGCTCAACCATTCTTTTGTTTCTCAAATGAACTGCCTACAATATTAGGAAAGCAATATAGGGCAGCATAGAGGAATAGCTAAAAGCAACCATGTAATCATAACTGCTCCATGCCTGAATTTCCTTATCTGAAACATGAGTTTTATCATAGTATCTGCTTCAGATTCCTAGTGTTGCTATGTCACCACAAGTGGATGGCTTTAACAAACAAAAATGTATTCTTTCATAGTTTAGAAAGTTGGAAGTCCAAATTTAGGGTTTCAATTCTACTTGAAGGCTTTCTCTCTCTCTCTGTTAACTCTGGGGAAAGATGTTGACTTCTTTCAACATTGGTGGAACTAGGATCTTTGGGGAATTTTTATGTTTTACCATCAATCTTCTCCTGGGTCTAGGAGGTTCTCAGCACAAGGACTCTGGATTTAGAGAATACACCATACTCCAAGCTCTTTTTTTCTTGGTGGTAGTCAGGTCCTTTCTTCTCTGACTGCTTCCCTCACCTTATATCACTGTAAGAGAAAAGGTAATGCATATCATATCAAAGAGAAATTCCCCTTACATCAGATCATGGCTGCTACCCGAATAAGGTACAGTATTGCATCAACTCTAATCCCCTACATACAACTAATTGACTGACAACATCAGATGTTTATATCATCAAGTAACTACCAACTGACATCATTATGTAATTGCTAAACCACTGATAAACCCGGTATAGCCAAGCTGATACACATTTTGGGCATGCAAAATTCAATTCAATGACAGTGTCTATCACACAGACTCCCCATGTCTTGACCTTCTCAAATACACAAAAGTGATGATAGCATTATTCTAAACCCTTTATACAGATTTATACAGATTAACTTATTTGATCCTCACTATTACATATTAGGAGAGGTAATATCACTATCTCCACAATGCAAATGAGGAAACTGAAGGATCATGAGAGTAACTAACTTGAACCAGTCTCAGTAAGGTCTCATAACAGAGCTCCTGCTTCATTGCACTTTACTACATGGTCTCCTAATCATTTCTTTGTGGTACATAGATGAAAGAATGAATACAACACATTTAACCTACTTCCCAGGAGATAGAACATGTTCTGTAAATGTTATCTGTTTTGTTTTTTCCCATGAAGGCAATTCTAAAATTTTCTACTTTACTTCAAATTTGCATATGTTCCCACAGATAGCCTTGCATTCATGGGCCCCAGGATCATCTGTAGAACACTCAGTATGTAAAAAGTTAACCTTGTTGTTTGATGAGGGCCTAGTCGTAAAATAATCTGGCACATATTAGGTTTCATGTTAAGCGAAAAACAGAGTCTGAAGACTCTCTGAGAACTTTGATTATGCTCATCAATATTGTGAATCTTCAGATGAGGTGTGTCCCTAACTGCTCAGATGCAAGATTTTTCCTTTCCTTGTACTTCCCCACCCCTTGTTTATGTAATAAAGCACTATGTGGAAATCTCACCCCAAAATTTAAGAGCATCATGCCTCTGCACTTTCAACTGTCATCTTTGACATACATAAAAGTGCTATTTCATATGTCTGTGTGCAATAGCATGTGTGCAATAAATGACAGCTTTTTGTTATTCAGATTTCATGTCTGTGTACAACAGGATAATCACATCTCTTAGAAGCCTGACTAGAGTTTCTACAGCAACATGAATTGGAGAGGGATATAGGGAATAATGAAAAATTAAAGAAGAAATTAATCTCCATTCCTTTTAGCACCAACAAGAGAATTTCACCTAGTAGTCATGCCCTCGTCCAGTTTAATGTCGTCTGAGAATTTCCCTTTTTTTTTTCTTCAAGTTTTAAAGCTCTTATTCTCTTTGATGCTCTATAATCTTGTTTTAAGATAATGATTTTAAAGAAAATATACTCATCTTAAACTATGATATAACTTTTTCACTCACTCTATTTACTCTTTGTTAAGAATTTTTTGTGCATAGATTTTAATGATATATCATATTTGAACCTATGAAAAAGGGGAACGCAGACTATAACTCAGATAATGCATTCTTAACGTTTGTATAGGCAGTCTGATTCCTCATATACACAAAATTGTCGATGTCATTTTCGACCAAGTGTTGTCCTCGTGCTGTCAAACATGGGATGGGTCCACTATTTCCTAAGCAAGCTTCTCTGCTGTCTCTAAGTCATTCTTCCAGGTGCCTCACCCATCGCTCAGCCTTGACATGGATGTGCTGTTAGTGGCCAAAGTTCCTGGCTGATTCTGGACCACCAACAATTATACAATTCATCTCAATTTCAAAAGATTCACACGTGAACAAAAATAACACAAAAACTCATCATAGAATGAATGAAATATAGTAGATCTGTCTCCCATGAAGTCATTCAAAAAATTAAGAAGGAAACTGAATATTAGAAGTACAAAAAAAGTAAAGAAAGATAAATGGGACATCTCTCTCATTATTTTCTCCAAACTAGCATGGTGCTTGTTAATTTAATGACACTGATTTCGATTCTTATCTAGTAATATGTATTGGGACCTAATACATATATTTGGTATATGAGATGCTTTTTGAAAATATAACTGGACCCCTATTTCCAATACACATTTTAAATTCCAATAACTTTGTTTAAGCTAAACATGACTAATTGTTTCCACATACTAAAGAAGAAAATACCATACAATTTGTTCTTCAAACAAGTAACAGTGTAATTGCTCTCAGTAAAGAAATCTTAGCAAAATTTCCAAGAGTCTAAAATGACTTGCTCAAAATGTTAGGAAATTAAATTTGCTTTTTAGATATAAGTTGGTATAACTTTAGGAGATAACATTTTTGATGAAATTATATATAGACATCATTAACTTTTTGTCTGTCACAAATTGCTACACAAGGGCAAGTCAAAAAGTAATGCTACTGGTTTTCTACTTTATACAAATGCAGGTTTATTACAAATAAAATGTGTTTTAAAATGTCTCTCAGATCAGTGGTTGGCTGAAGATAAGTTCACTCAGAAATAGACTTGTCTTAGTTCCAAAAAGGTGTCTTCAAAATTAAAGTTCAATCAAAACAGTGGCCTCCCAGGGGATCTGGTGGATCAGTTAAACTCAAGACCACAAAGGGGTAACCTTGACAGGTTTTCTCCAAAGACATAGGACAATAATGTGTGCTTACTAGAAAAAAAGCTCTTCAAAACGAAATATGCATTAGCAAAAGGCCAGCAACGTTGTACCGAGGAATTTTTTTTCTACTGCAACAATGCAAGGGCTATCCTTCAAAATTTTTATTGGGAAACCTTACTATGTCCACAACACTACTGTCCTGATGGTGCCCCTTCTGACTTCTTTTTCTCTAAACTCAAAGAACACGGAAAGAAACAAACACGACTTGAGTCCATCAATGATGTCAACATTGTCTTTTACATGGTGTAAATCAAAGAACAATGAATTCTTGGGGAGAAGGGTCAGATAGATGAAAACACTGCCTTCAGAATGTCAAAGATATCAAGAAACAATAACTTTGCGTTTTGATATTTTTGTTTAATAATATTCATATGATTTTGTAGCAATACTTTTTTTTAACTTATTCTTGTATTAACCAACTTGGGTTCCCAAATTTTCTTGAGTATTTCTTCTAGAACAATGGAGCATTTTAAAGCAGAGGTCAAGGTTTCAATGAAATGTAAATGAAACAATGAAGTTCCTTGTTCTCTTCATTCCTTCAAGTTAGTAGTGGTCTAAAATGAATAGAATTATTTGTGAGGATATGAGGAAATGAGTACATTCCTTATTGCTGCAGAAATCCTAATCTGGACAGCCATTCTAGAGGATGTTTTGACATTATTATACAAACTTTAAATGTGTAAATGCTTCAACCTAGACCTTCATATTATAGAAATTTATTCTAAAGGAACAATCAGAAAAGATTTCAATATTTAAATAGAGATTTGCTATTCACTCAATCTCACTGAGTTACTTCTGACTCATAGCTACTCTATAAGACAGGGTAGGCCTGCTCCTATGGGTTTCCAAGACTGTAACTCTTTATGAGAATAGAAAGCATCAGCTTTCTCCCCCTTGGAGCAGCTGTACTTGCAAACTGCCGATCTTGCAGTGAACAGCCAAACCCACAGCTCAGGAAAGATCACGCTTCACTGTGATATGCAATTTGTTGGCGAGAGGTGCTGCTCACCCAGGGATGATAGGGTCATGTGGTATATAAAAGAGAAATCCACATATAAGTTGATCCACATAGTTCAAACCTATGCAGTTCAAGGGCCTATTTCATTTTAAACAAAGATAAAAATGTAAGTCAGCAGAGACACTAGATTTCTACTTTATACAAATGCAGGTTTATTACAAATAAAATGTGTTTTAAAATGTCTCTCAGATCAGTGGTTGGCTGAAGATAAGTTCACTCAGAAATAGACTTGTCTTAGTTCCAAAAAGGTGTCTTCAAAATTAAGGTTCAATCAAAACAGTGGCCTCCCAGGGGATCTGGTGGATCAGTTAAACTCATAGTGAGAAAGTTCATGAACTGTGAAGAGTGTAAAAAATGTCACTGAACAACCTGTGTAGAAACTGTTGAATGGGCATTTAAACTGCTGTGCAAACCACTATCAAACACACAAATATATATATATATATAACAGCACTAAAGACCCTTGTAATATTTTTAGATATCTTCCTTCTCTTGCCTTAAAAACTGATAAAGCAATGTGTTCCCAAAAATACAGCCATGAGCTAATGCAACTCCTATATGGCAGTCTGTCATGCTGGGGTGGCTGGTTTATTGCCATTGTACTGAAAGCTATGCCACTGATATTTCAAATACCAGCGGGGTCAGCAGAGCATCCAGGCTAAGAATAGAGTATGAAGTATGAATACGTTGTCCACTTCAAAGGAATTAGTTGCAGAAAACTCTATGGATAGCATCAAAACATAGCCAGTTGCTAAAAACCTAATGTACAAAAGCAGAACCTTATCAGAGAAAGTGCTAGAAGATGCTGTCCTTTGGTTAGAAATTACTCAAAACATGACTGAGAAAGAGATGGTTTCTCAAAGTAGAGTCGACCCTAATGATCTGGATGGAGTGAAGCTGGCAGGAGTAAAGCTTTGGAGATCTTCATTTGCTGATGGGATGCAACTCAAACTAAGAAGAAACAGCTGCAAACATCAATTAATAATTGGAACTTGGAATTTACAAAGGATGAACTTAAGAAAATGGAAGTTGTCACAAATGAAACGGAACACATACCGATTGGTATTCTAGGCCTTCGTGAACTGAAATAGACTGGTATTGACCATTTCGAATCAGAAAATCATAGTTTACTATGGCAGGAATGACAAACTTAAGACAAATGGCATTACATTCACCACTCATTGTATAAGGAATTTCCAAGATCTATCTTGAAGTACAGTGCTGTCTCTAATAGGACATCTACCTGTCTTCAATGAAATCCAATCAATTTATTGAAGAATTCCACCAACATCTTCATTCTGAAATTGATCAAACTTGCAATTAAGATATATTGATAATTATTAGCAATTGGAAAGCAAAAGTAGAAACCAAGAGGAAGGATCAGTAGTTGGAAAATACGGTCTTGGTGATAGAAACAAAGATGGAGATCACATGATAGAATCTTGCAAGGCTAATGACTTGCTCCTAGCAAATACCTTTTTCCCAACAACACATAGACTTCCTAGGATGGAATACACAAAAATCAAACTGACTACATCTGTGGGAAGAGATGATGGAGAGACTCAATATCAGCAGCTAAAACCAGTTAGGGGCTGACTGTGGAACAGATTATCAGTTGCTCACATTTAAGTCCAGCTTGAAGTTGAAGAAAATTTAATCAAGTGCACAAGAACCAAACTATGACCTTGAAGATGTACCTCCCAAATGTTGAGAACATTTCAAGGACAAATTTGCTGTATTGAATGAACAATAGTGATAGAAGACCTAGTTAGCTATGTGAGGACATAAAGAACATCATTCATGAAGAAAGCAAAAAGTTATTTTAAAAAACAGAAGAAAAAAGAAAAGATCAGCACAAATGTCTGAAGAGACTCAGAAACTTGCTCTTACTTGCAGGGTAGCTAAGGCAAATAGAAGAAATGATTAAATCAAAGAGCTGAACAGAAAATTTCAAAGGACACAGACAAACTTAAACATTATAATGAAATATGCAAAGATCTATACCAGAAAAACCAAGAAAGAAGACACTCAGCTTATCTTAAACCGAAAGAATTAAAGAAAAAAGTCAAAACCCAATTCACAACATTTAAAGACTATATGGGCAAATATTGAATGATGCAAGAAGCATCCAAAAAAAAAAAATGAAAAGAGTACACAGAGTCACAGTGCCACAGAGAACTGGTTGGCATACAGCCATTTCAAGAGGTAACATCTGAGCAAGAACTAAGGGTACTCACAGGAGACTTCTAAGGTGCACTGAAAGCATTAGCCAAAAACAAGGCTCAACCATGTATGGAATACCAGTAAAATGCTTCAACAAGCTGATGAAGCACTGGGAACACTTACTTGGTCTATGCCAAGAAATTTGGAAGACAAGTACTTGACTGACTTACCGGAAGAGATCTTTATTAGTATCCATTCCAAAGAAAGGTGACCCAAAAGAATATGTGAGTTGTAGAGCAGTATCACTGATATCACAAGCAAGTGAAATTATGCTGAAAATTATCCAACAATTGTTGCAGCGATATATTGACAGCTTCCTGTCAGAGGTTCAGGCAGGATTCAAAAGATGAAGCGGAACCAGGGATACTTCTGATGATAGATGGATCGTGATGGAAAGCAGAAAATATTAAAATTATTTTTCTTGTCTTTTATTGCCTATGCAAAGGCATTTGACTGTGTGGACTATAGCAAACTGTTGATAGTCTTCAGAAGAGGGGGAATTCCATTTCACTGTGCTCACGTGAAAACTGCATGTACCAAGAGGCAGCTGTGGGAACAAAACAAGGGAGTGCTGCATAGTTTAAAAATCGGCAAGGTGTGTGTCAGGGTTGTATCCTATCACCATACTTATTCACACTGTATGTGGAGCAAACCATCAGAGAATCTGGATTATATGAAGAAGAATACAACATCAAGATTGGAGGAAGGCTTATTAGCAAGCTGCTATATGCAGGTGCCACAATTTTGCTTGCTGAAAATGAGGAGGACTTATAGCACTTGCCAATGAAGATCAAGGACTGAAGACTTCAATATGGATGTCAACTCAAGGTCAAGAAGACCAAACTTTCTCACAACTGGCCCAGTTGGTAACATCCTGATCAATGAAGTAAGATCGAAGTTGTCAAGGGTTTAATTCTGCTTAGATCCACAAGCAATGCTCATGGAAGCAACAGTCAAGCGATCAAATGATGTGTTGCATTGAGTAAATATGTTGCACAAGATATCTTTAAAGTGTTGGAAAGCAAGGATGTTATTTTGAGGACTAAGGGATGTCTGACCCAAGCCATCATATCTTCAATTGCCTCATATGCATGTGAAAATTGGACATTGAATAAGGAAGACAGAAGAAAAGTTGATGAATTTGAACTATGGTGGTGGCAAAGAATGTTGAAAATAACATGGACTGCCAAGAGAACAAACAAATCTGTTTTGGAAGAAGTACAGTCAGAATACTCCTTAGAGGTAAGCACAGTGAGACTTTTTCTCATGCACTTTGGACATGTTATCAGAAGGACAGCATGCTTGAAAAAGTGAAGGGGCAGTTAAAAAGAAGACTCTTGATAAGATGGATTGACACAGTGGCTACAACAATGGGTGCAAACACAAGAACTATTGTGAGGATGGTACAGGACTTAGTGGTGTTTTGTCCTGTGATATATTGTGCCACTGTGAGTTGAAACTGACTAGACAGCACTCACCAACATCAGTCTGGCTCTCAGCCCATGTGATCTGGACCCTCTATAGATACAGTTAGGATAAGTAGCATGAACACAAAATAAACTTTCGTGGTCTTAACTCACTGAGAATTGGGGATTTTGTTATTGCAACATAAATCATCTAACTTTAGCTAATTCATTCTAAAAGATTTTATGACATATTAAATGAAACATGAAATACCAAAAGGTCATGCAGGGTGGTATAAAGGGCTGAAATATTTATTAATTTTCTTGATTACAATATTTTGTTATTTAGAGTTTTTTCAAATAAGCATGAATTTTTGTGAACAAAAACATTAAATGTTTCACTTTGTAAAACAAAACAAAAAAAACCCCTTTAGGACAGAACTAATGACATACACAATATGAAATAAAAATCAGTTTCAGGAATGGATAGATAGAAAACACACCTACTCTTTTTACTGGCTCTTTTCAAGCTAATAGTTGTTAAACATATGGGGTACACAGATGGACAAACAGATAAGGTTGCTCAGCCTGTGTTGTGTGGGTGGGAGGATGTATGACTGGTACAACCCCTAGGCAAAGGAACAAAGCATCTCAGTGATGGTAGGAAAGTTGTTGTACCTACAATGCTGAGATGGAAAATTAGGCACAAATGTCTTCTCTATGGAAAATGCCTTCAAGGTAAGTCATGAAACTGAAGATGAAGAACAGGATTCTGAATTATCCAAAGGCAGCAGAGTTAGTGGCCTGGGTAGAGAATAGCAGTTAAATAAGGACGTTATGTCCCTGCTGAAATCCTGAGAGTAGGCTGCCCAGGTACTGACCCTTTCTCCTTTGGCTGCCGTCAACCTCTCTTCCACTTTTGTACCTTGACTTTATGTCTCCTGTTACCTTCTCTTTCCCATTCCATTCTCTGCTTACTGTATCCCGAGCAACCATCAGGGCCTCAGGATATTTTCCATTACTCAATATTTTTTTCATTATTCTAAAAGCAGTCAGGATGGCAAACAGAACATGCATGGCCTTTGAGATGAAAGTCAGAACTTTCTCCCACTCCATCATGGCCAAAACACGAAGGTTCTGGGAAAGGATGGAAAACAAGAGTGTTGCTGATTCAGTTGAGGTTCTCGGCCCACAGGTAAAAGACGTTTCCCTTCATCTGAAAAGGTAGAAGTTAGGAAAAGCGCTTCCCTTTGTTGCTGCACAAACATTAGCTAATCCATTGACTTGTTTTTCACTCAAAAGGGTAAATCCGTAAGCAGGAAGCTTCCTCATTCTGTGATATGACATTGATGTAAAGCTTAAAAGATACTTTTCTTAAACGCAGGGAGAATTGAACGGGGTTTGATTCCGTGCCATGGTGATAATGAGGATCAGCTAAGGAGGTCTGTTAACTGGCAGAATTAGTGTGTGCTTTAAGACACACAGTGGTGCCAAGAAACAATACAAAGTGTGAGAACAAGCAGACTGAGTCACGATCCATTGCAGATTCCAAATTGTACACTTCTGTCTCTATATATAGCGTGTCAAAAGTGTCATTTCTGCTGTCATGAGAACTTTTTAAATTGTCACCACCATAAGTACAGCAACAAGAGCAGCATTTCTTTATATTAACTACATCTGAGTTTCATGTAGTTTCCTCTGACACTTTTGACTTGGGGAATATTAAACTGGGAGAATCTCTGGTGGGGAACGGGGCACTGTTTCTTGGTTCTATGTAAAGAAAATTCATTCTGCTTGACATAGACTACAGAATGTTGTACTTTTTTGGATCTGGTTGTCAGGAATCTGCAAGTAAGGTGTGAAAGATGTATAATCTTCTTTGAGCAAAGCTATTTTTTAAAAAACTGGTATTAACTGGGGTTGAAAACAGAAAGGGAGAGCTCTTGCTAATAATCCTTCTGGGTCCTGATTGTGTAGCTGAGCTGCTGGAGGCAAGGGGCTGTCACATTTTCAAGAGCAAGGGGGAAGAAAAACATCTTGAAGGGTAATAGTATTTATCTTCTGTTATTTTTGCCTTTAAAAAAATAGAGACATTTTTAGTTCATTTTGGACCCAAACTCATTGATGTTAAAATAACATTTTCCTTTTTACATAATGAATATACATAAAACTAGTGACTGCCTTGGTGTGGCTTCAATAAATAAACTCCTTTATTTTCCAGGATATCTATATCTCTATATATTTTTAAATATTTAGTAAAAATAAATGTAAACATCCCCAAGATCATAGAAGTGTTCTGTTTATGGAAATCCCACTCTGACTTAGTATAGAGGAAATGCAATTAAATGCATTAAATATATATTTACACCCCTCCTCAAGCATATACACACACACACTCAACTTGCGGCAAAAAACAGGCAGAGTCCGTACCCTCCAGGAGTGCACATTATCCAGCATACTGGTTCTTTTATACTTTAAAGAAGTTATATAGAGTAAAATTCGCTCGTTTTGTGTAAATGTCTATCCAATTTGATAAATGCATTCAGTCTTATAACAAGTCCCCAAATCAGGACGCAGACCATTTCTCTCACTGCCCAACTCCTCCCCGCCCACCCCACCCTACCCCCTGTTCCCTGTTCCCCAACACTTGTATAGCCAAATTCTCCTTCACTCCTAGCCCTGGTAGCTACTTGTTTTCCATCTCTAGAGAGCTGTTTTTCCAAAATATCTTATAAACAAAGGCATACAGCATTTGATCTTTTGGGTCTAGCTTCTTTCATTTAGAGAAATTAATGGATGATTCCTCCACAAAGTTATATGAATTTTGAGTGCATTAATTTTATTGCTAAGTAGAATGCTATCTACCAATGCTCTGTCCATTTATCTTACTATGTTAGCTTACAAGAAGCTAAGCCACTAGTTTTTCAAATTCCAGGAGGACCACCCATGGTGGAGAGGTTTCATCAGAGTTTCCAGACTAAAGGAAGAGAGGCCTGGATGTCTATATCTTAAAAAATTAACTGGCACAAACCTTATTCAGAGCAGTAGAACATCGTTTCCGTGAGCTCTTAAGGTGAAAGGCATCCAATATATCACCGTGAGTGAAAGAGTTACCATCTGAAAATAGACTTGACCAGAAAGACATAGATGAAGTCTTTCAGAGCCTTCATTTCCTTGTGTGGCATGACTGAAGATGAGAAGAAGCAGCTTCAAACACCCATTCATAATTAAAATATGAAATGTATCAAGTATGAATTTTAGAGAATTGTAAAGTGTCAAAAATGAATAATAATTCTTGAATATTTGTATCCAAAGCATTCCTGAGCAGGAATAGACTGGTATTGGCCATTCTGAGTCAGACAGTCATATCGTTTTCCATGTCAGGAATAATAAGCTGAAGAAGAATGATATCTCATTATTGCCCAAAAGAACATTCCAAGATTTATACTGTTTACACTGTTGGTGATTGGATAATATCCATATACCTACAAGGAAGAGCAGTTAGTATCACTATTTTTCAAAGTTGCATTAGTGCCAAAGATGAAGAAGTAGAAGAATTTTATCAACTTCTACAGTCTGAAATGGATCAAGCATGCAATCAAGATATCTTGCTAGTTATTAGTGACTAGAATGTGAAAGTTGGCAACAAACAAAGAAACAAAAGATCAGTAGTGGAAAATGCATAATTGGTGATAGAAATAATTCTGAAAATCACAAGATAGAATTTGAAAGATCAATAACTTGTGCATCAGAAATACCGTTTTTTAGCATAAACAGAGACTTTACATTTAGACTTCACCAAATGGAGTAAACAGTGATCTAATTGGCTACATCTTTGGAAAGAGATAATGGGGAAACTCAGTATCATCATTCAGAAGGAACAGACCACAAATTGCAAGTATGCAAGTTCAAGCTGAAGCTGAAGAAAATAGAATAAGTCTAACCTTGACTTTACCCTACCTGAATTTAGAGGTCATCTTAAGAACAAAGTTAGCTCATTGAACACTAACGCCTGAAGACCAGACAAATTTTGGAGTAACATCAAGGCCATCATATAAGAAGATAGAAAAAGGTCATTCAAGAAAGAAGTAAAGATCAAAAAGGATATCCAAAAGACTGAAACTTACCCATGAATATGGAATAGTTAAAGCAAATTGAAGACATGATGAAATGATAGAGCTGAAGAGAAGATTCCAAAAAGTAGTTCAAGAAGAGAAAGTATTGTAATGAAATATACAAAGAATTGGAATTAGAATAAATGAAAAGGAAGAGCACACTAGGCATTTATCAAGCTTGAGTAACTGAAGAAAAAAGTCCTCTCTGGTTGCAATATTGAAGAATTCTATGGAAAAATATGGAACACTTTAGGAGGCATCAAAAGAAGTTGGGAAGAATTCAGGGTCATTTTATAAAAAACT
>NW_022103915.1:76992266-76995063 GCF_000313985.2 Echinops telfairi | reverse complement strand
AAATTATAGTAAGTGACTTCAACACAACACTCCAAGAAAGATAAAACACAGGGAAAGAAATTCAACAGGTGGCTAGAGATCTAAACACTACAATTAAACAATTTGACCTGATAGATATTTATAGAGCTTTTCATCTGAATACAAAAAAATTCAAATTACTTTCAAGCCTACATGGCACATATTTGAAGATAGACCACATGCTGGGGCATAAGGCAAATCTGCATAAATTTAAGCACATAGATATCATGCAGATCACTCTCGCTGATCATTGTGCCATAAGGCTGAAAATTGACAAAAGGAAGATGAAGAAAACAAGAGCAAAAAATTGGAGGATGAATAACTATTGCAAAAGGATTATGTGCTGGCCCAGATCAGAGATGAAATCAGAAAATTTTTAGAAACCAACTAGAATGAGAACACAACATAACCAAACTTATGGGACACAGCAAAGGCAATTAATCAGAGGATGTTTCATAGCAATACATGCACACATGGAAAAGGAAGAGAGAATTATGATTGATATGCTGGCACAAAATTTATAGCAAATAAAGCAGAGTCAACAGGACAATCCTAATAAGAGCAAAAGAAAATAAAAAATAAAAATCAGGGCTGAGATTCAGGAGAGGGAAAATAAGAAAACTATGGGAAAAAAAAGAATGCTGCTAAAAGTTGGTTCTTTGAAAGGATAAACAGAATCGACAGACCACTTGCAAACCTAACCAAAGAAAGGCGGGAACAAATTTCAATAGCAAGGATGAGGGATGAAAGAGGGGGCATTATAATGGACCCTAATGAAATCAAAAGGATAATTGCATAATATTACAAAGGAGTGTATTCCAATGAATTCAACAACTTGTAAGACATGGACAAATTCGTGGAAAAACTATCTCTCCTGAGATTATCCCTGCTGGACATCAAGAATCTCAAAAGACCTATAGCAATAGAAGAAATAATCAAGGTTATCAAGGGATTACACACACACACACACAAAAAAAAAACCCTGCACCAGATGGTTTTATAGAAGAATTCTACCAAGCATTCAGGGAAGAACTGACACCAATCCTACACAAACTCTTCCAGAACATAGAAAAAGATGGCAAACTGCATCTATGAAGCTTGTATAACTGATACCGAAACCAGGCAGGTATCCCACAAGAATGGAGAACTACAGTCCAATATCCTTAATGAACATTGATGCAAAAATCCTTAAAATACTGGCCAATAGAATACACAAATATATAAAACAAATAATTCATCATGACTTGGGACTCACACCAGGGATGCAGGGTTGGTTCAACATACAAAGACCATTGTCATTCACCACACTGACATGTAAAAGTATAAGAACCACATGATAATATCAATAGATGCGGCAAAAGCATTCAACAACATCAAACACTAGTTCTTGTTTAGGACACTCAAGAGGATAAGGATGGAAGGAAAATTCCTCAAGACAATACAAGCTATATATTAAAACAATGAGATACTAACTAACACCCTCAAAGATACCCCAATGCAAAAAATCAGAAAGCAACAAGTGTTGGAGGGGCTGTGGTGAGATTGGAACTCTAGTCCACTGCTGGTGGACCTGTAGGTATGTACAGCCACTGTGGAAATAGATTTGGCGATTTCTAAATCAGGTGGAAATTGAGCTACCAAATGATCCAGCAATCCCCCTACTAGGAATATACCCAGAAAAGGCAAGAAACAAAACTCAGCCAGACATTTGTCCTTCAATGTTCATCCGGGACAGTTCACAATTGCAAAGAGTTGGAAACAACCCAAATTTCCATCAACAGATGAATGGATTAAAAAACTGTGATATATACATAAAATGGAGTACTATGCATCACTAAAAAGCAGTGATGAATGCATGAAGCACATTGCCGCATGGGCAGCACTGGAGGAAATTATGCTAAGTGAAGTAAGCCAAGCACAAAAGGACAAGTACAACATGAGTCCACTGAGGTAAACTTTTTTAAAAAGGTAAAAGGGGCATAGGGAAAAAGCTACTGTATACAAATATTCCTGAGTTGAGGTCCAGGTAGCTGGCAGGGGCCAGACCAAATCCAGGGATGCATATGGTAGCCAACTAAAAAGGAGGTGGGAAAATTTTTTAAAAAAAGAAATGGGTAGCGGGGGAACAGGGCCCCAAGGGAAAGTATTGTTTATATTTCCACAGGGCAAAAGGGACCAGATTTCAACCCGGTGCTCCAAGATGTGAATGCAACATACTGGCATGAAGCAGGGAACCAGAAGAGAGGTCTGAGGGCTGGCCCCAATCTTAACTCCATGGACAGCTGCCCCTCCCTCCAGAATACTTCAGAGGACAGCACTGAAGCTACAGCTCAGGGATAGGGACATGTCTCATGAGAGCACACAAATGAAGAGGGAGGAAGAAAGAGTAGAGCACATCCTGGCCCACCAAGCCTTAAGGATGATATCCCTGCTCAGAGCAGCCAATATGCAGAAAGGACCATATGACTGGCCACACTACGAGACTCGACATCCCTCACTGACCCATAGCCCTACATGGGACAACACTGGAGACACAGTGTGCGAATTGCACCCATTCTGACCTCACCACACTGAGGCAAAGCACTAAGGGTGTGCAATAGAACAAGAAAGGGAGCAGAGCAAGGAAGTCCCAAGGGAACACCAAAAATAGACTTTAGGGCCAGGGCATGGCAACCTATCAGTCTCAACTGGAAAACACTCCTAAAGGTCAACAAACAGACCTTGAACTATTTACAGGCTTTTCATTTTTTTGTCATTGGTTTTTGTTGTTGTTTTCTTT
>NW_022103915.1:76989712-76991438 GCF_000313985.2 Echinops telfairi | reverse complement strand
GGGAAGTGCGGATTGGAGCCCCAAAGCCCGTTTGTAGGAGCTTCTACCAAAGGCTCAAGTAGAAAGCAAATGTTTTGAGAATGATGATGGCAACAAATGTACAAATATGCTTCACACAATGGATGTAGGAATGGATTGTGATAAGTTATATGAGCCCCCAATAAAATGATTTAAAAAAAGAAGAAGACATACCAATTGATGTTTCAATAAAATGTTACAGTGCTGGAAATATTCACTTGTCTATGCCAAGAAATTTGGAGGACAGCTACCTTGTCAACTAAGAGAAAAGTATTCCTATTGGGGCCCATTTTAAAGAAAATAACTCATTTTTTGTATCATTATTTAATTGGGCATTATTTAAAATATTCTTAATATTACACACAATAAACATTTTTCTGAAGTTAATTCAAGAACAGTTGCATTAGCATACTGATAGGGAACTGCCAGAAATTCAAGCTAGATTCATAAGGTGAAAATGATTGAGGAAAATAATTTACTGATGGTATATGAATCTTGACTGAAAGGAGAGTACCCTCAAAAGATATATGACTGTGTGGTGTGGTATTAAATATATATAAAGGCATTCAACTGTGTGAATCATAAGCAATTGTGAATAACCGAGAATTGGAATTCCAGGACACTTCATTGTTCTCAGCTGAAACCTGCACTTAGCCCAACACAGAGACATTTGAACAGAACAAAGGAGTGTTATGTGGATTAAAATCAAGCAAGGTTTGTGTCAGAGTTGTATCCTTTAACCATGCATATTCAATTGGTATGCTGAGCAGATAATTCGAGACAATAGATTATATGAAGGACACAACAACAGAATTTGACTCATAATTAACCTGCAATATGCACATGACACAACTGTGCTTGCTGAAAACCCAGGTGACTGGAAGCCCTGACTGATGAAGATGAAAGACTACAGCCTTCAATATGATTTCAATTTGAATGTAAAGAAAATGCAAATCCTCACAACAGGAGCCATAATAAACAGAGAAGAGATTGCAGTTGTTAAGAATTTCTTTTTCCTTGAATCCACAATCAATGCTCATGGAAACAGCAGTTAAGAATCCAAATAACATATTGCATTGCTGCAAATGATTTCTTTAAAATGTTCAAAGGCAATGACGCCTTTTTGAAAACTAAGGTACTTGTGATAGGTTTTATGGAAACTTGGCTTGGCCGAGATTCTCAGTGGTTTAGCAGTCAGGACCTAGTAATGCCTCATGATGTTACCTAACACAGTGCACTAACCTCCATAAAGGGATCTGCTATGAACATCCAATCAATTGTAAGAAGATTCGGGAAAAAAAAACCCAGAATTACTGCCATTGAGCCCACGCAGACTTCAGGGTAGAACTGACTCTGTGTTTCTGAGACTGTAACTCTTTATGGGAATAAAAAGCCTAATTTTTCTCCCATGGAGTAGCTAATGGTCTTGAACTGCTGGCCTTGCAACTAGCAGCCTAATGTGGAAGCACTACAGTGGGGTATAATACCCTTACTTAGATCACAGCTCTGGCACGATCAAGTGAAAAAACAGTTTTCCTGAGAATGCTGCCTATCTCCAATATAAATGGATACCAGGGAGAAATTTGCTTGTTTTTTTGTTTGTTTCTGGGTTTGGACCTTACATCTGGCCCATCAACCTTCAACTGCATCTGGCTCCTGAACCTGAACCCGTAGCCTGCCGTAATGCTTGTTGATCCTGGGAGTGCTC
>NW_022103915.1:76979352-76988985 GCF_000313985.2 Echinops telfairi | reverse complement strand
CCTCCCAGGGGGACAGACAACAGAAAAGTGGGTAAAGGGAGACATCGGTCAGTGTAAAAAAATTATCAAGAGTTCATGAAGGAGGGAGAGTGGGAGAGGGGAGAAATGAGCTGAAACCAAGGGCTCAAGTAGAAAGGAAATGTTTTGAAAATGATGGTGGTAACCTGTACAAATGTGCTTGACACAAGGGATGGATGGATGGATGGATTGTGATAAGAGCTGTATGAGCCCCCAATAAAATGATTTTTTTAAGAAGAAAGAAGGATAGTAAGACTATGTTATACATCCTTTGGACGCGTTATCAGATGGGACAAGACTTTCAAGAAGGGACAAAATGCTTGCACAGTGTCTGAAAAAGCAAACAAGGAGAGGGCAGCCTCGGCACAATGAACTGAAACAACAGCTGTAATAATGGCTCACACACTGAGTGTGGTGCCGGACCCACCAGTGCTTTATTATATCTTACACAGGGCCCAGAAGCATCTCACAGAAAAGAATTCCATAGTATGGGTGTAGTACAATTAGTTTATCCAATACAAATTAAAGGACATTTACATTGTTTTCAGGTTCGGTGATTAAACTAATGCTGCCAATTGTATGACCCATTTTGTGTTCATTTCTGTATAAAACATGACGTATGGGTGAGATTCATCTCTTTTTTTCTATATGTATGACTAATTCTTTTAACATCATTTAATAAAAATATACTTTCTCCACTAAATTGCCTTTGTGCCTTTAAAAAAAAAATCAATAAGCCATATTGTGTGAGGCTATTTCTCTCAATTCTGTTTGGTTGATCTGTATCTATCCTTTTGCCCTTCTGCACTCCCTTGATTACTATCAGGTTATTCATCTTGAAATCAGAGTGTGTGAGTCATCCAACTGTTCCTTTGCAGAGTTATTTTGGCTATCATAATTCCTTCACATTTCCCTGTGAAATTTAGAATCCACTATTAACCTGTATAGAAAAAAATATCCTGTGTGGGGATTTACAGTGGTATTATGTTTAATCTATATAATTATTAAAATATTAAAAACTACTGCAAAACACAACTAACACTCCTAAGAGGCATGGTAAAATCATGCCACATGAATATTCCTTTTTGTGAACTGGGCCTTTACTTGATAGTTATATAATATCTTTCAGAATATTATCCTTCAGAAAATCTTAGAAAGAAAATTAAGAGTTAAAAACACATTGCATGTTCAAATACATTCTCGTGGCAGGTCTCATGATGTTATATTTTAGTTTTCAGGTCTACAAACTAGCATAAAAGTGGGTGGACAATATTTTTTATTTTTATAAACGATGACTCGTCGCCTACTCTGCATACTTACATTACAATGGTGGACTTCAAACTGGAAACATAATTCCCCCTGCCCAGGGAGATTAAATGGTGTCATACGGAGGACCACTGTCTCCTGCAGTGTCCTTGTCTGTCTGTCCCATTAGAAGAACAACACAGCTGCTTAAGAACAGAGGCTCCAAGTTAAATTAGGAAGAGATGCAAAAGGCCATTCACATCCTATTGGAATAATTCCTAGTCCAAACTGAGCTTATGAAAGGGAGTTTGAATTTCATGTTCATGGGACCCTAAAAACTCTACTATGCTAAGAACAAGGAGAGAATAGCACCCCTTTCAGTGTTTTATCTACACCCGATTTATTTCTTCCCTTCAATTGGGTTCCTTGAAACACTGCCAGTTCTCTTGGCTTCCTGGAGATTTCCATTGTAGAAGTTGTAAAAATCTTTTTAATTGCATCAAACCAAGTACCCATCCTTTGTTGGCATGGGGTATGCTTGAGTCTACAGGAATTTTCAAACAAAATCTGTGGATAAGAGTCTGGCAGCATGTTTTGTACACTGATGGGGGAAAATATCAAAGGTTTTTTTTTCTACTTGTCACATGTTTTCTGGCATCATTTAAAATATATTGATAATACTAATGTCATTAACACTATGCTTACTTGGTTGAAATAATTGTTCCCTTTTGTAAATAGAGTTATTCAATATTGATAAATAATAACACTTGTATAAATACTGTCGATTATCTAACATTTAGATAAATGAGATAGTTTTACCCCCTTTGAGGTTAATAAATGTAAGCTTTTCAATCTCAGATCATGGATAAAACTTACCTTTGCAAAGTGACTCTGATGTATTGGCAAAATAGTTAATTTTTCCCTCAAACCTTTTTCGTGAAATGACTGGTGGGATAATTGCATGGAGCAGGGGGTTCATGGAGCCATCTGAGCAAGCGCCTTCGATCTGTTTCCTTCACAGTTGAAGCTGGGGAACTAGGACAGCACCAACACGTCAAGCTCGACCATATTCCCACGAGCTGCCAACGAGCGAATTCTGACTTTAGCCACACTGTGGGGCAGAGTAGAACTGTTCCCTAGGGTTTCTGAAGCTTTAAATCTTTATGAAAGCCGACACCACCATCTTTCTCCAATAGAGTGACTGATAGGTTTGAAATACCAACCACATGCTTATGAGTCCAACAGCTGCCTCCAGGGCTCCTCCCATCCTCCGGGTGCATGACGAAATTCTTCCTTTGCTACTTCGTTCCTTCCTGCACCATCAGCCTTTCGTAGCAGTCTCCTACCCTGACCCATGAGCTGGCACAGGTGTGCTTCCTCCCGAACTACCACATTTAGAATGACACCCACTTGGTTCTCATTAGGCTAGTTGCCTCTCTTTATCAAGCATCCTTCTGCTGGAAGAGATTTTACTAAGTTTTGTCACTGCTTTAACAAGAAAATATGTCCCAAACAGAAGCATATTTAGGCACTCGGATTTCTCAAGCTCTGTGGCTAATTTCTAGCTAATCTAAGAGGCTAAGGAAATTCTCAAGAAGCTAACTAAATCACAGAATAAATTGAAGGCTGATTTCTTCTAGATTTTTTTTTGCAGGAATAGTTTTTTCTTAAGTGCTTCATATAACCCTCAAATCATCAAATATGATATTAGAAAGCATCGGAAGGAAAGAGGGTGGGGGAAGATTTCTACAAGAAAATGGCCACAGCTACCTGATTTCTTTATCATGGGATTCCGAGCCCTTCAATCACTTCAGAGATCTAGAACATCTAATAAATTCCCAGACAACACCATTCATTCAATCAAATACAACAGATTAAACCCTAGGTATATCCACGTGAAGACGTATTCTTTAATGTCTAAAGCTTTTTTCCCTTCTCTATGAATGAAAAAGATCCCTCTTTTCTGTAAAGGAGTTGCTTCTAAACACGAGCTTGATGTAATGAAACATTCTGATGATACAATGTAAACCTCAAACAGCTGTGAAGGGCAAATGAAGACTGAGGAGGGAAACAGGAGTTAGTTGTGCTGGGAAGAAATTTAGAGCACACATGAGGGAAGCGCAATGCTCAGTATGGGTAGGACCCTGACGAGTTCAAAACCAGGAAAAAGGATGGAACAAGGATGGAAAATCATGGAAAAGATTCACAAAACCAGCCATTTAACGATGCCCGTGACTGGAAATGGTACTCCATGGAACCTAAAAGGAGCATTTCTAATGGGAAAAAGGAGAAAAGAATAGATATACAGACATTGAAAAGACCTCTCTTCCAAATTTCCACTGAAGTGACGATAAAAATATAAAACTGTAGAATGTCAGTACTGCAGCTAGAATGAGGAAAAGCTGCCGCTCAATTGCCAGATAACATATGGAATGTTTATTTTATGGAAGGTGATAAGTGGGCTCAAGCTGTGACTTTCCAATGATGAAACACCTAGAAAATAGATACAAAGAACCTTGAATGGACCCATTTTGCTGCCCTTTCCTCCATCCTTCCTTCCGGTCTTTGACTCTCCACTAGGCAGGGTCTATGGGGCAGGCAGCCACAGCAAACAAAAAAGATGTGTGGGTGAGCTTCTGTCTGGAGCAGATGGCCCCAATGAACAGAAAGTTGGCAGAGTGGGAATTCCTTTGAAAGACATGGAAAAGATAACTGCAAAACGAGACCATCTGGAGGAAACAGAAGAAATGTCTTCTCTAAAATAGATCTACTGCAAAAAACAAAAGATCATTTTATAAAATGGATAAGTTGGGTTCTCAAAAATGAGAAGTTAAGAGAAGTCTAATTTCACAGATGTGAACAATAAAATTGTTCAAATAAAACCTGAGGAGGAGCCGTGAACAGCAAATTACAGGCTGCAGAAAATCCACGTTAGTGAGATAGAAAAAAGGTTTAGAGTTTATCCAGATACAAAAATACCAAGCTGAAAATGATTTTATGAAAGCTGAGTTCTATGGAATAAAAACTCATCATATTATTTATCAATAATAGATACTAGAATAACAAAGACCACGAATGAGAAAGAGAAATGAACAAGGTAAAAGCCACTAACAAAAGGATTTAATAAAACATTAATAAAGCCTGAATGGAAAGCGCAGAAAAGCCCTCTAAAAATTACTAACTAAAGAATAAATAGGACTTTTCGATACTATTATGAGAGCCTAAATTGTGAACATTAGGTTTACAATGTGAGCCCTAAATCCAATTTTGAGTTTCCACAAAGAGTTAGCCTCTTTTGAGTAATTTTTGACCACTGACCAATGATGTGAAAATGTTGCCCCCAGGCAGAGGGTGCTGTAGATTACTACCACTTCCCACCCAGTCCTCTGAAGGCCACCCTCACCCTCAGGGCCTTGCCTTGGTGGAGATGAGAGTATTGGTGGGTTTACCACCTGGGCGGCTAACGCAAAGGTCAGCCTTTTGAAACTGCCAGCCTCTTCATGGGGGAAATATGAAGCTTCTGAGTCCTGTCAACATGTACAGTCTTGGGCACCCACAGGGGCAGCTCTACATGCTCCTAGAAGGTCACGGTGACTCAACAGCAACGGGGGTTGAGTTTCAGTTTGAGGGCCATGTAGTCATGACTTGTAAACACTCGCTGCCTTGGTTAGGGGGACCAATCCTTTAAGCGTTCTAATATGCAATAGTGTAGACCCAATCTAATTTGCAAAAGGGACCATAATGGTGCCTTTCCCACTATGTAGTGGCGAATGTAACTCTCATGAGCTGTTCTGCCATCAATCAGGATTTTGTGAGTTTTCTTTTTTCTCCTATTTAAGTGGCTATAGTTTGTATTTGGACATCATTATCACCTATCATTTTGGTCTTTTCTTTGCCCAGTTTAAGACTTAATACATTTTTATCCATAAACTATATTTGAATTTGGGGCACACCTAAGGAAACCTGGTGGTGTAAGGAGACACTGGATGGTGTAGTGGTTGTGTGTTGTGCTGTGACTCGCATGTTTGGCAGTTCGAAACCACCAGAAGCTCCTCAGAGGCAATACTGAGCGTTGTACTCTGTAAACAGTTACAGTCGTGGAAACCCACAGGGGGGTCACTATGACTCAGCATTGCCTCTACAACAGGAAGTATGGTTTTGGTTTAGGACACACCTAAACATTAGTGTCCTCAACTCTCATTTACTTTTGGAAATTTTCAAAAGCAGCATACTTCTTGAAATCCTGTCTTTTGAAGAATAATTCATTAAAGCTGCCGATCGCTTCATGGAGACAGATGAGGCACACAGATTTCACTTGAGCGAAGAAGAAGGTAAGAAAGAAACAAATAAATAAAGTGATGTTGGTTATAAATGTAACAGAGATGGAATGAAATATGGCCTTTTAGAGCTTTACGTCTCACCACCATTAGGTACGATATGTTTTGTCTTTTTTTTAATGGATTGTACTTCTAAATCTGACTAAATATGACCCACATTTAGTCCAGCACCAAACAAAATCTACCTGAGATACAAGAATTCTAGGGCACCAAAAATAAGTGGAAACCAAACTTAAACTAAAGGAAACATCACACTAAATTAGAAGGAACAAATCAGAAGATACCGAGTTTAATATAAGTTTAAAACACGGCGTTCACTTATTTCAGGTAAGTGAAGGTCTCCTACAATGTAAGAGAAGAAAAGTTAAGATCACTTATTTAATTCAACATGGAAATCGGTGTTTTCAGCATCCATTGTATAAAAATTAGATGTGGTGAATTTCAGAGTCAGGTTTCTGGGGTAATGTGACCAGAAAAGTAGACAATGAGTGTTTATGTCTTTCACCTCTGCCAATTTATGAGATATTTAGCAAAAGCTCAAGCTACCTAAATTGATTGAAAAAAAGGGCAAGTGGAATCTGGACTTCTGAACGAATTTGGACAAGTAAGTACAAGTGTGTGCAAGTATTCTAAAAGTTGCCATGGGTACTGCCATTCTGTCCGTGTGATCAATCTCTCTCCCACTATGCACTGCTCCTGCACTTCCTCAGTTTCCTAGACTGCATCTGTCCCACAGCTTTCATTTGCCTGATTAAGGAGGTTAGAAAACAGCCTTTCTGGATTTCTCCTAGGAATCATCTCCATGTCTCATCCTACCTCATTTGCCATTGGGCTCATGAATCTCAACTGAGATTCCAGACACCATGCCATCTGAACCTTGCCTCACACACACATTGTAGAAAATCTCTCTTTATACTTCGGGGGAAATGTATTTCTATAACTGACCTTCCATGAGGTCACTGGAAATTATAATTTTGGAATGAATTTATAAAATATTTTAAAATGTTGATTTAGGTCTCTATAGTAGAGACACATAATAGAAAAACTTCCCCATGCATGGAAGTGGATGTTAACAAACCGAGAGACAAGGGAACAAAAAGTGATCCAAAATCGCTGGCGAGGAGAGTATAAGGGGCCTGGTAGGGTTTGATTGAGGACAATGTAACTGAGAGGAATTACTGAAACCCAATTGAAGACTGACGATAATAGTGGGACAAGGGGAAAGTAAAAGGAAATAATGGAAAGAACTAGGAGGCAAAGGGCATTTATAGAGCTCTAAATACAGGCATGTACATATGTAAATATATTTATATATGGTGATGGGGAAATAGACATATGTGCATATATTTATAGGTTTAATATTAAGGTAGCAGATGGACATTGGGCCTCCATTCAAGTACTCCCTCAATGCAAGAACACTTTGTTCTATTAAACTGGCATTCCATAATGCTTATCTTCCCTACACGATTGCTGAAGACAAAGTGGGTGTATAAGCAAATGTGGTGAAGAAAGCTGATGGTGCCCAGCTATCAAAAGATATAGCATCTGGGGTCTTAAAGGCTGAATATAAACAAATGGCCATTTAGCAGAGAAGCAACAAAGCCCACATGGAAGAAGCGCACCAGTCTGTGTGATCATGAGATGTCGATGGGATAAGGTATCAGGCAACAAAGAACAAAATAATCATATCATTGTGAATGAGTGGTAGTGTAGTGTGGAGACCCAAAGCCTATCTGTAGGCAACTGGACATCCCTTTACAGAAAGGTCACGGGGAGGAGATGAGCCAGTTAGGGTGCACTATAGCAACGATGAAACATATAAATTTCCTCTAGTTCTTTAATGCTCCCCCCCCCCCAACTATCATGATCCCAGTTCTACCTTACAAATCCGGCTAGACCAGAGGATGTACATTGGTACAGATAAGAGCTGGAAACACAGGGAATCTAGGACAGATAAACCCCTCAGGACCAATAATGAAAGAACTGATACCAAGAGGGGAAAGGAAAGGTGGGGTAGAAAAGGGGAACCAATCACAAGGATCTGCATATAACCCTTTCCCTGAGGGACAGACAACAGAAAAGTGGGTGAAGAGAGACATCAGACCGTGTAAGACATGACAAAATAACAATAATAATAATTTATAAATCATCAAGGGTTCGTGAGGGCAGGGGCGTGGAGGGAGGGGGAAAATGAGGAGCTGATAACAAAGGCTCAAGTAGAAAGCAAATGTTTTGAGAATGATGATGGCAACAAATGTACAAATGTGCTTGACGCTAGAGTTGTACGAGCCCCCAATAAAATGCTTAAAAGA
The DNA here is from genome assembly GCF_000313985.2 of Echinops telfairi. NCBI lineage: Eukaryota > Metazoa > Chordata > Mammalia > Afrosoricida > Tenrecidae > Echinops > Echinops telfairi. The sequence continues at coordinate 76,981,073 of NW_022103915.1, read as the reverse complement.
AAGAAAAAACAGAAAACAACTTTGAGACAGAAAGCAATTGCTAACTTTGATGGAGACCTTATGGAGCTGAGAAGATTACAAAAATGATACAGTTTTTTTGAAATTTGGAAGTGCACATGTGAATCTCCAAAGTTTCTTTTAGTTTAAGGCTATGTAGCAAAAATATGGCTTTTGTTTGATTCTACTTGGCTTTGTGATTGGACAGTCTCTTTCATGAAACTGCGGATCCAGAATCAAGAACTACCACAAATGACACAGATTGGAATGAGAATGGATGTATCGTGATGAAAAAACACATCACAGGATTTGATATGAGCCAATTAATTAAGTAGCACTATTTTTGCTAATTTTCTGGGAAACCGGTTATACTCTTAATGTTAACGTTTGGTATGACTAAATTGACTCCTATGTTAAATTATTTCTGCATGAATCCAAGAACCAAATTCACGGTCATCAAGTTGATTCCCATTCATATTGAGCCTATAGGGCAGGGTAGATAGAACTGCCCATGTAGGTTTCTAAGTCTGTAACTCTTCACAAGCATAAAGCCTTGACTTTCTCCTATGGAGGGGCCTGTGGTTTAAACTGCTGACCTTGTGGTTCTGAAGGTTAGCACCGCAACATGTAGGCCCTATGCCACTAGGGCTTCTTACCTAATAGCTACACTTTATGCAGGAGATCTTGAGTATTGCAAATGGTCACACATTCAACTCATACCTGAAATATTGGTGGTTCAAACCCACCAAGAGGTGTCTGGAAAGACTGGCTTGGTAATCTGTTGATTCGATGGTCTCAACCTTTAAAACGCTATGGAGCAGTTCACTCTGCACACACAGGTTCACCATGAATAAGAATCGACTTCACAGCAACTACCAACAACAATAATAATTTATCTTTTTTACATTTAAAAATCCTGATACCTTGAGTACATGTAATATTAGATCCATGGCCGATTACTATAAAATATGAACAATCCAGTATGATCTAAACTATTTGTATATCAAAAGGCACTGACAAGAGGAGGAGTGTTAAGGAAAAATCAGAATATAATCATTTGCTCATGGTGCTGATTATGTGGCCACTTCTTATTGACAATTATAAAAGAACCCAGGAAGGTACGAAACGTATAGGCACATTCCTTAACTGCACAAATAGCCCCAAACTCCTTAATCATGATTATATGGGCAGCACATCACAGGTATCCCAAGATAATAAACAAATAATCTACAAACAGGAAAACACACATTATTGCAATAATTGTTTTGCATCTGAGTACATTCCATGATACATTTTTTTTTCTCTTGTTAATTTGCTTGAGATCTGGTTATCTTTGTTTTAGGAACAACAGAGCTATATATTCTGCATTTTATAAATGAACCCAAACATATTGCTGTGGAGTTGATTCAGACACATGGCTACCATATAGGACAGAGTGGAACTCCTCCACAGGGTTTCCATGACTGTGGATCTTTGTAGAACAAGATTGTCATCTCCTCCCTCACGTGGCTGGTGGGCTCTAATCAATAACTCTCAGGCTAGTGGTGAGAGGGTCACCACTGTGCCACCAGGGTGCCTTCTAGAAGCAAGGAAGTCAAAGAAAACTTCAAGAGTAATAGGATTAGAAAAATAATGTGTCATTTGAGTTAATCCATGAACTGGGAAAGGCAGATTAATAATATCCAGAAAATCTAAAACACACACACACCTGAGAGAAAAGTTAG
>NW_022103915.1:76971975-76976871 GCF_000313985.2 Echinops telfairi | reverse complement strand
TACAAATGCGCTTTACACAATTGATGTGTGTATGGATTGCGATAACAGTTGTATGAGCCCCTAATAAAATGTTTAATAAAAAAAAAAAGTGACACGCTACACAAAATGGAACACTGCCAGTCCTGTGCCATCCTCGTAATTTTTCTTAAGTGTGAGCTTATTGTTTTATCACAATGCATAATGAGTAAATGTTTGCCTGGAAGAAAAAAAAACTGAAAATGAAGAAAATATTCAGGGTGGAGGGAAGGTGTGTTAGAAAGGGGAAACCGATTATAAGGATCTACATATAACCTCCTCCCTGGGGGATTGACAACAGTAAAGTGGATGAAGGCAGACGTTGGGCACTGTAAGATATGAGAAAATAATAATAATAATTTATAAATTATCAAGGGTTCATGAGGGAGGGCGAGTGGGGAGGGAGGGGAGAAAATGAGGAGCTGATTCCAAGGGCCCAAGTGGAAATCAAATGTTTTGAGAATGATGGGGACAAAAAATGTACAAATGTGCTTGACCCAATGGATGTATATATGGATTGCAATGAGTTGTACGAGCACCCAATAAAATGATTTAAAATTTTAAAAAAGAAATCTAGTAGCATTAGTAGATTTTTAGTTATTGATTTCTAGTTATTGATTCCTCATTTCTAATTAGTTACCTATCTTCCTTAGCTAACTTTTGCATATTTTTGCCTTATTATTTGGTTTGCTATAACCCTGATCTGTGATCTTTATTTTAGTTCAATTATATCATATTAAATATAATGTATTGTAACATTAAAATAATATTATATTGATATTATTAAAATATTAATATAATAGAATAAAATAATATTATATTAAAGCCCCCAAACAAATTATACTGCCATTAAGTCTATTAAGACTCATAATGGCCCCTCTAGGACAAGGTGTAACTGCCCCTATGGGTTTCCAAGGCTGTATTTCTTTACAGGAGTAGAAAGTCTCATCTTTTTCCAGTTGAACTGGCTGGTGGTTTTGAACACCTGACCTTAAAGTTAGCAGCCAAACACATAACCACTCTACCACCAGTGCTCCTCATCATGTTAAAGAAAAAGAAAAGAAAAAATGTATCTACTCCTTACTTCTTCCTGAGCCAAGTTTTCTAAGCTAAGCTGGCCTCAAAGAAAGATAATTGGTTAGAGGGGAAAAAACAGTCTTGTATTCTTTAGGCTACCCAGTACCAGATTTCCAGGGAATGTGGAAGTGTTACAGTCCATTCTTGGGTATATAGCCCTTTCCCACTGACTTTAGACCTTTTAGATTAGCTTTGCACATCGGTCCTGAAATACCATGATAGTTTCTTGTTCCCCACTTCCTGGACATTGCAGGCTTGAAAAAGAAATAATTTTTAAAGTTGTTTCAGTGTGGGGTATTTGTATGGTGAGATTGTTTGAAGGGAAAATGGCATTTGAACCATATTTTGGCAATTGAAACCAGCAGAGGACTTTAAAACACCATTACAAGTGTTTCTAAGCTGCTCCAGGTAGTTGAGAATTGCTAGCTTACCTGCAACAGCTGTTCCTATCTTGTTTTGTGTTCATAATAACGAAGTGAGAATTTTGGCAAGTGAAAACTGTTGTTTAAAACCTAAGAGGCTGGAAGCATCTGTCAAACTGTGTATTCGCCCTAAATCTAATGGTTTACAAACCAGATGATGAGTGTGTACATGTTATGAATTGCTGCTGTATGCTGCTTTCCTACGTTTTGTACACAAAGTGGTGAAAGTTTTCATTCTACTGATGAGGATCATCAGTACAACAGATGAGATGTTTGATAGAAACATGGCTGTCATTTATCATTAATTCATAAGCTATTGTTCAGTTCCCTTTTATGTTACAAGCCAGCTGAGGGCCCCGGAGTCCGTGTATCATCAGATATGCTACATGTCTAGCTTTCACAGAACACTGAGAAAGTGACCCCATACACTTAAATTTTAAGAAGCCTAAAATTTTACATTTCTCAAATCTGACTTAAGAAGACAAAATTTAGAAGCATTCTTTTATACTTCCAGCTTTTTATTCAGAATATGTTGACTCTCCCTTTCAGTATAAATCAAAAGATTACTTTAATACAGTCCTAGAACTAATAAAATGAAGAAGCTGCAATTGAATGATTAAAAGCTGAAAAAATCAGAGTACAAGGGCAGCATAAATGGCACTTGGGTTGAATTTTGAAACAGAAAGGGAGAGAGTTTAGAGAACGCATCCCAGTTTGGTTTACTTTATGCTTCAAGTTGTCCTACTATAGCTTCCAAAGAAAGCAACTCTAAAAGGTACCAGTCAGGGATGACAATTGCTAGTTGGTCTGAAACAAAGAGCACAATCATATTTTATTCCAATAGTGCCTATTATTATCCTAACACAAGACCTTAGATTTTCCTTCTAATTGTCTACAAGTACATTCAAGTCTTTTTTAGCGGTTAGTTTCTTTCCATTTTTCTCCCTAAGAATTCTCTTCTCATTAGATTCTAACCAGCAAACTTGTTTGCAAAGTCAAGGAACTCACCTGACAGTGCACACATTCTTGACTTTGTTAGGTGTGCAGTCCTTGGTGATTGCAGTTACTAATACATTCTGCTTCAGAAGAATCCTGCAAAGTGGGCTGTCCCTTATTTTGGTTACTTCTTTTAGGGAACAAAAAGAAATTCATGATCTGGGATTAAGAAATAGCCTTTGTAATTAATCTTATTTTGTAGTTTAATATTCAACAATGTTATTAAAATGTAACCTAGCACCATGGTTTTAGAGCATCTTCAATTTCCAGGCTTCTTTCTTTTGTTATTTGTTTTCATTCGTTCTGAAAAAGGAAATAAAAGGTGAGTCTTAGAATGGACACACACATATGCATGCCGATATTATAGGACATTTTCTTTGTTGTTGCTACCTGACTTCCAAGATTGGACTCATACAGACCATATCATACAACATAACAAAACATTGATGAGCACTGAGCCCTTCTCCCTACTGTGATGTTTGAGCCCATTGTTGCAGCCACTGTGTCAATCCAACTTCTTGAAGGCCTCCTCTTTTTCACAGATCCACTAGTGTATCAAGCATGTTGTTCTTCTCCAGAGATTTGTCTCTCCTGATATGTCCAAAGAACGTGAGATAGTCTCCCCATGCTTGCTTGTAAGGAACATTCTGGCTGGTCCAAGACAGACTTGTTTGTCCTTCTGACCAATCAATCTTCTTTGACAGGACCGTCATTCAAATGCATCAATTCCACTTTGGTCTTCTTTATGCAGTGTCCAGTTTTCACATGCATATGAAGCAACTGAAAGTAGCCTGGCTTGGGTCAGCCATACCTTTGTCTTCAACTGACATCTTTGCTCTTTAACATTTTAAACAGGTCTTGAGTAGCATATTTGCCTGATTTAATACATCATTTGATTTCTTAGCAGTTGCTTTCATGAGTGTTGATTGTGGATCCAAGTAAAATGGAATATTTGACAGCTTCGATATACCTTTGGCTATCATGAGGATTTATATGGCCCAGTTGTGAGGATGTTTATTTTGCTTGGTTTTACATTAAGTGACAGTGTTGAGTAAACATCGGGAAAAAGGTGAAGTTACCGTATCTGCTGCCACAATGATGTACAGTTTAAGAAATCCTGTATAAGATCACCATGAGTCAGAACAACTTGCTGACAATGGGTTTGGTTTGGTTTCAGGATTTTACATGAACTTTTAATCTATACTGAAGGCTATAATCTTTGATTCTCATCAGCAAGTGTTTCAAGGCCTCTTGGTTTTCAGGAAGCATGGTTGTATCATTTGCATATCACAGGTTGTTAATGAGCATCACTCAAATCCTAATGCCATCTCCATGGTCATATAGTCTCGCTTCTTGGATTATTGTTCGGCATACAAATTTAAGGAGTATCAAGGAAGGATATAACCTGACACATCTTTCCCGACTTTAAAACATGCAGTATCCTCTTTTCCTGGTTGAACGATGCCTTCTTGGTGTATGTATGGGTTCCATATGAAGTGCTCTGCCATTCCCATTTATCACAATGTGAATCATCAATTACTATGACCCACACAGTCAAATGCCTTTCTACAGTCAATAAAACACGAATAACCATCTTAATGACAGTCTCTGTTTTCAGCCAAGATCTATCTGATATCAGCAATAATGCCTCTCATTCCAAGTCCTCTTCAGAATCCAGCTTGAATTCTTAGTAGTTTCCAGTAGATGTTCTTTTGCAATCATTTTCAAATTATCTTCAGAAAAAAAATATATTTGTATGTGATATTAATTACATTGCCTGATAATTTCCTCACCCTGTTGGGTAACTTTCCCTTGGAATAGACAAAAATATGGATGTTTCCAGCGAGGGGACCAGCTAGCCATCTTCCAAATGTCTGGCAATACACACTAGTGTTTCTAGCACTGCATCAATTGAATAAAACATTACAATTGGATTTCATAAATTCTAGGCACCTGGTTTTTTGAAATTTATTTATTTATTAATAGTTTTATTAGGGGCTCATACAACTCTTATCACAACCCATACATACATCAATTGTGTAAAGCATATTTGTACATTCATTGCCCTCATCATTCTCAAAACATTTGCTTCTTTTGGCAGTCCATGTTACTGTCAATATTCTTTGCCAGCACTGTAGTTGAAATGTGTCCCTTGTCTCTCTTTTTAATGTCCATTTTTGATATGCATATGAAGGAATTGAAGTTGAGTCAGACACCTTTCAGTCCTCAGCATCTCAGCTTTGCTGCTCAGCACTTTAAAGAGATTTTGTGCAGCAGATTTCCCTATTGCAATGCTTCCTTTGATCCTTTGGTCATGATCATGACTGTGGACCCAAGCTGAACAAAATCCTTGAAAACTAATCTTTTTCCATTTATCATGAGATTG
>NW_022103915.1:76967192-76971827 GCF_000313985.2 Echinops telfairi | reverse complement strand
AAGCCAGTTTCTCTGACCGTTTGCTCAGCATTCAGATAAAATCAGTATGGTAAGAGGATACAACACTGACACTCCTTTTTCTGATTTAAAACCATGCAGTATTCCCTTGTTCTTCTCCTACACCTGTCTCTTGATCCATGTGCCATTTTCACATGATCACAATTAAGTGTTCTGGAATTCCTTTTCTTCTCAAGGCTAGACATACTATCGAATAACTTTCCATACTCAATAAAACACAAGGCAACAACTTTTTAGTATTCTCTACTTTCAGCCAAGCTCCATCAACAACAGTATCCCTTGTTTCATGTCCTCATCTGAATCTGGCCTGAGCCTCTGGCAGTATATGTCTATATGCTGCTACAACTGTTGTGGGAAGATCTTCAGCATAATTTTACTTGCAAGTGCTACTAATGATAATATTTTATAATTTGAGCGTTCTGTTGGGTCACATTTCTTTGGAATGGGTAAAAACTACAGATGTCTTCCATCAATTGGCCGAGTAACTGTCTTCCAATATGCCTGGCATAGCCAAGTAAGTGCTTCCAGTATTTCATCAGCTTGTTTAAACATTTCAGTTGGTATTCCATCACTTCCTGGAGCTTTGCGTTTGGTTAATGCTCCTTGGTCTTGATCATGTGCTACCTTGTGAAATGGTTGACTGTCAACTAATTCTTTGTGGTACAGTGAATTTTTCATCTTCTTTTGATGTTTCCTGCATCATTACATATTTTGCCATAGAATCTTTCAATATTAAAACTCAAGGCTTGAGGTTTTTTTCTCAAGTTCTTTCAGTTTCAGATATGCTGACCATAGTCTTCCCTTTTGGTTTTCTAACTCTAAGGCTTTGCACATTTCATCATGACCTTTGACTTTGTCTTCTCGAGTTGCCCTTTGAAATGTTCTGTTCAGCTCTTTGACTTCATTTCTCCAAGTTGCCTTAGCTACTCTACGATGAAGAGCATGTTTCAGAGTCTCTTTTGACCTCTGCCCTGATATTTTCTTTCTTTGCTGTCTTTTGAATGAATGCTGTCTTTTTGCTTTCTTTGTCTGATGTCCTCAGTGCCATCCCACAACTCAACAGATCCTCTGCCGGTAGTGTCAAGTGTGTTCTTGAGACGTTCTCCACATGCACGTGGGATAGATACAAAGTTGCATTTTGGTTGCCTTGCACTTGATTTAATTTTCTTCACCATCAACCTGAACTTACCTATCAGCAATTGATGGTCTGTTCCTGTCAGGCCCTGGCCTGGTTTGGGTTGCCGATGAACTTCTCCATCATCTCTTCCCACAGCTGTAGTCACCTTGACTTCTGTGCATTCCATCTGGAGAAGTCACTGTTTGTGCTGTTGATAAAAGGTGTTTGCTATGAAGAAGCCACTGGGCTTGCAAAAAATTCTATCATGTGATCTCCAGCTTCATTTCTATGACCAAGACCATATTTTTCAACTATTTATTCCTTTCTCTTGTTTTCAACTATTGCTTTCCTATCACCAATAATTATCCATGTAACTTAATTGCCTATGTGATAAATGTTTGACTGAAGATATTTGTAGAATTCTTCAAATTCTGTATCACTAACTATAGTGATTGGTTCATAAATTTGAATATTACTTGTATTGACTAGATTTCCTGGTATCTGGGTAGATATTACCCTGTTATAGACAGCATTGTATTTCAATAAAGATCTTGAAATGTTCTTTTAATGATTAATTTGAAGCCATTCCCCTTGAATTTATTGTTTCTGAAGTGGACCGTATGATTACCTGATCCAGAAGGTACAATACCAATGTATTTCACCCCATCAATGCCTAGGACATTGACCTTTATGCATTTTATTTCATTAAAACAAATCATTTTATTGGTGACTCCTACAACTCATCACAATCCATACATCAATTGAATCAGGCATGCTTGTACATATGTTGCCTTCATTCTTTTCTAGACATTTACTTTCTACTGAGCCCTTGGTATCAGCTCTTTTTTTGCCCCCAGATAGATTGTACATTGTTATTATTTTCATCTCTCACACTGACTGCTGTGTCCCTTCCCCCATGTTTTCTGTTGTTCTCCCCCCTGTAGAGGGGTGTATGCTTATGTGTTGATCATTGCAATCGGTTCCTCCTTTCTCCCTTCCTCACCCCCACTTCCCCCTACCCTTCTAGTATCACTATTGCCACTCCTGTTCCTGGATTCTGTGTGTCGTGAGCTCCCATCCCTTTCTATACCTGTGTACATGTTCTAGTCTAGTCTGAATTGAGAAGCAGCACTGGGGCCATGGTAGTGGGTGGTGAGGAAGCCTGAAGAAACCAGAAGAATATAGTGTGTTTCATTGATGCTTTACCTCACCCTGGTGACTCATCCCTTCATTGCGACCCCTCTGTGAGGAGATTGCTCCTCTATCTACAGATGGGCTTTGGACTTTTGCTCCAGCTCCCTCTCTTTCTCAACACGTTTTTGTTTGTTATGTGTCTGCTTATGCCTATTACCCCGTCCCTATGACTCCTCATATTCGCACCTGCGGTGTGCTTCTTCCATGTAGACTTGTTGCTTCACTGTTGAATGGCGGCTTGTGTAACTTCAAGCCTTTAAAATCCCAGATGCTATAGCTTTTAATAGCCGGGCACCATCCGCCCTCTTCACCACATTTGCTTATGCACTCATTTTTTTAGATCTATACTTCATACACTCCAAGTTCAAATTATTAATTGATGTTTGAAGCTGTTTCTTCTTCTTTTGAGTCATGTCCCATCAGCAAATGAAGTGTTGAAGTCTTTACTTCAACAGTCTTTACTCCATCCGAATCATTATGGTTGACTCTACTTTGAGACGGTAGCTCTTCCTCAGTCATATTCTGAGTGCCTTCAAACCTGAGGCATCCAACTTCTGGCACTCTCTCTGACAATGCTCTACTTCTATTCATGAAGTTTTCAGTATATGACACTATTTAATGCTATTCATAAGATTTTCAGTGTCTAATTCCTCCGAACTGGACAGCCTATTGCTTCTTCATTGTCTGTCATTAATCTAGAAACTCTGCTGCAACCTGTTCACTTTGAGTGACCCTATTGGTGTTTGAAATACCAGTGAAATAGCTTTCAGAGTCACAGCACCAACAAATATGACACCACAGTATTACAGTATGACAAGCTGACAGGTAAGTGATGGGATTCTCCAAATAGTAAAACATAAATTTGTTATTCAAAATGGCCAATATTAGTCTCTCTCAGATAATGTATGCCTAGACATCAAGCTCTATGCATTCTATTTCATTTCTGTAGACTTAACAATTGTCCTAGATTCAGACTTGATCCTTTCTATGTCCCAGTTACTAATTGATGTTTGCAGCTGTTTCTCTTCAATTGGCATTATGCCGCATTAGCTAAGGAAGGTCTGTAAATGGGTGCTGTACCTGGTTGTGAAGGCCAACTCTACTTTCGCAGCAGTTCTTTCCCAGTTGTACTTTGAGTGCTTTCCATATGACAGCTCAATTCCCGGCACTATCAGAAACTGTTCTGCCACTGTTTGCAGGGCTTTCAGTGGCGAATCCTCTGGAAGTGGATTGCATCTTCCTGTTTTTAGTCTGGAAGCTCCAATGAAACCTGTCCACCAACGTTGACCTTACTGGGATTTGAAATACTAGTGGCATAGTCTCCAGTATAATATTAACACTTCATCCTCAGTGTGACAAACTAACAGATGAGTGGTGGGACATTTTCTTTAGTTAGCACCTATGTAATGCTTCTAGATGTAAAAGAATTGACATTCTGATAGATTATTGTTTAAAAACACTCAGTTCTACTCGGTCATATGGGCTTGCCTTAAGTTTTATTTGACTCAGTGGCTCACAAAAAGAGCAAGAATAAAAGTCTATCCTCTATTATAAAAATCAGAAAGTTATGGCTCTTAAATCAAATCTGGCCCAGTGCCTATTTTCACAAATAAGAGAGCCATTCACCTACTTATTGGCTATGGCCGCTTTTATGGTGGAAAGGTAAAACTGTGTAGTGGTGACAGACAAAAAATAGTATCTGGCCTTTTCTAGAAAGTTTACCAATCCTTCTTCTGCTGAATAGTTAAAAGAGAGGATATAGAATATTATGAATAGTAAACTTTTTAAAAGGAAAGAACATTCTTCCACAAATCCATTGCCATGGAATCAGTTCCCACCATGGTAACCTGTGTGGGGCAGCGTAGCTGTGATCTTCTTGTTCCATGGTTATGGACCCATTGACTTTCAGTCATCAGCCAAGTGCTTACCACTGTGCCACCAGAATTCTTTACATAGTGTTTAGATGTGAAGTACTGTGGACTGAGAGCTATAGAAAAGTATAACTCTAACCACTAGTAGTGCTCGCCACTGAAAAAAGCAATCTCTATACCTGGCATCTTTAGAATTAGAATATTTTGGTAAGAACACCATAAATGAACTTCTTGAATAGATGTTGAATCTAAATACATTGAAATACCATTGGATAACTAATTTCATCATGAATCATTTTTTATACAGATTACCAAAACAATGCTAAGGTGTATTTCAGTGTGGTATAAGTGATAATGTGGAGTCTAAGCTCAGTTAATAATTGAGCAACATTTTATTGTATTGTATTTACTTTATAGACAGGTTCCCTATGTTTT
>NW_022103915.1:76963794-76965815 GCF_000313985.2 Echinops telfairi | reverse complement strand
GGTGGGGGGGTGGGGGGGTGTCAACTGACAAAGTTTTCATTATTCAAGTCAGATTTATGTCTTTGATCTATTCTTAGTTCTCCAACACACTCTGTTTAGTAACCACTTCCCTCACATTCCTTAATTGTGGATAGAGGGAGTTCACCGGAAGCTTATTCTTATGTAGTTCCCACAAATGAATCTTGGGCTCCCACTGTCAACCATAGCCTTCTGCAAACTGGTTTCTCACAGTTTAGGCTCTGATTCTATTCTCTGCTTCGACTTTGGATTATATGATTTACAATCCTTTGTTGACTAATGATGGCGTGCTTTTTCCATATGGCTTCTCACTTAGAGCTCTTCTTGTTTGGAGACAAAGCTTTAAGACCCTAGACACTATTTTATCTGATAGCCAGGCACCATCTCATTTCTTCGCCATATTTTGCTGTGGTGCCCATATCTTCTGAGTTCCCTTCCTGAGGGCATATACTCCTCTTTTTGCATATGTATTACACCCAATCTTCCAGTTTCTAGAAGGAAATATTTGGCATTTCTTTTCTCAAAGTATATTTTTCAGAGGGCTATTGCTATTGTCAACAAAACAGCATGAGACCCCCTGAAATTTTGAAAAAGCAGTTGAAGAGGCAAAAATGACCCCTGCTTGCTTAGAGTAAAATGAAGTGTTTACCTCTATATTAAGCCACTTTAGAGAACTTTTCAGAGGAAAAATTATACTTTAAACCAGTCCTTCTCAGACATTGCCCCATAGAACACTTGAGTTCTGTGGTGGTGCTTCCAAAGCTGTATTAAGAAAATTTAATTTAAAAAATTTTACTTAAAAACCATTTAAAATTGGTAATTAAAACAAGCTATCCAGCTGTACAAACATGCAATAAAATGATTAAAAAACAAGCTATCAATATACGTTGCACTCTAAGGCATTGGTATTGGAAGCCATGAAATGTGATTCATTCTCATTCACCTAACACATTTATTCAGTAAGGGAAAATATATAGGTGAATAAAGAAGATGGTGGGTAGTTAAAGTCTCCGTAAATGTTCTGGGCTATTTGGAGAAACTGTACCAACATCTGGCATTGCTACCAATGTCAAAAATTTCCTTGCTATAGCCTTGATAGAATAATAATGATCATTTATTTCCACAAATAATCCTGATTTTGTTTTTACTAACTAGATCTCGTGTGGGATTATAAGAGAATTTCCCCCAGCTTTGTCTCCCCCAAAGACATGCCAAACATTAGAGGCTATTTGCCAGCATATGGTGGGAGGTCAGATGCTAAGAGACATCCTCCCTTGAAGGCAGTCAGTTGCCACCACAGGCAGAGCCCGTTCCCTGCTGTTAAGGACAGTAGGCTACTTCTCCCTAAAGACTTGTGGCCATCAGTCTGGTCCCTGTAGATGAGGCTTACACCCTACTGATAATGGTTTCTATAGTGAGCCAGAGAACAAGTCAAACCTGCTCCGTGACATCCAAACTTAGGGTGCCATCCTGTATCTAGGATCTGCCCTTGTCACATGTGTGCCTCCAATCCCTCCCCTTCCTACTGCATGTATATCCCTCAATTGTCCCCCTCTCATTGCTGTATAACCTATAGTCCAACCCCTTCCTGTGATGTATGTATTTCCCTGTAATTAGTGGGCTTGCATGGCCCCCAAAGATATGTAAGCCTTGGTTAGCAATAAAGACCCCCTTGGCCTCTCTCCACTCCCCCATCCTCTCTCTCCCAGTCCTGGAGCTGCTGTTCTCTTTCCTCTTGTCCTCCTTCCCCTCCCCCTCTCTCCTGCCCTCTGGTCTCCCATCTCCACTTGGGCCACCCAGTGGGGCTGAGGTAATCATGCTACCATGAAATGTGTCTGGCTCCATTATTCCAGTCTCTCTTTTGTCTCTCATGCTCTCTATGACTTTATTATAATCTTTATATATATTTTAACTGCACAACTGCACCTATCGTACCGCGATTGGTTGTGGGGGCTGGACTTTCCCCCAGTATCAAGCCCCCTTACCTACATTCTTTAACTCCC
>NW_022103915.1:76961112-76962401 GCF_000313985.2 Echinops telfairi | reverse complement strand
ACATCAGCTGAATTGCAGATCTAGAGCAGAGTCTGATACCAAAGTGAGGACATTGATCAGAAAAAGTTGGGACCCTGAAACGTGGGATGGGAACATATGGGCTGATAATCCAGAAAAAGGAGGATGTTGAGCCCCTAGAAACAATTGACCCACCCCAGTCAACAGATGCACCCCTCCCAGCTGAAGGTATTAATTCACTATCAAAACAATCTGCAACTGAGCAGATTAGCCAACCTGTTCAAACTGAAATGCCAGGTGGGGCTGCATCAGTGGCATTGTCTGAGGGAGATGCCTTACAAGATATTGCCAAGAGCCCCCAGGAAACACCCTCACCAACCATTATTTCCATTAAATCTATAACTACACTTAAGTCTCAGAAAGCTCCTAAAGGTGAGGTTGAGAAGATTACCCAAGAAGAAGCACGCAAACATCTGCTCGAGTTTTCAAATACGTACAAGCAGAAGCCTGGGGAATATCACTGGGAATGGTTACTAAGGGTGTGGGATACTGGTGCACGAAATGTAATGTTAGACTGGTCTGAGTTTCTGGACATGAGACCCCTAAGGACAGATTCTTCTTTCAATGTCTCTGTAACAGAGGCTACGAGAAGATCTAATTCTTTATTTGGTTGGTTCAATGAAGCATGAACTGCAAGGTGGCCTAGATTAGACCAACTTAAAGCACCTGACCTACCTTGGTACACTGTCGAGGAAGGCATCCAAAAGTTTAGAGAAACTGGTATGTTGGAATGGATCTATCAGGATATTCCCAAGGACTCCAAAAGGGGGTGTCTTGAGGACATACCCTTTACCACAACCATAATGAACAAGTTTGTGAAGTGGGCCCCATCATCTCTTAAGACTCCTATAATTCCTATTTTATGTGCACTAGGATTAACAGTGGGAACTGCCGTAAGTGACCTCCGACATTTGCCCACAATGCCGCTGATTTGTCCCCGTGGTGGTAGAGGGCAGGTGTTAGCACTGAATCAACAATGGGCATGGTTATAATAGACAACAAGGTTTCCATAGTAATCAAAACAACCTGTCTAGTGTGGAATTATGGCATTGGCTACTTAGCCACGGTGTTCCTAGGAATGAAATAGATGGGAAATATTTACGTGATCGATACAGGTGGAAGAATGGTAGATCAGGTGAACAGCAGAATAGACAGTCACAATCACTCAATCAATTCCCAGACCTGAGCCAGTTTACAGACCCACAACCCCTTGAATGAGGGGAAGGCCGGGTCCCTTTGAAGGAGGACCCTGCTACATCACCGAAGGTCTA
>NW_022103915.1:76959623-76961012 GCF_000313985.2 Echinops telfairi | reverse complement strand
GGGATTACTGGACACTGGCTCATAACTGACACTAATTCCAGGAGACCCAAAGTGTTTCGAAGCCTACCAGTCAGAGTTGGGGCTTATGGAGGTCAAGTTATCAATGGGGTTTTAGCTCAGGTACACCTCACTGTGGGTCCAGTGGGCCCCTGGACCTATCCTGTGGTTATTTCCCCAGTTCCAGAATGCATCATTGGAATAGACACACTTAGTAAGTGGCAGAACCCTCATATTGGATCCCCAAAATGTGGAATAAGGACTATCATGGTAGGAAAGGCCAAGTGGACACCATTAGAACTTCCATTGCCTAGGAAAATAGTAAACCAAAAGCAGTCCTGTATTCCTAGAGGGATTGCAGAGATCAGTGCCACCATCAAATACTTGAAAGATGCAGGGGTGGTGATTCCTACCACACCCCTGTTAAACTCACCTATTTGGCCTGTAAAGAAGAAAGATGTATCCTGAAGAATGATAGTGGATTATCGTAAACATAACCAGGTGGTGACTCCAATTGTAGCTGTTGTTCCAGATGTGATTTCATTGCTTGAGCAAATTAATACCCCTCCTGGTACTTGGTATGCAGCTATTGATCTGGCTAATGCCTTCTCCTCAAAACCAGTCTCGAAGCACCACCAGAAGCAGTTTGCCTTCACTTGGCAGGGGCAACTATACACTTTCACAACTATCCTGGAGGGATACATCAACTCTTCTGTCCTATGCCATAATTTAGTCCAAAGGGACCTTGATCACCTGTCTATTCCACAAAATATCACACTGGTCCATTATATTGATGACATTATGCTCATTGGATCCACTAAGGAGGATGTATCAAAGACTCTAGATTCATTGGTACAACATCTGCGTACAAGAAGTTGTGAAATTAACCCAATGAAGATTCAGGCACCCTCCACCTCAGTAAAATTTCTAGGGGCCCAGGGGTGTGGGGCATGTCGAGATATTCCTACTAAAGTGAAGGATAAGCTACTGCATTTGGCACCCCCAATGACTAAAAAAGAGGCTCAATGCCTAGTGGGTCACTTCGAATTTTGGAGGCAATATATCCCTCACTTGGGTGTTCTACTTTGACCTATTTATCAAGTGACATGAAAAGCCTCCAATTTTGAGTGGGGCCCAGACCAGAAAAGACAGGTTCAGGCCGCTGTGCAAGCTGCTTTGCCACTGGGACCATATGATCCAGCTGACCCGATGGTGCTAGAAGTGCCAGTTGTAGATAAAGATGCAGCGTGGAGTCTTTGGCAGACCCCTATTGGTGAATCACAGCATAGACCATTGGAATTTTGGAGTAAAGTCCTGCTGTCCTCTGCAGACAACTACTCCCCCTTTGAAAAACAGCTGTTGGCTGTTACTGGGCCTTGGTGGAGACTGAAC
>NW_022103915.1:76933970-76957857 GCF_000313985.2 Echinops telfairi | reverse complement strand
AATGGAAGTAAAGAAGAATATGTCTGGAATCCAGGAGATCCCATAGGCCGACTCTTAGTGCTACCGTGCCCTGTGATTAAAGTAAATGGTAAGGTACAGCAACCCAATCCTGACAGGATGTATAATGACCCAGACCCCTCAGGAATGAAGGTCTGGATCACCCCACCAGGTTAAAAACCACAGCCAGCTGAGGTGCTTGCTGAGGGCAAAGGTAATACAGAATGGGTAGTAGAAGAAGGTTATCATATCATATCATATCATATCATATCATATCATATCACAGTTATGGCCATGTGATAAATTGCAAAAGCGAGGTTTATAATTGTCAGTGTATTTTCTTTATATGTGCTTATTGAATATCTTTCCTTTGTTCATGTAAGACATATCAGATGCAATTGGATTCAGTGTGTTTTCATTTCTATGTATGATAGATGATTGGTGATAAGTATGTGTGATTTCATTAATGTCCAGGAATTATATATGGCTAAAGAACTGTGTACAGGTGGCAAGTTGGCAAGGGGTGGTGGATTGAAGTAGGTAGTATTGTGCCAACCTGGCAGATAAACACATGTGGGATTAATTGAAGGGTGGAGAGAGAGATAAATGGCTCAGTGAGCCTTGCCTTTCTTGTCTCTTGCCTTTTGATCATCAGACCAGTGTGCGGCTGCCTTGCTTGTTCTGTGCCTCAGGTTGCAAGCTACACTACCTGTGGGACACCTAACCGACGGACTGTGTCGCTGTAATTTGAGGTTTCTTCAAGACCTGCTTCGCTGCTTCAAGACATGGAATTTACATGTCTTGAGCTGGGGGACTGTCGGACCCTGTCATCTGCTGACTGTTGGTGACCTGCCTTGCTGTTTGTTACCTGTGCCCGGATATCCTGAATTGCTCTACAGAGAACTACCCGGCGGCCCTCAAGACTTGAAGGACTGACCGTGTCTCACAACTGTCTCACGGGAGGGAGTTGCACTAAGTCATTTGTACTACTTTATAATTTAATTAACTGATTATTTCTTATGTTATCTATCTGTATAAATATATATAAAATTATTAGCATTCTGGTTTTGTTTTTCTAGAGAAACATGTCTAACACAACCATCCTGCCCAGGGAGGAAAAGCTCCACTGAATCCATTTACAGCAAACTCTTACAATAGAGCTAAAGTTAACCTAGTGCTAAAAGAGAAATCACTCACATATTATGTCTTGATATGAATTCGGAGGGCTTTCAACTACAGCCTTATATCCTGATTAAGGAGTGTCACAGTTACTTTTAATGATTTACTTGAATAGGAAATTCCATTCTAATCTTGTTTCAAGTTTCTGCATCAGTTTAATAGAAGAGCAAACTAAAAGGGAATGCAAGGCAGTTAAAAACCACTGCTATTTGCATATACTTATCGGTATGAAACAGAATTTGTCTCAATATTGATCAAGTATTCTACAATCCTTTTTGATCTCCAAACTCACTCATCTGAAATTTTTCCTTATGCCTGCTTTTCTGATTTCCAAATACGTCTCACTTCACATTGATGAAAGGAATGTGGTCTTTGAAATGACACCAGCTTGTCCTTTTGTGCCTTACTTACTTCACTTAGCATGATTTCCTCCAGCTCTGGGGAAATAGATCTATGTGCCTATATTTATAGGTTAGTACTAAGGTAGCAGAAGGACATTGGGCCTCCACTCAAATACTCCCTCAATGCAAGAATACTTTCTTCTATTAAATTGACACTCTATGATGCTCACCCTCTTGACACAACCGCTGAAGACAAAGAGGCTGAATAAGCAAATGTGGGGAAGAAAGCTGATGGTGCCTACTATCAAAAGATATAGCATCTGGGGTCTTAAAAGCTTGAAGGTAAACAAGCGGCCATCTAGCTCAGAAGCAACAAAACCCACATGGAACAACATATCAGCCTGTGTGATCACGAAGTGTCGAATGGATCACTGAAGACAAATGGGTGCATAAGCAAATGTGGCGAAGAAAGCTGATGGTGTCCAGCTATCAAAAAGTATAGTGTCTGGGGTCTTAAAGGCTTGAAGGTAATCAAGCGGCCATCAAGCTCAGAAGCAACAAAGCCCACATGGAAGAAGCACACCAGCCTATGCAACCATGAGGTGTCGAAGGGATCAGGTATAAGGCATCATCAGAACAAAAAAATCTTACCATAGTGAATGATGGGGGGAGTGTAGAGTGGAGACCCAAAACCCATTAGTAGGCCACTGGAGATCCCCTTGCAGAGGTGTCTCAGGGAGCAGACGAGCCAGTCATGGTGCGATGTAGCAACGATGAAAAACACAACTTTCCTCTAGTTCCAAAATGTTTCCTCCCTGCTCCCACTATCATGACACAAATTCTACCTTGCAAGTCTGACTAGACCAGAGGATGTATACTGGTACAGATAGGAACTGGAAACACAGGTAATCCAGGGTGGATGATCCCTACAGTGAGTGGCGATACTGGGAGGGTAGCGGGAGAGTGGGTTGGAAAGAGGGAACGGATTACAAGGAACTATATGTGAACTCCTCCTTGGGGGACGGACAACTGAAAAGTGGGTGAAGGGAGATGTCGGACAGGGCAAGATATGACAAAATAAAAATTCATAAATTTATCAAGGGCTCATGAGGGAAGGGGGCGCGGGGAGGGAGGGGAAAATGAGGACCTAATGCCAGGGGCTTAAGTGGAGAGGAAATGTTTGAGAATGATGAGGGCAGTGAACGTACAAATACGCTTTACACAATTGATGTGTGTATGGATTGTGATAAGAGTTGTATGAGCCTCTAATAAAATGATTAAAAAGAAAAAAGAAAGAAATGACACTAGCTGCAGCCTTCGAGATGTCTGCGTCTCATCACCTGAGACTCCTTACTGTAAAAGGTGGGTGGCTGTAAGAGGGGAATGAGATTATTATGGTCAGGAGATTAGCACAATAAAGGTGAGGTCCCTTTTCATTTTTTATGAAATTCATGCTCTTTAAAAATACCATTAAGGTTTTGAGAAACGATGTACAAATGCACTTTACACAATTGATGTGTGTATGGATTGGGATAACAGTTGTATGAGCCCCTAATAAAATGTTAAAATAAATAAATAAATAAATAAATAAAACATGAAAAAAAAATACCATTAAGGAAATTTTTCTCCAACTCCATTAAATTGTAAGCTCCTTGATGACAAGGCCCCAACTTGTTGATTGCTGTCAGCAACTCCGTTCAAACTCCTGGTGACTCCACGCACGACAGCACAAAGCCTTGCCTGCGCTATACCACCTTCCCAATCTTGGAATCCATCGGTAGGCTCTGCGTGGTGGTGAGTTCTTGTCAACTTAGGGGCCCATGTCTAGCACTTATACTAGATAATTTTCTCTGTGATCCAATTTTTTTTCCAAAAAATTGAAAATATAAGCATTAAGAATTATTCTTCACACACACACAACGGTGATAAATAATAACGACCCACAACTTTTGAGGAAAAGTGTTCAATTTCCAAATATTCTTGTTCTTATTTCACAGAGCCAGTATTCTCTCCTTAATGACATTTTGTCACTAAAATGAAAACAAAGGCAGTACTTTTCTGGTTCTCTAGAGCCAGAAGTGTATTGCGGGAGATGAAGCAGAGGGGTGGCATCATCTAGGGAGGATTCCCGATGGGCAGATGGACCGAGCAGGTACAGATGAAAATGAGAGGCAATCTTCATTTCTAGTATATCTTTACACACTGTCCTATTTTCCATACTATTTCAAGTCAGTAAAACTAGAGAATGAAAAAGTACAAAGAAAAATAAAGTAACAGTTCTGAATAGAGATTCTCTCTCTTTCTCTATATATATATGTATATTACAGTTCAGTTATGTCTTTAAAGGAATATTGAGGAAAGCAAATTATTCTAAAGGTTTACAGTTTATTTCAAACTCATGTATCATAAATTACAGATGATACACATGAGAAATACGATATGGTTTTTTTGTCTCATCATAATTAAGTTTCAAAAGGCTCTACACTGGGCAGATATTGCCCACTGAGCCACACTGATTGGTATGTAAGTGTGAGCTATAAAATGTTAATAAGAATCAAGGGACATGGTGCCACCAGTGTCTCCTAGGAAAGAGAGGTGCGGTTACCGAAGCCTGTAACAAAGGAGAAAATGCATGCTTCTCTTCTGCAGAAGTTTATAGGCTAAGACTTGCATAAGGAATTTTTTCTTGGATTATTTTATCATCAATTCTTTCGGTTTCTTTCAATTAAACGGTACAAGCATCATCATTGGGGAATTCAGCAACAGCATTGAAAGATCAAAATAAAATACTGATACATGATGTCCCTTTGCATGGAAAAGCTGAGCAGGACTGGCCTGAAATCAGGCTATGAAAACAGGACAAGAAGGTATAAAGTCTTTGAGGTTTCTAGACATTCATATGGAACAGCTCTAAAGGGTGACAGGGAGCCCAATGTGCACTTGACTTGGTTTTCAACATCTCTTTCCTATTTGTCAGAATTAAAGCCTAACGTTTGATGCTCCTTTGGTCATATGTGGTTGGTTTGGAGCAATCGAATTCTTTGTGGCTATGTGTATATAGTGCATGGAAAGGTGAAATTTAGAGACGAAAAAAAACAAAGGAATATTTCACTGGCTGACACATTTTGAGTTTGCTCTGATTTTTAATATTTTCTGTTTTCTTTCAAACTGGGGTTTATCTCTGTTGTATTTGTTATTGTTTGTAACCTTTTTTTTTCTGTATTTCCCAGTATCAGAACCCCAGGATGGATCAATCTATAGAGACAATACCTAGATGAAGGGTTTCTGGCGGGCGCAGCAAGAGAGATGGAGGCCGGTAACACGGAGTACCAGATGGAGGAGAGGGATTTGAAATTGATTGTGGTAGTGATCGTAAAACACTTCTTGATATGACTGCACTATTGAATTGTATGCTGTCTGAATTTCTAAAACAGGAGTAAGTATGAATGAAGTGTTGATTTTGTGACATTAAAAAAAGACAATCGGCATCACACCCAAATATTATCTTTATTCCATTTTTATGGTTTTGGGGCACAAAAGTTCAACTCAAGAAATCAGACATATGTAATTATTAAAATTGTATATACATACATGAATATAAAAATATATTTTATATTCTATATATCTACATCCATTTAATTTATATATAGATACATGAGGGATGTGAGGGGGATAGTACATTTGGAGTATGAGGGGGGATAGTACATTTGGAGTGCGTTCTACCAGGTCAGTCTGTTAATCAAGCTTTCTATTTAGAGGTTCTGAAAAGATCGCATAACAGTGTGAGGAAAAAAGACCTGGTTTGTGGCAGAGGGAAGACTGGCTTTGCCACCATGACAATGCACCTGCTCATGCAGCCATCCATCCCAGTGCACCAGTGTATGGCAAAAAGCAGCATGCCTCTCTGCCCCATGCACATTACTCACCTGACCTCGCTCCGTGCAACTTCATTTTGCTTCTGTGAATGCAGAGGGACATGAAAGGACAGTGATTTGACAACATAGAAGAGGTGAAGAAAAAAACAAGGGAGGTTTGAAAAATGCTTCCAAATGAGTTTGAAAACTGTTTCCAAGAATTTAGTCTCGGAGTTGACAAATGTATTAAGTGTAATGGAGAATACTTTGAAGGTGGTGAGTTAGTTAAAGTTTATTGGGCTAACCTGGCCAATAAATACATGTGGGGTTAATTGAAGGGCGGAGAGATAAATGGCTCTGTGAGCCTTGACTTTCAAGTTCTCGGGTCTCTTGCTTTGCGATGGTCGGATCAGGGTGCAGATGCCTAACCAGTTCCCTGCTTCTGCTGGTAAGGCTCATTCTGGAGAGACATCCCCGAGGAGAAGCCGCATGGATCTATCCCAATGCAGCCCTGGGTGCTGGAGCAGCCATGTGGAGACCCCTGCCAATGCTGAGATGCTTACACGTTCACTGATTCAGCTTTCCTCCTGCAGTTGGCATCATAGTGTGCGTTTTGTGAGATGGAGGAGGACTTTGTGGATTGGTGTTGGACATATGGGTTAATTGGGATGTTTTCGTGATGCGCACCTAACCTTTATATAAAACTCTCTCTTATACATGCGTTTCTGTGGATTTGTTTCTCTAAAGTACCCAGACTAACACAGGTGGTTTTGTAAAAAAATGTAAACACATAGCTTTGAAAAAAAATCCAAGTTTTGGGGGGGGCACCCACTCGTATATTTATAAACCAAACTCACTGTTATTGAGTTAATTTGGACTCATAGTGACCTTACAGGAAAGAGCAGAACTACTCTGGAGGGTCTTCAAGGTCGTAAATCTTTATGGAAATGGATTGGCACACCTTTCTCCTGCGGAGTGGCTGGTGGGTTTTGTGTGTGTTTGTGTGTATGACAGAGATCTCTCTCTCTCTCTCTCACACACACACACACACACACACCTGGAGTCTTTCATAATTCTGGTTTTATTGGCCAGGAAATAGGAGGGTCAATGATAAACAGAAGAGGAGAGAGAGAGAGAGAGAGAGAGAGAGAATCGAAACATACTGTAAATAAATGGGATCTTGTTTACAGCAATTCCTTAGCATTTGTTTTACAACAGTTGTTTCCATGTTCAGCCCACACCAGCTGTTCTCAAAACATAGTTTTTGAAGCTAATATGCTTTACACCAACACAATTCTCCATAATGTTTAATGCATTGTAATCTTTGTCTTATTACTGCTCTTGTTCTAACTGCATCCAGTACAGCCCCTATTCCAATAGAATTTGGAGGAAGTAACCATTTGTGGAATGGAATTTAAAAACTATAAGGTGGTTGGTGAACAGAATTTGCTAAAAAATGTTTCCTGCTACAGGACTGTGTTTGGCCTTTAAATACCACTGTGAATGTTCAGCCAGATGCACTATTAATAAATGTCATCTTTTCAAGTGAGTTCAGTATTAATATTGATACAAACTTTCCTACTGCTCTTAATTTTGAATCTTAATAAAGATATGAATGTTGGCAAGCACTGCTATTGACAATTGATAAAATTATGCAAACACAATGTTTTTGCAGCTTTTGGGTAAATACTGCATGCTAATGAATTCCAAAGTGTGCTCTGTGTTCCTGTAGGAGCTGGATTTGTGTAGGTGGACCGCACCATAGATGTGCTTTTCTAAGCCCATTACACTAAGCTCAGCAGAGCTGTTGTTTGCCTCCTAATAAGCAATTTGGTAGTTTTATCATGAGCTCTCAGGCCCTCCAAAGATCATTTATATAATGATATCTTGTGGAAGGAAGCCACTCTAGCATTTTTTGAAGGTAATAATTATTTCATATATTTGTTCTGTAACCACAATGGTGTTTTCAAAAAAAGCTTCCTGCTCATTTTCATTCTGAATTTGACGCCGTGGGTCTGCTCAGTTACAACCAGTAGGGACTGCAGAGGGACTCACCTTTTGCTGTACAGTGATTGTTTGGTTTTGTTTTAATATCTAATTTAATAAGGAAAGCGGTCATCTAGCTAATTATTTTTTTTGTTTTTCTGGCCTTAGAGTTTGGAAGGTGATTTGGGAAGTTAGTTCATAAATGCATAGAAGAATCTCTAAATAAAGGGAATTTAGAAAGGCAGCAAGAGTAGGGGACACAATCTTGAATGGCATTTCTAAATCTGCACCTGCAACCTAGAATGATCAAGAAATTCATTAGTACAAATTATTTCAATGTTCACAAAAATGTAACAATCAGTGGATGGGCGGTCTGAATAAAGGCTTAAAAGAAGAAAAATGAAATGTTGAATACATTAACAATGTAGTGTTAAGGGAGTGGGCACTATTTACGCCAACAATAAGAGTTGGTGATAGAGGAAAACTTTCAGTAACACTTGTTCACAAAGCACCATGCCTACCATGTCATAAAAAAGCAAGGAGGACAACATATACGGTAATTCTTGGCCACCATTCATTGCACACCCTCAAAGCAAGAGACCCAAACCAAAGTCCTACAACCAAAAAATCCCATAACCTTGGGATAGCAGTCAGGTGCTTCTTCTCACACTAGGATGGTTTCACTGTAAGTCCAGGGAAGCATGTCTGTTCATTATATCTACTGTAGCTGAGTATGAGGCAAAGTCCAGTTCATTTAGTGGGGTTTCCACATCCAATCCTTCAGGAGGATTTATGAAGGATGTTTTGCCTCTCCAAAGGACAAGGTCTAAAGTCCTAGGAGTCTATAGCACATGGCCTGTGTAACCTAGGGCTGGAAAGAAACTAGGTCCAACGTGTCCCATTAGGAACATAGCACTAGGCATATTCTCCCCCTTTGTTCTATGTAAGTATTATTGTGTTTTTCCGATCGAGAGATTGCTCCACCCATTTTACCCACCAGCAGAAGTGTAATCACCTTCTCTGAGACACACAGTTCTCTCCCAATCTTTTTTTTAAAGTTTTTTTTATCTATATATTTTTTTACTTTTTAGGATTTGTTTTTATTATGATTTTAATCCTTTTATTAGGGGTTCATACAACTCTCATCACAATCTTGACTTGACTTTCCAGTAAAGTTCATTTGTCATTTTTTGAAGTATCTGCTGATTGGGGGTGATCTCAGTATGATGCTATGTGACCACAACTGCCTGGTCTTCTCTGTCTCCTGGCATCCTGAGAAATTGACCTCAGCTGAGGTGAGGTTTCTGCTATGGAACTGTTTTTTTAAGACATATGTATACAGGGGGTGATAGAAGTGATATATGGTTCATGGGCACTAGGCAGGCTTTCTATTTCATTGTTTGAAAGATAAGATTAGAAGATTAGAGCAGAAGCCTGTGTTTGTAAGATAGTGTTTAATCAATTAAAATATTGCAATCTAAAGCCAGTCTATACTTGTCTAATTCCCTTAACTCAATCGTGTTGTAAATGCTACACCATTAGCTAAATCAATGACACCACCAATAAAACTAACTGGTCCTTCCTGATGCTCACCTTCATGAAGAAATTGCTAAAAATATGGGTGCTATAAGAAAATGTGGTGAAAAAACTAGATGGTGCCTGGCTATCAGAAAGAATAGCATCTGAGGTCTTAATGGCTTTTCTTCAAAGAAGTAGCCATCTAAGGGAAGTATCAACTAAATCCACATGAAAAAAAGCACACCAGTCTGTGTGATCCAAGGATTGTAAATTATAGAATCTAAATCTGAAGGAGGGAATGGTATCTGAGCTAAAATGGCAAACACTCAGTTTGCGGAATGTTATAGATGACCATGAAAGCCCCAAATCCATTTGCAAGTTCCACTCAGGGATTAAACCTTGTGGTAGTCACCTAATTTGGTGTCAATTTAAGGATAAAGAGTGTAGGGGTGGGGTCTAGGCTGTCAAACTGGAGATAGCCAATGAGACTTCCGTGGGCATGGCCTTCTCCTGAGAATTCTGGGAAATCTGGTACTTCCTCCTTGGAGGTGGAAAATACCTCTCTCTCTCTCTGCTACTCCCTGGGAGACATTGCAGAAGACAAACCACATGGACGCAACCAGACCTTGGAAGCCAGAAGCCACAGAGAGACCCCTGCCAGTGCTGAGATATTTCCAATGACACTGGATCCAAAGACTTTCTACCCACTGGCCTGCGATCTTCTGTATTCAGCATCATTGCATGTGTTTCGTGAGTCTGAAGAGGACTTTATAGATTGATATCAGAAATATGGAATAATATCGAATTTATGGACTTGATCTGGATTGGACTGGGATGTTTTCTTAATGTTCAATAGCTCTTGTATATAAATCTCTTTCTGATACACATGTGTGTCCAGGGATTTGTTTCTCTAGTCTACCCAGACTAACACAAAACTCCTGTGAATCCTTTTTGACCATAATCCAGGGAGCTGGCGGCCAGACAGAGAGCATTTTAATGTTTATTATGGGAGATGTAGTTAAAATGTAAGCCCTTATCACTGCTCTCCCCTTTGACCCATTTTAAAGTTGTTTTCAACTTTTAATATCGTCTGCTTTCTTTTTGAATGAGGTGGCAATGACACTTTTTCTAGTCATGGTTATTGAATTTTTTGTTCGTTTATTTGCTTCCTGTTGACATTTTGTATGATTTTCTGTATATGAAATCCAGGATAGGTAAAACTATAGAGACAATTACTGAATTATTAATTACCTTGGAGTATGGCAGGTGAGGATAAGTGAAAATGGGGCGCTTACAATGAGAACAAGAAAGAATAAAATGCTCTGAAATTGATTGTGGTGATGATTGCACAACTTGTCTGAATCTTATTACATTGTATGATATGTGGATTATACACCAATAAAACTATTTTTGAAAATTAAAATGTAATGTTGTGATTATTACATTCATAAAACCAGTGTATTTCACTTTGAAAAGTTGACCACAGACTCAACACAAAATATAATTTGCAATGCATTCTTCCTAAGAAGAAGTAAATTAGGTTTTACATTAAATCACTGTAGCAATGGTCTATAATTCTTTTTTTAATTATTAATTATTTTATTGTGGGGGCTCTTACAAATCTTATAACAATCCATCATTCAATTGTATTAAGCACACTTGTACAGATGTTGCCAGCAACATTTCCAAAACATTTTCTTTCTACTTGAACCCTTGATCTCAGCTCCTCCTTTTTCCCTTCCTTCCCCCACCCTCCCACCCTTGAGAATCCTTAATCAATTATATATTATTGTTATTATTTCATATCTTGCACTGTCCATTGTCTCCCTTCACCCACATTTCTGCTATTCATACCCCTGTGGGGTGGGCTACATATCCAACCTTGTGATGGGTTTCCCCTTTCTCCCCCTCTCTCCCTCCACCATCACCCTACCCACATCCTACCACTACTCCCACTACTCTTCCTGAGGGGTTTATTTGTCCTGGAGTCCACATATTGAGAGCCCTTATCTGTGCCAATGTGTCTACTCCAGTCTAACCAGATTTCTAAGGTATACCTAGGTCATGGTAGTGGGGGTGAGGAAGCATTCAGGAACTAGAGGAATGGTGTGTGTTTGTCAGTGCTATCCTGAACCCTGGTTGAATCGTTCCTTCCTCATAACCCTTATGTGAGAGGATGTCCAATTGTCTACAGAGGGGTTTTGGGTCTACACTCCAACCCACCTCAGTTACATTGGTGTAATTGTTTGTTTTGGATCTTTTAAAACCTGATCCCTGATCCAGTCGATACCTCATGATCACACATGCTGGTGTGCTTCTTCCACGTGGGCTTTGTTGCTTCCCTGCTGGATGGTCATTTGTTTAACTTCATGCCTTTAAGACCCAGATGCTGTATCTTTTGATAGCCGGGCACCATCAGCTTTCTTCACATTTGCTTATGCACCCATTTTGTCTTCAGCAATTGTGTCAGCGGGGTGAGTATCAAAGAGTACCACATTATTAGAACAAAGTGTTCTTGTGTTTAGGGAGCTCTTGACTAGAGGGCCAAAATCCATCTGCAATCTTAATACTTAACATAGAAATATATGTACATTAGCCCCTCTCCCTTTTATTATAAATTAATGTATTTACATATATACATGTCTATATCTATACCTCTATAAATAGCTTTTGCCTCCTGCTTTTTCCCTCTATTTCCTTTCACCTTCCTCTTGTTCACCTTCCATTCGGCTCTCATTAATTCCTGTTTGATACATTGCACTTGATCAAACCCCACCAGGCATTATACCCACTCCTTGCCATCAATTTTAGATCTCTTATTGTTCCCTTATCTCTGAGTTTGTTGGCTCCCCACTCTGTTTCTTATCCTCTCCCTTCCCATGTCCCCTCAGGATCACCAGTCCCGTTGTTTTCTCCTTGGGATTGTTCGTCCTGCCTATGTTATATAGATAAACATAGGTGAAAGGAAAAAAACAAAAAACTGATAGATAGTTCCAAGTCTGCCTTCTGACCTTTATGAATGTTTTCCAATTGGGTCTGATGAGATGCCAAGCCCTGTCTCTTGAGTCAGGAGTCTATTTTCAGGATTTCTTGGGGACTTTGTTACTTTGCTCCCCTTGCTGCCCTGTTGCCCTCCCTTCGTGTTTTACCCCACTGTTCATAGGGCAGACTGGGGACACTTTCTGCACAGTGTCTCCAGTGCTGTCCCCCATAGTGTTATGGGTCAGTGAGGGAATGTTGTGTCTCATGGTTATCTCTGTTTATTGGGTCTACAATTCTTTATGACTGTATTCACCATCAATAAAAAGTTTTGTGCTTCTCTAACGTGTATATATATTATATATACATATATGCAACATGTACATATTCTATATATTTATGTTAGAAAACATACACAAAATAAGAAACTTAAGAGGCTTAGGTAAAATGAATGTCTCATAGTTTGCACAGATAGTTTCAGAGTTAGTAATCCCTCCATGTTAGTACATACTGATCTGTTTTAATAAAACAAAATACAATAAAAAAGCCATTTGCTGAGGAGTGGGCATTTATTGATTGTGACTCCATGGATATCACAGTAGAATTGTGAGCCGTAGGGTTTTCAGCTGATATTTTGGAAACAGAGCACCAAGCCTTCCTTCTGAGGTACCTTTCTATAAAATCCAACCTTGCCAGTTAACAGCCTAGGGCTTCACCCGCTGTTTGTGGCATCCAGAGTTGGCACTCCATGCTAACAGTAAGCACGAACTTTGCCATGCTCTGTTCTAAGAACTTCAGAACTCAATTTTTGCATCCTAACAATCCTTCGAATGGACTACTGTGATACTTTCCATTTTACAGATGAGGGATCTGAAGCTTGGAGAGATTAAGTAATTTGCCTGATCACACAAAGAGGATGCTGTGGACCTTGGATTGGGATTCAAACTCAGATAGAATTTGGGCCTCAGCCTCCAAACCCAAAACCAAAATCCACTGCTGTGGTGTCCGTTCTGACCCATAGCGGCCATCTACAGGGTTTCTGAGGCTGGAAATCTTGATGGTTTCATCCTTCTCCTGTGCAGTGGCTGGTAGGCCAAACTACTGCCCTTGCACCTAGCAGCCCAATGGTGTAACTCTTGACCCCTTTCAACTCTATGATTATACGTAACGGATTCTCAACTCTTTGTCCTTCGCACTCAAAAGTAAGTGCTTCCTTTACCTCTTATCTTAACATTTACACTCCTTTTACACTCCTTTTAACTTACACTATTTTTAAGATCAACATGCTTTCTTGAAAATAAAAACCTTATAAATAGAAAAGAGGTTGAAGGTGCTTTCTGGAAGGGATCAGAATATCCTTTGTTTATCTTCCATCCCCAAATGCTCCCAGCTCACTTTCCCAATGATCTCTTCGGGGCAGGCATCAGTACTGCTAGGAAAGATTTTATAAGCAGAAGGAAATATTTGGCCTAGACAACTTTTCATGCTGCTTTTTACATTTATTAATTAGTACATCTTTCATGATCAACTTTGCAAAGGTAGCGGTGTAATTATTTTCTGTGAACTGTGTTTTGGGGTTTAGTATAAGTTCCTAATTTTATTATTGAAAAAAGAATAAAAAGAGGGTATAAATTGTTTCTAGATAATATTGTAAAACAAAGTCAAGAAAAAGGTGGCGTTCTGTTGAAAATGAAATCTCTGCAATCCAACCAGGGGTTATGGAAAACATGTCTTTATTTGTAATTATTATTTGGTAAACAGCGAAATAGAACTAATTGGACTACTCTCTTATGATGAGAGTAAAAATAGGAATACTTAGAGAAATCTTAATGGAGAACATTAAAAAGCAAAACAACTACACACACACACACACAGGCACAATCAGAATAAATAATCTGAAAAAAGAAAAGAATCCCAGAATTAAATAGATGCATTCCATCACCAATACAGATTGTGATTGGCATCTGGTTAATAAATAGAGAGCTGATACGTTGGTTACTAAGGAGTTAGGTGATCCTTTATATACTAACCTAGTATAAAAGTCCCACTGATAATGTTTCTGGAAAGAGAATGAATTCCTGTATTCTAACACCAATGTTGCATGATGTCATGGTAGAACTGGTGGTCACTCAACAACAAGGATCAGCTCAATATCTAGTGGCAACCTCCCCAAACCCCAACTTCCAGATCTCAGCAGAATTACCTTCTCAAGACCCCATCAACCACATCTTCAAAAGAAGACAGTTCAGAAATATCTCTCGCTTTGTTTAAGGAAGGACACTTTCATGGTACAGTTTTGCCATTCACAGGCAAGGTGGTCCTGAGTCAGATTTTAGTCATTTTTTGCGATTTTCTGTACCATGGATTTTCATTCCGAAGCAGGAAAGACCTGTCTTTGAAAGACAAACTACTCTAAAAGAAGTTATTACTGCTTGAAACTTGACAGATATACATTTATTTAAAGGAGAGCATTTTAAAGATAAATGCTTTGAAAGACAAACTGTCTTTGAAAGCCAAACTACTGTAAAAGCAGTTACTACTGCTTGAAACTTGACAGATATATATTTATTTAAAGGAGAGCATTTTAAAACAGAAAAATTTTCTAGTTACTTATTCAGAACAGCTCTTCTAGCAATGCTTTTTTTCTTCTTGAATCAATGCTGTTCATTATTATTCTGATCATGATAAATAACTCAGGAGAAAAGTAATAACCTTCCATTAATTTTAATTAATTAGATGCTCCCAAAAGTTTTCCTTAATTCCTTCTTCTCCATCTCATTCCTTATACAGTTCCCCTCTCCCCCAATGTTTTTTCATCGAATGATCAGATTTCTATGTCTGAGATTTCTTCCAAGCTAGACCTGTACTTGAAAATGTACTTAGCACTCACCTATGGGAATGTACTTAATACTCTTACAATTTTACCTTTTCTTTGAATTCTTCCCCACTTCCATTGAAGAACACAAATATCTATTGAATTTTTTTGCAAAACAAAACTATTAAGTTCTGAATACCAGTCCTTGGACCACTGCTGTTACGAAGCTTGTACCATCTGTAGCAAATAAGAAACATAAGGAACACAGACCCACACCTATTGGCATAAAAATGCCAGCTGAAACTGCCTTTTCTTGGAAAGACCTACTTTTAATTCTGAAACCGCATACTTATCCTTTTTAAATATTAAAACATCTATTTCTTGCCAAGTAACGGTCAATTTCAACTGATAGAGACTGACAGGGTTCATGAGACTATATAGCTCTATGGGAGCAGACAGCCTCATCTTTCTCCTATGGAGTGACTAGTGGGTTTGAACCATCAACATGTAATTAATTAAATGTGTGGGATTCAGGAATTCTGGTGGCACAGCTAATAAAGTGTCCAGATGCTAACCAAAAGGCATGTAGGTAGTTTGATGCCACCAGATTCTCTATGAGAAGAAAAAATGTCAATCTTTTTCTATAAATATTTATAGCCTTGGAAACCCAGTGGGATTGTCCTCCTTTTTTATAGAGAGAGCCATTGTGAGTTGAAACCTACTCCATGTCACTGGGCTTGGACTTGGTGTCATTCCATCAACTCTACTTCAACAGTGATATATCCCAGAAGTAGAAAAATCTGAACAAACCGTTCTTTAATTTATATAATGCCTAAACTAAGTTGCATATGGATAGGCCACTAATAAATGCTGTGTAAGATCTCTTTGAAGTGTTAAAGAGAAAGGTTGTCTTCATGCATGTAAAAGCCGGACAATGAATAAGGAAACCCAAGTACAATTGATGCATCGAGATTATGGTGTTGGTGAATTGTGTCAAAGGCACCGTGGACGGTCAAAAGAAGAAACAAATCTACCTTACGAGAAGAACAGGCAGAATGCTCCTGAAAGCAAAAATGATGAGACTTTATCGCATGTACTTTGGACATGTTCCCAGGAGGAACCAGTCCCTGGAGAAGGACATCGTGTTTGGTAGAAAGTAAATGGAAAAGATAAAGACCGTCATGAAAATGTACTTCCATCAGCTGGATTGTCACCATGGCTGCAGCAGTCGACTCACATATGGCAGCATGTGTGAAGATGGCTCAGGACTAGGAAGTGGTGTTGTTGTAAGTCAAAACCAACTCAACATAACTCAACACGTTACTACAATACAAGAATGCTAATATTAGAAAATTTTATTTCCGGTTAAAAATACTTCAGGTAAATGGTTCAGCTTAATGGTTTTATCACTTAATTGATGTCTTTCTAAGAAGCAGTAAGCAAACAAATATGGATAGCACTGTGCTGTTAAATCAAAATGAAGTTGCTAGGCATTTATTTTTAAATCATTCAGAACATAGTATGTAACAGATTGGCATTATTGTCAGAAACATAGAGCAAGATATTCTCAAAAATTAGGACCTTTAAGCCAGCTCCTCTTATTACTGAACATTTAAGACACCGTACCTTTAAAGAAATAAGCACCTGTAAATTTAGTCTCATTTAAGTTTGGGTTGGGCACCAGGAGCCCTGAATTCCAATTCTAGATGCATGACTATACAGTTATGCGACCTTGAACGGGCCACATCACCACCCTGCATCATAACTTTCTTGTCCCCAAAAGATAAGATGTGAATGAAATGATTTCCAAAGTTTTTGCAACTCCAAATTCAAATGTTTGGGAAGTCTGCCCTCACTGATCCCTGTAATGAGCAAACATTATGAGTCTGTGTGTTGTCCTAAACATTGTTTCTTCAAACAAATTTAAGAAGGAGCTTCAGAATATCTAAAGTAATTTGAATAAAAAGAGCAATTATTTGGAATGATGAAATCAGCAATTTCAAATCCCTGTATTTCAGCCTCCTGAAATGGTCCCAATTATCTCCCTGATCTCAGCATAATTTTAAAAGAATCATCAAAATATACTCAATTTAAAATTTCTTGGCTAAGACCATGGCATCTATTAATTTAAGGAGAAGTAGATTTGCAAAATGAAATAAAAGGGTGCTATAACTTTTGAACAGCTTGGAGTCAGTGTGATTAGGCAACTTCTGTAAAGCAGAGTAGCAAAACAGTTATACAGTTATGAATATAGACCCTGGTGACTTACAGCTTGACTCATCCAAAATTGTGCCCTTCCCACTCCAGTGAAAATGTTATCTCCGTCAAAATATGACATCCAAAAACAACATGCCAGGAACTCTAGGCCTTTGGGAACTGCCATGAATATCATTCAAATTAATTTTGACTGACATTTTGGTAAATCACCCTCTCAAAGTCAGGAAGGGAACATTTTTAAAGCGCTTGAGCAGTGCCAAAATAGTAAGGAGCAAAAACTGCCTTCGTCACTCACGAGGTGAAGTGCCAGGAGAGTCTGAAGCCAGGCAAATGGCAGCCACATCATCTCAATGGGGAATTGAATGGTTGGTCTCCTTCAACAACCATGGATTGACTTAGCAACTCCTGTTAAACCACATGGCATACCAGGTGAGGCATACAAAGAAAGAGAAATATTTACCTCTATTCATTTGTATGGTGGAAAGGAAGCTCAGTAATTGAGGGCCAGGCTTTGAAATCATCAAGAACCTGTACAAACATAGCCCTGCCACTTACCAGCTGTTGGGCTTCAGGAGAATTTCCCTAAATCTACATGGTCAGAACTGTGAAATGCAGATGACAAAAATAGATTTCATGTAGTCAATGGCAGAACTGAGTCAGATGATGCATGTATGCTACTCAGCATAGTGCTGGGCAGAGATTAATACATGAATAAAAACTGGATGTTGTTGCTATCCAATAGATAAATTATAGTCAAAGCTTAGACACATTACAGGTAGAACCAATTATAAAATAATGACTTGGAATTCTATTGACAGTAGTATTTGTAAGGAATAAGAAGGCTGGTGATGCTGTGAGCCTAATATGGGACTGCTAATTGCAAGGTTAGCAGTTCAAACCCCTCACTGACTCCAAGGGAGAACGATGAGGCTCTTTGCCCCCATAAGGATTTAGTTTAGAAAACTCTGTGTTTAGGGTTGCTAAGTGTCAGAAAAGCTGGATTATATGAAGAAACATGTGAAATCAGGATTTGAGGAAGGGTGATTAGCTGCCTGTATTAAGCAGATGACACAAATTGTGCTTGCTGAAAGTGAGGAGGACTTGAAATACTTGCTGATGAAGATCAAGGATTGCAACCTTTAGTATGGATAATGAGACCAGAGGATGTACACCTGGTACAGATAGGAACAGGAAACACAAGGAATCCAGGACAGATGATTCCTTCAGGACCAGTGGGGAGAGTGGCGATACTGGGAGGGTGGGGTGAAAAGGGGAACCGATTACAGGGATCTACATATAACCTCCTCCCTGGGGGATGGGTAACAGAAAAGTGGGTGAAGGGAGACATTGGACAGTGTAAGATATGACAAAATAATAATTTATAAATTATCAAGGGTTCATGAGGGAGTGGGGAGGGAGGAGGGGTAAAAATGAGGAGCTGATGCCAGGGGCTTAAGTGGAGAGCAAATATTTTGAGAATAACGAGGGCAACAATTGTACAAATGTGCTTGACACAATGGATGGATGTATGGATTATGATAAGAGTTGTACAAGTCCCCAATAAACAAAACAAAGAAAATAAATCCTGTCAACACTTCATATAATAGAAGAGCCTGAGCTCAATATCACTTCATTAATTAAACTTTTTCCAATACTCTGTGTTCCCTCCATCCTCTCAATATCCCTGTCTCTTTACTTTTGTCTCCATCAAGATACTTTTCATATCATCACTATGTGTGCAGTAGAAAGTGTATGTATACTTGTATACATAGTACTAACATGTATGTGCCATGTCTTACATCCCAAACTTTGTTCTAAGATCTTTTATATTATATGAAGTCCATGTGTGCTGTACAACTAATCTGAGTGTTTCTTGCTGCCGCCCACTATTCACATGGTCTTCACCATGACTTGGACATAGTGACTTGCTGCCAACGCATGTAATATGGCAAATGTGATGGATGTCACTTCTGAGGTTACAAAGATGCTGGCTTACATAGTATTCACTCTGCCTCTTGTTTCCGCTCTCCGTGGGAAACCTAGCTGTCATGTCATGTCATGAACTAACTGCCTTGGAGAGTTTCACGTGGCCAGCAGCCAGAGATGATCTCAGGGCCTTAATCCAATGGTCCACAGGAACTGAATCCTTCCCAGAACCATGTGAGTTGAAAGCAGATTTCCATCCAGTCAAGCTTTCAGATGAGACCACCACCTTTGCTGATACCCTAAATGTAATCTTAAAACAACAAAAACAACTCACTGTCAAGTTGGTTTTGACTCATAGGGAACTCTTCTTGTGGGTTTCTGTGTAACTCTTTGTAGGAGTAGAAAGCCCTGTCTTTCACCCTCAGAGTGGTCAGTGGTTTTGAACTGCTGACCTTTTGGGTCACAGCCCAACTCACAATCTCTACATAAGTAGGGTTAGTCTTCGGAGACCTTAAAGCTGAGTCACCCATCTAAGTCACACCTGGATCCCTGACCCATAGTTTTACAATAACTTGTTATGCAACACTGGCTAAACATATATCATTATTACTTCTATTTTTCATATAAGAAATCTGACCCTTATACACTTAGCAAGTGACAGGGACAGGATTCAAATCATGGCAGTATAGCTTCCAAAGCTATATTATTACTGATAAATTGGGCTGCCCCATAAATGAATAAATAAAAGTTCTTTCGCTAAATTGAACCACTCACACTGTAAGAGAGTAGAGTAACTTTAGCTCCAACAAGAACTGACTGAGAAAGGATTTTTAATAATGACACAGTGGATTCAACCACGGGTTCAAGCACAGGGACAATTATGAAGGTGGCACAGGTCCGGGCAGGATTTCTTTCCTTCTGTCCTACGTAGGGTTGCTATGAGTAGGAACTGACTGACTGGTCCCTAAAAACAGCAACAGTTCACACATGTACTAACGTGTCTTCGGTTGATATCAAGCAAGTTTATGCTGGTATACTTATTTCAGTGTGTTTTCAATTTTCTATGGAATCCTTGGCTCATCTGTGTAGCTTTATTGAGCTATGCATAAGGCCCTGTTCTACAAAAGCTTACACTTGGAAGTTCTATTAACCTTGGTTTGGCACATAACACATCATTGGCAGTAAGTGTGGTAAGGTTGAAAGAAGGTGGGCTTTGGATATGCACTAACCTAGATTTTAGGTGCACTGTGACAATTTCTGTGTGATATTTGGCAAGGTTAAAAAAAAACACCTTTCTGAGCCATGATTATCACTGATGTACTGTGAGAACAGTAGGCATACTTCCTACCAGAAAGAGAACCAGATTGCATTTCTGTTCATTAGATGACTTCAGGGCAGGGCCTGGACATTTTCTCTTCGCGCCCTTGCTCAAATTCCACATCTTGAATAAACTCCTGGAAGCCACACACATTCAAAATGGCCATCTCCTCTTGTGAATTCCTCTAGAGTTTCTCCGCACGACTCACGTGACACATAATGACGATAATATCTGTTCGGGGACTAGGGTAACATAGCTTGATAAATTTATGATACTCATTTAAATTGTTTATTCAAAAAATCTTAATTGAACAGCTTTTGCAAGACCTTGTGCCTTAATACTGAAAGCTTCCCTAATATAGTGTAGTCAACAAAGAGAGCGGCCCATAATTATCTGTGGGATTAGTAAATGAACATTCTATGTCATACTACTTCACCATCAGAGGAAACAAACAAACAACACAGGACTGTCTTCTACTGCATTTTTAAAACCTATGTTCTGGTATAGATGAAAAAGCTCTTGTCAAGAAGGAAGATGTTTAACCTGGATGCTGAGGCTGTATCTTATTGGGCTACAGGGACTGTCCTGAGTGTAGCCTCTGGCTCAGCTCTTATGCCTTCTTCTCCGCATAAGAGAAGACAAGTTTGAAATTCCACTTCCATAAACCTTTGGCTCTTAGATTCGGCCTGTAAGGGACACTCCCAGTGATTAACATCTCATTCTCCCTTGACAAACGCAAGTAGTGAGCTTAGCTGATCTGAAGAGCTGCTAAGATAGCTGAGAGGAAGAAATGAATTAATATATTTAAAAGTGTTTACCACAGTGCCCAACACTGTAGTAACTACCATAGATATGGTTGCTGTGCCTGTATTAGGATTGTTATGATAATCACTACTGTAAGTCATGACATGGAGGAAGATGGCCAGAAACCTCAATTCCCAAATCCTCACTGCTGTCTGCTGTCGTCAGTTCCAGATGGGGACGCATAGCATGAGGGAAGCTCTACGCAAGCGCACACCTTATGACAGTCTCCCGTCCAGGAAAATTTGGCAATACCAGTCAAAGGTTTTCATTTTTATTCTCCCAAGGAGCTTAACTAGAGCAGGTCTGGCATCTGCCAGCCCCTTTCTCCTAGGAGCCACATTCACTCTGTTCTTGCTGTTCTCAAACTCATATGATGAGGAGGTAACCTTAACCTAAAGCCTAAGCTTGAAAATAAGGTATGCTTAATATTTATCAAGCTTGTTTTATATGTCAGAATATGCTAAGTTCTCCATATGCATCGAATTTGGGGGGGGATACTCTTTTGAAATGGCTAGCATCATTATTATTATCACCTCCACTTAAAAAAAAAAAAAGAGATAGAGAGATTTTTAAAAAGCCCAGGAAAGTGGCTGCCCAGTCCATAGTCACAGAGCAAATACTAGATTATGCAATTTACACTCAGAAAGTCTTACATCCATAAACCACGCTTCGAGGGGTTCTATTACTGGATCCCCTGATTTTTACTCGGGGACAACCAGTGAGGTAGGGGTAGAGGCATTTTCAAAAATCCAAGGAATTAAAATGTCTGAACTCTTCCTTTGCCAACAGAAAATCGCATTTGTAGCTCAGTGTGTCTAGTCGGCATGTTCTTTTACTGAAGGGGAAGAAAAGGTTATGTATTTAAAAAAAGGTGAGGAAGCCATTGGAGGATGCTACAAATTTATTCTGTCAGCCAGGCCGAGTTGTGTGACAGTCAGAGACATGGCTTGATGCAGAGATGTGAAGTGTGACTTTTTTGACTGTCACACTGGATGAGATGGATGGATTTTGGAACACATCCCAGGCAGCTGAGACACTCTGTGGTCAAGTGTTGGTCTCTCTGATCAAATTTGACTTGCTGTCTCCGAAGTTGTTGGATTTTGCCAGCCCTCCAGATGCTGCATTGTGTCTTTGCAAACACAGTTGCTTTGACACCATCTGCAAGACCCTGCATTGGTCCTAGCACTACGAGCCATTGTTTCCCAAGAAATTAATGGACATTCTCACATTCTACCTGCGTTAATTGAGTTATTTTCACACATGCTAATGTGTCGGTTACTCCAGGCCTAGTTCTCACTTACACACTCTGCATTAGATATGCATATAAATGGGAGAAATCCTGGAACTCGCTGCCAAAATCCAGATAGCCTACAATTCAGCAACTGAGAACAGCATTTGGACAAATTATATTTCCAGAAATAAATGTGCAGGATTCAGGTTCTTTGGACCAAACCACAGGGAGATCACCTAGACACCCCACTGCATGAAGGATCTAATCCTGAATAAGTCACTTGCTCTACCCATAATTTAGCTCCTTACTGTGCTTTCAATTGGAACAATGATATTTTTCCACACTCTAGAGTTATTTCATTCTAACATCACTGTGGAGCAAAATGCAGGATAATAAGCAGGAGTCTGGGCTCCCATCCAAAGGTGTTTAGTTAATGAATTACCTAAAGTACTTGGTTCTAAGGAAATTCCACTTATCTGGTACAGTAGATGCTCTGCTATTGCATGAAAATGGGGGTAATGGTTGTCCGATTAATCAAAAAAGGCAGTTACAGTGAAATAGAGTTAAAAGAATTTATGCCCTGACTATTTCATTTTTAACTTAAAATATATAGCTGTGCATTATTTCATCAATATTAGGAACCAGGGTCTTTTCCTTGACTGCAAACCTACTACAAACCCTTCTCCTTTCTTGTATATTCTGCTTCTTTCCTGCGTGTCTATGAGTTCTATTTGAGTCTCTTTAGCTCAGAGAGACATGTCCAGTAATCTGAGTGAGGTACCCTTCTGGCTTGTTACGCAGTTCCTTGTCTCACCCAAACCTAACTCTCCAGCGCATTTATTTTTAGTAACTTAACTTCATCATATCTTTACAATGTGGCTAATTTAGTTTCAAACATCACTTTCTTTTTTTGCACTCATATTTCAGAGATGTAAAATGAAATGAAATTACAAGTAATTTTATATAATTAAAAGGACAAGTTCAAATGGCAAACATTGGCTTGAGAAAACACAGCTAACGCTGGTAAGCACACAACTCCCCCTGTAAGCACAGAAGTGGATGGAGCCCTCGTAAGTAGTCCTCTGGTCACTGGTGTCCCATGTCCCAAGACTACCCATCAGAATGTTTTACTAAAGGAACTTGTTACCCCAGCAACTTGCTTCGGTATGTTTTACTACACCCAAACTACACGAATACACAACCTACTTGGAAGTTCTCAAGTGGGGAGGTTTTGTGCCGGTGCTTTTCCTGGCTATAACTGCATAAGGGAAGATACCCAGTTGACATTCTCAAAGGTTCAAAACATTGCTAGAAATATACATTCTATAAAGTTATGCATCATTCAAGCCATGTATTGTACATAGTGAGCAGCAGCTTTTAGCATCAGCCACTCAAAACTCTACATTATGTAAGACTGTCACATTGCTCCAGAACAAAGAGGACCTATACATGGAATAGGACTAGACATGTCTTCATCTCTTGGCCTGGAGAAGAGAACATTTCCTATTTTTGTCATTGGAATAGACTGAAGACAACACAGCCTTATATGTTAGCTTTCCTTCCAGGTCAATATCTGGGTAAGGCACACCGGGGATGTTTCGGGGGAACAAAAATATCACCTGCCCAAATGATGCCCACCGGGTGGTCTCCCTGGTCATGTCAGCCTTTTGAATTTCCAGGATGGCCCTTTTTCACTGACACATATCCCAGAATCCAAAGAAC
>NW_022103915.1:76919025-76933870 GCF_000313985.2 Echinops telfairi | reverse complement strand
AACTAATATTTGGGAGACAAAGGTGCTAGTTAATGTTACACACTTCCTCGGGGCTGCTACCTACTTTATAAACTGCTCATCTCATTAATAAAGTATGCACATCTCTAAAATCATTATTGCATTTATTGTTTAAAAGTTCTAAAGTGGAACTCAGAGGCCATAATTTTCAGTATTTCTCTACAAATCACAAAAGAACAACCATTTGTACCTTCTCTAGGGACTATGGGATTTTAAAAATGTGTTTGGGGATGACAGAGGTGCCCTGGTGGAGTAGTGGTTACGCCTTGGGCTGCAAGCTGTCTGGTGGGCAATTGGAAGCCACCAGGAGCTCCTCGGGAGAAAGTGGGACTTTCTTCCCCCATAATCAGTTACAGTCTCGGAAACCCACAGGGGGTCGCTGTGAGTCAGCATGGACTCTGTGGCAGTGAGTTTGGTTTGGGGTTAGGGGTGACATGGCTGCCAGTGTCCCTGTTGCTATTATCAAGAAGTATTTCATACAGGAATTTTGCACAAGGGCCGCATGGATGCCAGCTACTGGAAAATTCAACAACGGAGGTAAGAAATTAGACTTGAACATAAAATTTCCATCCTGACATGCTATTTATCTGTTTAATACTTCTTGCTGTGCACAACATAAAATCAGTTTGTCATAACCTTAAAGCATTCTTTGCGGGTTCTGAAAGCTCCCGAATAAACTGCCAGTCTTTAATTTCCTCAAGCATAAAAATGAAAACTGAATTTATTTTTTTGAGCTCGAAAAAGATGAATTACCCTAGCTTGACAGAGGGTAATTAGCACACCCAATGCAAGTTAAGAGAATAGGTTGACAAGCACAAAGAAGACTAAGAAAACACGGGCACATTTTGCATGCGCTCTAATACGTAAATGATTAAAAACATGACTACAGACGTTAATTGCCACCAACTGCAACACAACCCTATTGGAAGACAATATTAAGTCGTGGAAAACAGTACATCTTTAATTATTTGTCTATTCTATAAACAAGTTTAATTGGAATCTAAAAACAGCAAGGGACAAAAGCTCAGTTCATTAGGGACCAACTAACTGTAAAGGGCAGATAGAGCCCTTTTGTCTAATACAGATGTACCTCCCGAGCACCGTCAGGGAGCATCAGGCAGCACACTAATCAGTAATAAGAGGTGTTCTCATTATTAAGCTTATAAAGCATACACCAGGTCACCACAAGCTTTGAAGGTACTGATCATCAATTATTTCGCTAATTGTTTGTTCTGTTTGCATGTCTCAGGGTAAAAGGAAAAAGTCACTGAAGCGAAAAAAGAGACACCAATAATTGCTACCTCAGTGACAGTTGGTTTTTAGTATCTCATTATTTATGATTTGTTTTGTAGTGCATATGTGACTTTAAGTCTACTGTATTAATGTACACCCAAGAAGCCTACTGTGTAACACTTGCGAAAGACTTACATAAATTAATCAGCAAACCCAGGCACAAGTCTTCCCTGAGAAGTCCTGCAAGACTGTTCTTCCTCTGTACGCGTTTGAATGTGTGCCTGCAAGTGTGCATGCCTGTGTGTGTACGTGGATGTGAATTCAAGAGCCCTCACGTAGCGTGTTGAATTTCTTACTGAAGAGAAGGTGTGACACAGGATGTGGCAACATCAAATGACAACCTTTCTCTGACCAGTCCCATTTGGGTTTAAAGAAAGGCTTTCTGATGGGGCTAGAACGTATATAACAGCTTCCAGAAAATGCGCATGCTAAGTCAAAGTCAGCCTGAGATAATGAAGCTGGCATGTCATAGAATTCCATATGAAGATGTAATGTTCTCGTCCTAACCTGTAAAGAGTTACAGCCTCGGACACTCACAGGGGCCGTTCTACCCTGGCCCCTAGGCTTGCTCTGAGTCAGCATTGACCTGAGAGCAGCGTGTTTGGTTTTTCAGGTTAAGCAGGAAGAGAAGAGGTGCCTTAGCATGAAGACAGCACTTGCTTAGAGTCTGCTGAGTCATTTGTTCACAAAGCAGCTATTTCTGGCCAGTTTAAACTGCAAGGCAATACTTGCATTTTATCCCTCCCTTCTATTTCTTAAACACTACTAGAACCCAAATCACAGTCTATGTAACTAATTGTTAAACTGAGAACAGCACCTTCCCCCACCAGACAGGTTTGTAAACATGTGCATACCACTGCCCATGTATAATTTTTGAGGCCGGGAAAGTGGAGTTCTTATGTATTTACAGTAAAACCTGTGAATGCTGGAATGAGGGAAGTATAAGGCAGAAACCTGTCAGAGAAGGAAACGGAAATATTTTCCACTAATAGCGAAGGATAGAAACACAGTGCCTGCACTCTGTCAAAGGGGGAAATAATCAAGATCCAGCAAAATAAAGCCGTTCCGTCCAGTTCCACTCTCACAGCTTACACTGTATTAGGCCAAAGAAAATACTGTGCTTGCAAAAGCCAAGGAAACGTTTATTTGTGCAAAAGAGCTGCCATGTCATGTCTCTCCCATGCCCCTGACCATACCTAATACTGCAAAGACTACAAAAACGGGGGGCCTGGTTTAGCAGGAAATGTTCTTCATCAGAGAAACACGAAGTACTTAAATCCTTAGGAAAGAACATGAATGGTCCCTGTCAAAAAGTAAAAATAAGCAATTTCTGTCCGACTAAACAGTAACCAGTTCAAGGCACTCGGTAAAGCACATTCCTTTCCCAAGAGAATCGCTGTTGTCCAAGCAAATTGCTTTGACAGGTTTGAACTGATAAGAGAATATTTCTTGTTCTGAATAACGTAAGCCCAATTCATCTCTTCAATAAGGGAGGGAAAAAGGGTTATTCAAAGATACCTGGTTTCCTTATGAAATTAACACGAGGAAAAGAATTGTTTAAGTACATTGCAGGAGAATAGATCTCAGGTAACTGCACCTGTACTGTGGAAAATTACTCTTCAATTATGCATAGTAATTAGAGTTGTTTAACTGTTATGAAAAACCTGTGGTGTGCTAGGAGGTGCACACAACTTGTGGCACGATTCTGTCACGAGAGGTAGGGGAGGGAAGACAGTTTGAGACAGAAAGCGAAGGAAAAGACAACTTGGCAGGAGAATGGGTCATTGCAGGAACTTAACTGGCACAATGAGAAACAATCCAGAACATCTTTGTTGCTCGCTTACAATGTACCTAGCATGAAAATAAAGATTCATGTGATACTAAGACGACCATATTGAAAATCACTAGGATGCTTTGCTGATGGAAAACATACACTTACTTCCAAATGGTTACTCTGATCACTCAAAAATTCATGTTTAAGCCTCTACCCAGGCTGATTTTTTGAATTGATTTTTTTTGGATGCCACAGGCAAGGAGCTAAGGAATGTTTTGCTCATGAAGTAGGTCGAATGTGTGAACATTAACCCAGTAATATTTTTAGTATGGCTTCATCCTCGGGATCAAGGGCTCCGATCATTTCACTGGTGATAAATAACAATGACTCTTGCAGAATTACCTTCATGTGGCTCCAGCTGTCTCCTCCTGGTCTCCCAAGTGAGACAGACAACACAGTTTGGGAACATTTTGTTTTTGGCAAACCCAGCAACTCTCCTTGATATAGAGACGATAGTCAAACTGCAATCAAAACAAAAACTATGACCAGAAAGAAAAGCTTAGCAACATGTGACTAAAGTCATATTGATTAACGGATTAATGTCTTACGCTTTGTGTATTTCTGTTGTCATCACTGCCATCCTCGCTGTCCTCAACCATAAAAAAAAAGGATTTCTCAAGCAGCTAATTGAAAGCTGCTGTAACTGATATGGAGGTATGTATAAGTAGGTGATGGGCTCAGTACGAGTTTAAAAAATAAAATCATCAGACCCCAACGATCTATTGATACTAACTGATGAAATCTACACTCCACGAACTCCAGCATGTCTCTTTCACTGTACAACTCACAGACTCATTGTCCGCTAAACATGTGGCTCTGGGATCCTCCTCCTACATTCTCCTCTCCCCTTCACAGCATCAGTGACCAAAAGGCACCCGGCACCGCAGCTTCCATTTGCAGATCATGGTCAAAGTTAACTGTAGTGCCGATGTGAAATCCATGTTGTCTGCTTTATCTTAATGTAAGGCTCCTACTTGAGTTGTGCATGTTTCCCCCTTTATTCTTTAGCCTTTCGGGGAACTGGGAAGCCTGCCTTAAGAAACATCACCCCCCTCGGGGTTGATTGAGCCACCGGCTTAGAGCCCCCACTGCAGTCAATAGGTGCTTTGTTTACACTCAGGCTGGACTCCTAATGAGCGGGGTTGATGGGAATCCAGCTTTGGAGGATGACTAGTGCTGAGTCCTCAAGGTCATTCATCATTT
Organism: Echinops telfairi; assembly: GCF_000313985.2. Classification (NCBI taxonomy): domain Eukaryota; kingdom Metazoa; phylum Chordata; class Mammalia; order Afrosoricida; family Tenrecidae; genus Echinops; species Echinops telfairi. The sequence goes on along the minus strand of NW_022103915.1, from coordinate 76,929,522 downwards.
TCATCTGAGAAGGGAGACCCTTTATTTGCTCTCTCTTCTCAAATAGGTACATGATTAAGGGAGGAATTAGCTTTCCTGGTGGCAATCACTTTATTAACAAAGGGCACGTTGAGCCCGCATCCCCTTCGTCCTCTCTCACTGCCAGATGGTCTGTGTGCCCAAGCAATTGGAGGCAGCTGCCATGAATATCTTACTTTCACCCTCAGAACTCTTGGCTCTATTTCTCCTCGGCTGGCAAAAGTGAAAGAAAAGCTCCTTGCAGGTTTGCACTGCATTATTTAACCCCCCGCCCCCTCCCCAGTAAACTCTGAATCAATGAAAACAAAAGAGGGAACTTTGAGGGTGTCTGTCCAATTAAATACTTAGGTTCAGATGAACACTTTTAAGTAATAAAAACCCGAGATGATGAGCCCATAAGTAAGATCTTCTACCATAGACTGGACTTACCGGCGGCTGTAGTGAAGTAAGGGGACCACTTGCATCCCAAACAGAATGTTTCTTACCAACTTTCATCAAACATACCCCAAGAACGTAGTTCTCATAACAGTTCGTAAGATGTACTAAGTAGTAACCATCCCTTGTCTGACATTTGTCGTCCTGTGATGACTTGCGTGTTGCTGTGACAATGGAGCTGTGCCACTGGCATTTCGAGCACTGGCAGGGACATTCAAAGTAAACAGGTTTCCATGGAGTTTCAAAACTAAGAGCAGACTATGAAAAAGGAATGGGCTGTCTACTTCTGAGGAATTAACCTTGTGAGTCACAGCAGAAGACAGTCAGATACGAAGAGCAGCAGAACATTGTCAGAGAGAGTGCCGGAAGATGAGCCACTCCGCAAGCAAGAAAGCACTACAAATATCACTGAAGAAGAGCTTCCTTCTCAAAGCAGCGTGTACCATAGTGACTTGGATCGAGTAAAGCCTTCTGGATCTGCATTTACTGATAGCGCATGACTCAAAATGAAAAGAAACATTAATAATTGGAACTTGGGATGTATGAAGTATAAATGTAGGAAAATAGGAAGTCAAAAATGAAGCAGAACACATAAAATCCGACATGTCAGGCCTTGGTGATCTGAAGTAGATTGGTATTGGCCATTTTAAATCAGATAGTCATATGCTTTACTATGTTGGGAATGACAAACTCAAGAAGATGGATGTCACAGCCATCATTTGTTCCCCTCCCTCCCCGCTCCCCCCTCCCTCATGAGCCCTTGATAATTTATAAATTATTATTTTGTCATATCTTGTCCTGTCCGACGTCTCCCTTCACCACTTTTCTATTGTCCATCCCCCAGGTCACACGTAGATCCTTGTAATCGGTTCCCCCTCTCCAACCCGCTCTCCCTCTACGCTCCCAGTATTACCACTCACACCACTGGTCCTGAAGGGATCATCTGCCCTGGATTCCCTGTGTTTCAAATTCCTATCTGTACCAGTGTACACCCTCTGGTCTAGCCAGACTTGCAAGGTAGAATTCGGATCATGATATTGTGGGGCAGAGGAAGCATTTAGGAACTAGAGAAAAGTTGTATTTTTCATCATTGCTATATCACACCCTGTCTGGCTCGTCTCCTCCCTGAAACCCCTCTGCAAAGGGATCTCCAGTGGCCTACAAATGGGCTTTGTGTCTCCACTCGGCACTCCCCACATCATTCACTATGATAAGATTTTTTGTTCTGATGATGCCTGATACCTGATCCCTTCGACACCTTGTGATCACACAGGCTGGTGTGCTTCATCCATGTGGGCTTTGTTGCTTCTGAGCTAGATGGCCGCTTGTTTACCTTCAAGCCTTTAAGACCCCAGATGCTATATCTTTTGGTAGCCTGGCACCATCGGCTTTCTTCACCACATTTGCTTATGCACCAATTTGTCTTCAGTGATCGTATCATGGAGGTGAGCACACATGATATGATTTTTGCTCTTTGATGCCTGATAACTGATCCCTTTGGCAGCTTGTGATCACACAGGCTGGTGTGCTTCTCCTATGTGGGCTTTGTTGCTTCTGAGCTAGATGGCCACTTGTTTATCTTCAAGCCTTTAAGACCCCACATGCTATATCTTTTGATAGCCGGGCATCATCAGCTTTCTTCACCTATATTCGTTTTCTCTGACATTTTAGGCTATAAATGAACACTTAAGGACAAATTATTTCCTTGACTAAATAAGAGTAGAGGATGGCAAAATTCTTCTTTTCTTTTTTTTGTTTTTGTGTTTGTTTTAAGATGCAACTTTTGTTCTTTGTTTTAAGAACATTTTCTTTATTCTTGTATTCATCACTTTTTTTGTTGTTTTTAATTTTTTATATCATTTTATTAGGAGCTCATATAATTCTTATCACAATCCATATGTACATCAATTGTGTGAAGCACATTTGTACATTCATTGCCCTCATCATTCTCAAAGCATTTGCTCTCCAAACATTTGCTCATTTTCCCCCTCCCTCCCTGCTCCCCACAAAATTCTTATTTTCATAAAAAAATTTAAGCAACTCAATAATTGCACAACCCTATAATGCAAAACAATTGATGGGATGACACAAATAAGTGGTATATATATTGATGTTTCAATTTGGTTATTTCAATTTATATTTAACAAATGTATATAAACCAAAAGATTATTTAAAACTCTTTGAAAATATACCAAGGCAATGTATTTAATGAAATGCTGCAGGTGTTTCTCTTGAGAATAAAGGCAAGCAAGCAAATGAGAAAATAAATTCCCTTGAGAAAGAATCTGCATGCCCAAAGCAACTGAGTTCCACAGTATTTCAGTTTGTTTTTGTTTTCTAAAATTCACTTCCTTTAAGCAATGATACTTTTATCCAAGGCTCGAAGCAGAGCTGTTTAACTTTTGGAAAAGGCTTCTCAGAGATATTTCTAACATGAGCAAAACCAGAGAATGTCTCAGAAAATTATACCCTTTCACGATGAAGCAACTGCAGAAGACTGGGTATGCGCTTGAACTATACGACGCCCAAAGCTTGATTTTCTCCTGTTGTTTTAGTAAGAACAGAATTTTATTTTACATAATTTGGACACGTTGGATATGTTACTGGAATAACATAATGTAGCATTGTCTTTGCTTTGTTGAAGACCTTTTTGGTCATTTTAAATTATTTATCCATCCGTTTAAAAATACATAAATATATAGCCTTACACAAAAGATCCTAGCTCAACATTAAATTAAATCAAGTCACTGAAGTTTTAAGAAAGCCTTTGAACATTTTTCAGAGGCAGGTTGTCTATTGTATCTTATCAGTTATTCTGTAGAATCATTGGAAAAGAAATCTTAAGGTAATTGTTGCTGCTACTATTAAAATCAATATTTAATTAAAACAAAATTTAAAGCAATTTATTATGTAACACAAAATATAATAAATAAAAAATCTAACTGACATAAAATTGATGAAATCTCATTACCTAGGGATAAGAACGGTTGTACTTTCATATTCTGCCTTTGAAAACTCACATTTCATTTTGAACAAAAGTGAATTTATCTATCACCTATTACTCTGTAAATTGTTTATTTAATAATATTAGTGTAAGAATTATTCCATAGCAAAATTAGAGATTTGCAACATTAATGATTGAATCAGTCTATAAAATGGTGTTAGTATTTTTTTAAATATATTTTTAAAAATAATCCCATGTTGCTAGAAATCAGGAAAAGTATGTGTAAAGGTTACATTCTCTCATCATACTTGTCTAATCCATATGCTGAAGAAATAAACTGAGAAGTTAGGTTATATGAAGAAGAATATGGGATCAGAATTGAAAAAAATCTTATTAACAACCTGCAATATGCAGATGACACAACACTGCTTGTTGAAAGTGAGGAGGACTTGAAGCACTTGCTGATGAAGATCAAGGATTGCAACCCTCAGTATGAATTACAACTCAATGTAAACAAGACCAACAGTCTCACAACTCAACCAGTAGGTAACATCTTGATAAATGAAGGAAAGGTTGAAGTCAAGCTTCTTTTCTTGGTTGGATCCACAATCGATGTTCCTGGAAGCAGCAGTCAATAGTTCAAAACACAAGTTGCATCAGGTAAATCTGCTGCTACAGAAGACGTCTTTGAGTATCGAAAAGCAAGGATGTTACTTTGAGGACTAAGGTGTGCCTGACCCAAGGCCCGGTATTACCAATTGCCTCATATGCATGCGAAAAGTTGACGTGGACCAAGGAAGCCCAAAGAAGAATTGATGCATTTGTATTGTGCTGGAGAAGACCATTGAGAGCACCAGGGACTGCCAAAAAGACAAACAAACAGGTCTTGGAAGAGGTAAGGCCAGAATGCTCCTTAGAGGTAAGAATAGCAAGCTTTGTCTTACTATATACCATACTTTGGACACATGTCAGGAGAGACCAGGCCCTGGAGAAGGACATCATGCTTGGTAAAGAAGAAGGGCAGCATAAAAAGAGGACGGCCCTCAACAAGGTGGATTGACACAGTGGCTGCCGCAAAGAACTCAGACATAAGAACAAGTAGGAAGATAGGAAAGGACCAGGTAGAGTTTAGTTCTGATGTACATCGGGGCATTATGAATTGGAACTGACTTGGGCGGTAGCTAGCAACAACAGCATGTTGCTAAATGCCCAGGCCATTTTACCTTTTTTGCTGTTACAATGTTGTGATGCATATCATTATGCATATATCTTTGTATACCTGTCAATTTCTTTTCTTAGGTTAATTTCGTAGAAGGAAACTTGTGTAAAAGAGATTTATTAACTTATTATTTTTGATACTGTCAAATCACACCACAGAAATATCTTATCTACTCATACTCCTACCAAAAGTATCCTTACCTCATTGCCATCAAGTCAATTCCAACCCATAACGACTATATAGGGCAGGGTGGAACTTCCCTGTGGGTTCCCAAGGGTTCCCCTGTGGGTACTTTATATCAGTTCCAGATTCCTCCTTTCAGGTTTTGTTGTTGCTGTTGTCCAATCTTTTAACTACAGAATGATATTGTGCTTTAAATAGAAGGTGTGCGTGTATTAACCACTAAGAGAACAAAACAAACAGAACAAGGCACTAAAAGAGATACAATAGAATTGGAAAAATGCTAAATCCAAAAAAATACAGAAATAAAATTAAAAGTCAACAAAGAACAGATAGGACAAATAGAAAATAAGTAGAAAGATGGTAGACTTAAATGTAAAATTATCAATAATAACACTAAATTTAAATGGTCTAATTAAAAGACAGACTGTCGTATTAAATAAAAAAGCAACATCCAAGCACGTGCTGCTTACAATAAAAGTATTTTAAAGGTTTAAGATTTCACAATTCTCTCAATAATTGACTGAATAAGTAGACAGAAAATCATTCACCATAAACAACTTAACACTATCAACACGATAGACATGTATAAACACTCCACACAAAAACAGTAAAACACAACTGTATTCATAGAACACCGACAAAGATAAACTATATTCCAGGCCATAAATCAAGTTAATAAACTTAACATAATTTAAACCATATGAAATATGTTCTTTGACCACAGAGAATCAATGTAGAAATTAACAACTGAAAGATCTCAGGATAATTGATGTTGTTGAAAATTAAGCAATGAGTTTCTAAATAAATGTTCTGTCAAAAGTGTTACGATATAACAAGGGAAATTAAAAAGCCTTTTCAACTCAACTCAATGAAAACAAAATATTAAAATTTGTAGAATTCAGCTAATGCCATGATTTAAGAGATATTTGGAACACTAAACGCTTAAATTACGGGGGAAATTTTAAAGGATATTGAGTTGCCACCTTAAATAAAGAGTAGGGTTTTTTTTTTAATGGATAAAATGCAAAATAAATAAGAGGAAAACTGAAAGTAAAAATTAATAACAACCAAAGAGAGCAGTAATGAAACCAATGCTGCTTCTTTGAGAAGCTTGATAAAATTGATAAACTTTTATCAAGAAGAAGGAAGAACCAGATTATCAATACCAGGAATGCGAGAAGTGGCATCGATGTAGGTCATACAATGCTAAAAGGACAATGAAAAAATATGTGAATAACTATTCCAATAAATGGGAAAATGTGGATGAAATATAAAAATGCTCAAACTCAATAAAAAGATAATTGAATAGTCCTACATATATTAAATGTATTTGTAATTTGAAACCTTTCAACAAAGAAAAGTCTAGGCCCAGTAACTTCACTGATGAGTTTTACTATGTATTTAGGTACGAAATACCAATTACACGTGAACACTAACAGAAACACTAAAAAGAGGGCATAGTTCCCAACTCATTCCTCAAGGACATCATTACCCTGATGTCAAAACCAGAGAAAGATAGGATAAGCATAGATTATCATAGATGAACATATGATTTCCTTTAGTAACATAGATGCAAAAATCCTAAACAAAATATAAGTAAACCAAATCCAATTTTATTTTTAAAATAAGGTTTTAAGCAAATGGGATTTATCTCAGGAATTCAAGATTTATTTAAATTTCAAAATCCATCAATGCATTAATCAGTATTAATACACTAAAAAGCAGTACCAAACAATATTGATAGAAGGAGCCTTATGAAAAATTAAAAAACAACATCCACTCATAATAAAAACTCCCAGTAAACTAAGAATAGAAATTCAAAATGTATGATGTAACTATGTTTTAGGGTCACATAGTTCAATATTGTTACCCAATATAATTCTACCCCAGTAAAGCAATAGATTTAATTCAATCACAATAAAATTAACTGTCAGCTTTGTGATGAGTTAATTCTGAAATATATGTAGAAATAAAAATGACTTAAAACACACAAAGGCATTTGGATAAAGAAAAGCAGAGTTGGGGAGTTTGCCTAAAATAAAATATCAGGGAATTGCCACTGTACACCTATGAAAATAATGAAATTTAAAAATAAAAAAATGATAATACCAAGGATAAGCTGGTTAACATTGCTAAAAATGGTTTCATTTTGGAATACAATGTGGTAATGTTTTCAAAAATTAAACATATTCCTATAATGTTGTTGTTTTTAGGTACCGTTGAGTGACTTCCAACCCATAACAACCCTATGAACAACCAAACGAAACACTGCCCGCTGCTGAACACCCCCGAGTGTCCCTATGCCAGAGCTCGTGGCTGCTGCCACTGGGTCAATCCATCTTGTTGAGGGCCTTCCTCTTTTTCACTACCCAGCTTCTTTACCAAGCATGATGTCTTTCTTCAGGGCTTGGTCTTTTCTGACAACATGCCCAAAGTATGAAAGACAAAGTCTTGTCATCTTTGCCTCTCAGGAGCACTCTGGCCATACTGCTTCCAAGATAGATTTGATTGTCCTTTTAGCAGTCCATGGTACTTTCAATATTCTTTGTCAGCAGTATGACTTAAAACATGACTGTGGTAGTTCCATAATCTGGTGTCAATTTGGGACTTGAGAGGATTAAGAGTGAAGGGGTGGAATCTAATCTGTCAATAGGGTCAGCCAATGACGTCTCTGTGTGGGCATGGCCTTCTCCTGAGAATTCTGGGAGCTCTGGTATTTTCCTCCTCAAGGTGGGAGTCACACCTCTCTCTCGGTTCACTCCCTGGGAAACATTGCAGCTGACAAGACACATGGAACTGTGCTAGTGCCCTGAGCTGGAGAAGTCACATGGACCTACCCTGATGCAGCCCTGGGTGCTGGAGAAACCACGTGGAGACCCCTGCCAGTGCTGAGATACTTACAATGCCACTGGGCCCAGAAGACTTCCACCCCACTGGCCTGCATTCAACGTCATTGCATGTGTTCCGTGAGTCAGAAAATGACTTTATAGATTGATCTTGGACAAATGGGCTAATATCGGACTTATGGACTTGATCTGGACTGGGCTGGGCTGTTTTCTTAATGTGCAATTACCCTTTATATAAAACTCTCTCTTATACACATATGAGTGTCTATGGATTTGTTTCTCTAGTCTACCCAGACTAACACAATGACCAAATCAATTGCACTGCTACATACTTACCAAGGAATAGTAAAAATAAATAAATAAATAAATTTGCCACACAAAGACTTGTACATGAATGTTCACAGCAGCTTTATCCAGCTACTCCCACTCTCCTTAGTCCTACAAAACATAACCCTCAAATTTTAACAATTAGGTGGTAAATAAATTGTGATATACATACAATTAATACTCCTTAGAGCCTGGTTGGTGTAGTGGTTACAGATTTGGCTTTGATCCACATGGGCAGCAGATCAAAACCACCAGCAGCTCCATGGGAAAAAGACAGGACTTTGTACTCTTCTAAACAGCTACAGTCTCAGAATCCTACAGTGGGTCGCTAAAAGTCAGCACCTCAGAATCCCACAGTGGGTCTCTAAGAGTCAGCATCAACTCAATGTCCGTGAATTTGGTTTGGGTTTGGACTAATACTCAGCAATAAAAAGCAATGAACTATTGATACACTCAAGAACATGCATGAATTTTAAATAGTTACACTGGTTTATATAAGCGAGACAATAGAAGACCCCATACTGTATAATTGAATTAATAAGAAATATCCAAAACTTTAAATAATTTATAGTGGTAGCATATGAGCAAGACTTTGAGCAAGAGATAGCATATAAGCAAGAAACAATAGTACTGAAGGAAGAAGTTCAAGCTGCATTGAGAGTATGAGTCAAAAACAAGGCTCCAGGAATTGATGGAATACCAATTGAAATGTTTGTAACCACCCGATTCGCAATAAAAGGTTTTTAAAAGTAAAAAAAAAAAAGAAATGTTTCAACGAGCGGATGAAGCGTTAGAAGCACTCAGTTGAAGAAAGCGATTTGGCCAACTGATTGGAATAAATCCATATTTGTACCCACTTCAAAGAAAGATGACCCAACAGAATGCTCAATTTATAGAACTATATCATTAATATCGCATGCAAATAAAATTTTGCTGAAGACCGTACAACAGTTGCCGCAGTACATTGACAGGAAAATGCCAGCGTTTCAGAAGAAACCATGAAAGAATGGATATCAATGCTGACATCAGTTGAATCTTGGCTTAAAGCAGAGTGTCTGGGGCCATTTGGCTCAGTCTTCACTATATTTTGTCAGAGCTTGCAGTACTCTTCCATTCCCGCCTACGTGACATAGTTTTGTGATTATGTTATCTCCCTTCTGAATAGCCTGTCCTTGGGACCGACTGAGTTTAGCCTTCAAGTCTGCCTAGAAACAGATAAGGGGGTTTCCATACATGATGTGACAAAGCACCTATATCCTGCTTCCCCTTGATTGGGTAGGAGATTGTCTTCGCCCTATTTACATATCTAGTGCCTGCACCTGATTTGCATAAAATGACATCACTTCGCGTACCTGGTTGAAGACTGTAAACCGTTACTGAGGGCGCGCTCCCCCGGACTCCTTGATTGGTCTATTGCCAAAGTGGCCTAATTTACATGTGCGATGGGTGTTTCCCTTCCCCTGGCCTGTATAGGCTGCAACCTTTCACTCAATAAATGAGACTTGATTAGAATACTGTCTTGTCTCCGTTTCTAGTGTCTCTTGTTCCCCTCAATTCCCACTCCCTCCTCCAGGGTCTGCGTTGACATTCCTGCGGGTCGGGACAGCAGAGGGTACCAGAAGAAGGTTTACTTCTGTCTAATTGACTATGCTCAGGTGTTTGACAGTGTGAACCATAACAGACAATCCAAAGCCTTGAAAACAATGGGAATTGCAGAACATGGCATTGTGCTCATTCGGAACTTATATATGGATCAAGAGGTAGTTGTACAAACAGAACAATGGAATACTGCATGGTTTAAAATCAATAAAGGTTTGTGTCAGAGGGGTAGCCTCTCACCATAACTATTCATTCTGTATGTTGAGCAAATCGTCAAAGAATCTGGATTATATCTGAAGAAAAATACAGCATCAGGATTGGAAGAAGGCTTATTAACAACCAGTTATATGCAGATGACACAACTTTGCTTGGTGGAACTGAGGAGGACTTGAAGCACTTGTTGATGAAGATTGTGGCCTTCGGTATGAATTACAATTCAATGTGAGAAGATAAAAATTCACACAACTGGACATGGCAGGATAAACAGAGAAAATATTGAACTTGGCAAGGATTCTGTCTTGCCTGCTTCCACAATCAATGTTCATAGGAACTTTGCTCAGCAAATCAAATGATGCATTGCATTGGGTGAATCAGCTGCACAAGATCTCTTTAGTGTATTTTCTAGTGCCTCATATGCATGTGAAAGTTAGAAATGGCATAAGGAAGATCGAAGAAGAATCAAGGCATTTGAATTATGGTGCTAGTGAAGAATATTGTAAGTATAATGGACGACTGCTAAAAGAACCAATCAAATCTTATCTCATAGCAAATACAGTCACAATGCTCCTTAGGGCCTGGATGGTAAAACTTCAGTTTGCATACATTGGACATATTGCCAGGAAAGACTACTCCCTTGAGAAGGCCATAATTTTTGGTAAAGAAGAGGGACGGGAATTTTTGGTAAAGAAGAGGAAGACCAATGTGTT
>NW_022103915.1:76907338-76916336 GCF_000313985.2 Echinops telfairi | reverse complement strand
GAAGCAATGGCATCCCTTTGTTGTGTTTTCCAGGTACTGGTGCAAACCGGAGTGAGGATGCAGAGAAGGCTAAGGAAAACTAAATTTAGATCAGATGTAGTGTAAAGTTACCAACTTCATGCATTTCTTTTAAAAGAAGAATGTTAAGCTTAAAACCTATTTCTGAGTAAAATGTCAGAAAAGACTAATGAAACTGATGGTGGGGAAAGTGCTGAGAGGTTAGTGTACTAGAAAATTTGCTTAGACATTTCACCGTTATTGTTATGAGTTATAGATAGTCTCTCAGGTGTGAATCACAATTAACATGTCTTTCTAATGGTGCACCCTATGTCCACATGAAGCTTGTTAAAGAGCCTGTTTCCAAGAAGAACCAGGAATCCCTTTTATGTGAAAGTCATGATCATAAAAATAAACTTGACTTTTCCAAGTGCTTGAATTGTCTGGAAAATTATATCCATAATAATATTTATTTTATACATTAATACCAGTAATGGATAACTTTTAACTGATTATAATATGACAGGCATTAAGCTGATACTCCATCATTCTTAATTTCTCAGAGTAGCTTGTGGTGTCTGCATTTTAAGAGGGAAGAAAATGAACACAGAGCGTATCCTTTCTCTTGTTTAGCATTGAGAGAACTGCTTGTAGTGGCTAACCTGGTCCAGATCATGCCTGAACTACTCACTCTCTACACACATTGCTTCATTTATTCTCCTACATGATGCAAGGTGTTTGGTTCACTGAGTGAATCACTGTAGGCCAAAATATTGTCTTTGCATGTACGCATTAGGCCTTCAAAACAAGCATATCATCTTTCCTTAGTATCTGCAGAGGATTGGCTCCAGAACCCCACTGATAAACAAAATCTGAGAGGGCTCTAGTGCCCTTTATCAAATGGCATGTTGTGGTTATTAAGTGCCATGAAGCAACCTGACGTGCAAAACAAGGAAACACTTCCCAATCCTGTGCCATCCATACATTTGCTCTTGCACTTAGCCTATTGTTGCAGCACTGTATCAATCCACCTTGTTGAGGGCTTTCTTCTTATTCGCTGCCCCTCCACTTTACCAAGCGTGATGTCCTTCCTCAGGGACTGGTCTCTCCTGAAAATATGTCCATGTGCATGACAACATGAGATGATGTTTCTCCACATTAAATCACATAGTACTTGCACATATTTTAAATAATCTCTAGATTATTAATAATACCTAATAAAATTTAATGATATTTAAACAGCACTTTATGCTTCCCCTTAGCCTTTGAGAGATTGCTCTGATTATTTAGCTTTTTTTTTTTTTCTATTTTCCAGATAGTTTCAATCCAAGGTTGGTGGAATTCAAGAAACACTTCCGTTATGGAGAGCCAACAATATGCCTCTAAAAAAGGAACAGGCTCTTAGCAACTTCTTTTGATGACATGTCCTTTTGAGTGTTTGACTATTTCTACATCATTCTCTACCACTTGTATGTTAGTTTGTCCTACTTACGTGGCTGTATGTTACTGTGATGCTGGAAGCTAGGTCACTAATATCTCAAATGCCAACAAATGCCAACATAGTCACTCAAAGGGAAGAGGTTTCAGCAGAGCTTCCAGACTAAGGACTGGCAATGCAGAAGGAATTGGCTGCCCACTTTGGAGGAAGTAGCTGCTGAAAACCTTATGCATAGAATCGAAACATTGTCAAGTGCTGCCTAACAAAGTTTCAAAATGAATTTTCCCAAATTTGGTTATCAGTTAATACTTATTAACTACTTTCTGGCACAATATGATATGAAAATGATTTTTTTTGGTTACAGATTCACTAATAGAGATTAATGCAAGTAATCAGGTGGAATGGACATAAAGTCAACACAACTGAGTTAGAGTAGAAGAGCAATAAAAATGAAATTCTGAGGGTTGGTTTGTTTTAATTGTTTTAATTGTTTGTTTTTTTTACAACCAGTTTACTAGCACTGGAAAAGCAGAGGCCCAACCATCATCATTGTTTCTTACTCCTAATTTTGCCAAATGTTGACAACAAACACATATTACTCCTCCCTTGGAGGTTTTCTGGATCCACATTCTTTCTTTTGAGTCCTATTTATCAATTTCAAACTAATCATCCAGACTCACTCTACTTAGATATTTCTTGCATAATATAAATCTGAACCAGGGCAAAAGATATCAACTCTTGATCGCCACTAGCCAATGGTGTTGGGGGTCATGTCCCTAGAGCAGCTTTGAGCTTACGAACAAAAGGGGTCAACTCTCTGGAACTGTATCTGTTAGGAAGATGATGGTTGAAAAACATACAAACAAAAACACTCCTTCACAAGGGGCATTTATAGAGGTCTAAATACAGGCATGTACATATGTAAATATATTTATATATGATGATGGGGAAATAGATCTATGTGCATATATTTATAGGTTTAGTATTAAGATGGACAATGGGCCTCCACTCAAGTACTCCCTCAATGCAAGAACACTTTGTTCTGTTAACCTGGCATTACATGATGCACACCTTCCCGATACGATCACTGAAGACAAATGGGTGCATAAGGGAACATGGTAAAGAAAACTGATGGTGCCAGGCTATCAAAATATATAGTATCTGGGGTCTTAAAGGCTTTAAGGTAAACAAGTGGCCATCTAGCTCAGAAGCAACAAAGCCCACATGGAAGAAGCACACCAGCCTGTGTGATCACGAGGTGTCAAAGGGATCAGGCATCAAAGAACAAAAAATCATATCATTGTAAATGAGGGGGAGTGTAGATTGGGGACCCAAAACCCATCTTTAGGCAACTGGACATCCCCTTATGGAAGGGTCACAGGGATGAGATGAGCCAGTCAGGATGCAGTATAGCAATGATGAGACATATAACTTTCCTCTAGTTCTTAAATTCTTCCTCCCAACCACTATCATGATCTCAATTCTACCTTACAAATCCAGGTTGACCAGAGCATGTACACTGGTACAGATAGGAACTGGAAACATGGGGAATTCAGGACAGATGATCCCTTCAGTACCAGTGGTTAGAGTGGTGATATCAGGAGGGTGGTGGAGGGAAGGTGGGGTAGAAAGGGGGAACTGATTACAAGGATCACATATAACCTCCTCCATAAGGGACGGACAACAGAAAAGTGGGTGAAGTGGGTGAAGACATCGGACAGTGTAAGAGATGACAAAATAATAATAATTTATAAATTATCAAGCGTACACGAGGGAGGGGAAAAATGAGGAGCTGATACCAATGGCTTGAGTAGAAAAAATGTTTTGAGAATGATGAGGGCAACGAATGTACAAATGTGCTTGACACACAATGGATGGATGGATTGTGTTGAGGTGTATGAGCCCTCAATAAAATGATTTAAAAAAATAAAAGACCAAACTCCTCCAAATTAGTTTTTTAAAACAGATATTTCTATGCCCTCAAATTGTTTTCTTGGATGAGGTGTGATTTTATCAACCAAATGTATCAATAGACATTGATTGTGTTTCTTCTTACACCCATGGTATGGTCCATCAGATTCTAAAAAAAAAAAAAATGCTCTTAAAGACACAAAAATTCTCTACAAGACACAGCCAGCTCTGTCTAAAATGGGGTTTGACTAAGAGATAAGAGTGGCAACATTTACGTTAGTTTGACCAGGGACATTAATTGGCCATCTGTGTCAAGTTTAGAATAAAGGGAAGTTAGCCTATTTGCAACAAGGAAAATTAAGAAAAGAAAGAAAATAATAGAACAGTACTATTTTAAAGCCCAAAACAGATGGTTCTGTTTCTATTGAAACAGTGAAACAATTTTTCCTTGAGATCGTTCTTGCTAATCATTCACAGGCATTTAAAGTTACACCTTTGGCGTAGTTCCAAACTAAAAGGACACCCTGGCCAACCAGTTTTTTGACAGAGTGCTTTCTAGATCAAGACCCCTTCCCCTCAGCAGTCATTGGTCCGCTCGCTGTGTGTTAAACTGTAGTTTCTGGCCCTCCTCCTTTCCAGAAGCAAAGATTTCCATCTTGAAGAGACAGGCCCGTCTTTTCTGCAGCCATTCGAGGGCACGTCCTCGAGCTGTCTGGAGTTTTAAAAGATAAGACGCTGGAAACGAGAATCAGAAATTCCCCAACCATCGCACTCGGGGCAGACCTGGTGGAAACACATGGAGATGCTCCGTTGTACCTACCACGTTGTTAACGAGGCATGTGGAAAGTGTGGGAATGTGATAGAACGCTGGGTGAGAAACAGGCCGAGAAAAAACCTGAAGCCGCATATTGCTTGCGCCACCCGCCGCCCAAGCTGTGTGTTCTGATAGCATTATTGTTTAATCTCTCTGAAGAATATGTGGGAGCAGAAAGCACAACATCCCCAAGTTGTTACTTTGTCACAACTTTACAGAATACATAAGCACTTCAGTAAATACACAGATTTTTTTTGCAAACTGTAAATCATCTGTGAGCCACCACTGTTCGACTAATTACAGCAAGAAGCTGTGCTCATTAGCTGTTCTCATCTGGCTCACTGCACGACCTAAATAGTCCGTAAATGAGCCGGCAATTATTGCTGTATTACCACTACCAGCTCCGCTCACATCAAAATATCTCCACCAAATGTTACGCCTGTTGGTATTATCAGGTTAGAAATTCCATAAACATATTGAAGCAGTTAATTGAGAGATTATTTTTAAAATGTGAAAATAGAATCATCAGTGAAAAGAGTTTTCATCAAACCCCAGATAGGCGGCTCCACCTATAGACAAGAACCTCAGAACGCAAGCAGATGGGAGGGTACCATGCATCGCCTGCTTCTAAGCCACGCGGGGAGACTGGGAACGCAACAGACATTTACTCACACAGAGAGGGGAAGAGAACCATGCAGAGCCAAAGCCATCTATAACTGGTCTCTTGACTCAGTCAAGATATGACCAAAGCTTGTGCCCCTGAAAGGCAACTGTCAACCAGAAAACAAACTGTCCCGTCCACACACCGTCATTATTTTCAAATCCATCAAACGGTAT
The DNA here is from genome assembly GCF_000313985.2 of Echinops telfairi. Taxonomy (NCBI): domain Eukaryota; kingdom Metazoa; phylum Chordata; class Mammalia; order Afrosoricida; family Tenrecidae; genus Echinops; species Echinops telfairi. The sequence goes on along the minus strand of NW_022103915.1, from coordinate 76,911,339 downwards.
CCATTACAGAGAACGGGGTATTTTGTTGTTTGTATTGGTTTGGTATCTGATATTGGTCTTTCAATTTAGGGCAATTCACTTACTTATTTTTCAAGTGTTTATATATATGTCAACCAGTTGTGGTTTAATCCATTCTGACTCACAGTGACCCTATAAAATAGAGCTGGACTGCCCCAAAGGTGTCCACCGCCGGCTCTTTACAGAAGTAGACTGCCACATCTTTTACAAGAGTGACTGATGGGTTCCAACTGGTGACCTTTCGGTTAGCAGCCAAGCACGTCAACAACTACACCATCAGGGGTCCTACATCCCTATAGAATTAGTGTTGGGTTAAAGGGGGAAGCAAATAGCTTAATTGAAGAAGAATCTTTAGCATCTTCAAATATTTTAGAAGCATCTATTTATAATACCAAATGATTAGCTAATTATTTGCATTATTACTTAATTGCTAAAATGCTTTCAGCTGCATTGTGCTATTGAAGATACTTGAAAGTAATACATTTTAAAAACAAGCCAGAATTCATATTTTGCATTCATTCATTCAAAACACTGTACCTCAATTTATCCCATTTAAGAGATCCTATTATGATCACTTTTATTAAAAAAAGAGATGCTCTATAGCCAAGGGACTTTATTTTATCTTGTTCTTGATGGCCATTTCATCATGTTTATCACTGATTATGATGTTGAAAAATGTAAATATAATAAGAATAGAGAAAATGCTGGAAGATAATTGTTATGATTCTACCAATCTTTTCCTACCTATTTTCAAAAAACAAAGCTAAAGCCATTGTTGACCAGTCAATTCCAATTCATAGTCATCCCATAAGACAGAGTAGAACTGCCTGGTAGGTAGTTTCTGATGCTAAAAGTCTTCACAGAAGCGGACTTCTACAACTTTATGTCTAGAAGCTATTGGTGGGTTTGAAGTATTGACTTTTCAGTTAGGAGCCAAGAGGCTGAACCAATCTGCTACTGCTACTGGACTTCTTCTTACTATCCAAGAGGAGATAAATAAATACTTTATTTGATTCTTAATTTTTGTGTGTGTAAATCCAAAATGGAGGCTTTTTCTACTGGACGGAATATTGCTATCTACCCTAACAAAGAGTCACAAACTATGTAACACAAACTGTAGATTTTGGACAGGCTGTGAGATGAAGAGAACTTTGCTATCATCAAGACACTGACTATGTGAATGGCAGTTGTAGCAAGAGGCAATTCAGTATGCCCAACTCCAGCTGGCCCCAATGAACGAAAGACCACGCATCTTCTTTGATCACCTTTGCCAGCTACTAAAGCAGCTGGAAATACAAAGAACTATTCAAAACGGTATGAATGACTATCTGCTTTCCCATGTTGCATGAAGTTTCCTGCATAACCAGCATATTTCTAAAGCTAGGAACGTTAGGCTTCCAGATGGCTTGAGAAAACAGAGCACTGCTTTTCCCCACGGGCACCTTCCTCGCTCCTCAGGCATGTTCCAGGAGCAGTTTGCTCTCTCCTTGAAGGTTCTTCTCAGAAATGCAGCTTCCTCCCCTGCCAATCTCTGATAGCCACTCGAAGCGAGCTCTGCAGACCAATAAGATCAATATTCAGTGGGAGCTTCTTACAAAGCAATATCTTGAACTCTGTTCATCCCAGGTCAATGAATAAGCATCTGTATTTAACAGTATTTTAAAAGCATTGTCTAGGCAAAAACCTCCCAGGAGCTCAAATGGGTCTTTTCTCTAAATTGGGTGTCAAAGCAGTGCCCACTGCGGTAAATCAAACACTGAAGACAATAAACACATGGGTTTGAAGGTTTAAACTCTCAATGTAATGACATGCTGAGGTATTACTCCTTTGCATAGAGAGGTATGTCGGGTCCTGTGGAAAACTGATTCCCAAAATAATTCCTTTTGCTGTTGCAACGTGATCACCATACCAGGATATACTTCAGATCAGTATAACCTTCCTAATGGCATGCCCCTTTAATAGTTCCTCGTGTTGTGGTGACCCCCAAAAGACCCCCACAAGAACTAAAATTATTTTCTTTGCTACTTCATACCTGTAATTTTGCTACTGTTATGAATCAGGCAACCCCTGTGAAAGGCTTGTTTGGCCACCAAAGGAGTCGCGACCCACAGGTTGAGAACAGGTTTAGAGTGTCTACTGCATGCGCACTGCTAATCTCAGTGGGTGAAGAACTCACAAAACCACATTTACCAAAAGTTTATCATCCAGTGAGTTTACTCCTCCACAGCTGTTGAAATACTGCAGCTCAGATACAAATGATGCCCCAAATACTTAAACTTGACACAACATGATTACAACTACAGTGTTACTTTAACACCACATAGTAAATATTATCTTTTGTTTTTGTCTTTTTTTGACATATTGAAGTACCGAAGTACCAAGATTAGTGATTTGCCAAAGACATGTGTTAGCTAATATCAACGTTAAGGCAGATGAGGCTTCCTTTGGAAACCATTCTTCGTACACCTTTGATGCTCACATAGCTTACTTGCTCCACTTCACAGAACAGCTTCAAAGCCAAGGTTGGCTGACACACTGGAATCAGTGGATTCATGGGACCGACTTCGCGGAGTACAACTGTGCAGGAAACTTACAATTGAAATCTATGAAGAGCTTCAAAAAGCTTGTGGGAAAATGAAATGAAAACGTAATGATCTTGTTTTCTCCCACAAATTTTACAAAGCCCTTTCATACAAATAAGGGTACTCTGAATTTATTGGGCTATATGGTATGATGAACGAGCCACCATTGTTCTGGGGAGGTACTTTCTAAGCTCTCTTCTAGAGTCTAGAAAATCGGAACAGTTCCCTCCTAAGGGAACAGACCAGAGTAGAAGAACTACCTCCATCTCAAAGGACATAATTCAATGTTTTCTCACTACTCCTAAGAGTGTGCTTGGCCTGGTTTGGGGCCTAAATGGGGAGGAAAGCTGAGAGACAAAAGGGTCCCACTGTTCCAGGACACAGAGAGGGCAGCCTGAGATAAAGAAAAGATCTTTTTCTTTATTGAGAATCACGTTTCACTGATAAAATTCTGGAAAACCATTCCCTTGGATAGAACACTGTATATGTCTCCATAACCACACTTACCTTACTTTTAAATTAAATTTTAAACACACACACACACACACACATACACACACACACACACAAGAATGAGATTTAATATGTATTTTAAAGGACTGGAAATATGACTTATTTTCTATTGAATCCATTTCCTTATACGAAGATATCTGAAGTGAGAAAGGAGCCAGCCAAATTAATTTTAGCTAAATGTCACTTCTTTATTAGGATCAGAAATTTACTTACATCTTTTTGTCTCTGAGAATTCGCTCACTTGGTAAAAGTTGATTTGAAAAACCAAACCAAACAAAAACAAAAAACCCTCTGCTCTTGCCTAGGCAAACTTAAAGGGAATAGAAAAACGTCCACCTCTAGTCAGGGTAACGTAAGAGCTCAAGTGTCCAGGTCTACAGTACTGAGGCCCCCTCTTCAGAACCCTCCAAGTGCCTGCGAGTGGGAAAGCGGAGCACCAGATGAAAGGTTAGCTTGGATCTGGGTGCAGGTGTGATGTGTCTTTAACGCAAAGTAAGCCCCTGTGAGCATAACTGTCCTGCAGGCACAGAGGTGAGCTGCTCCAAAGGATTTTCTCCTCTCAGAGGTGAATGTAATCGCATCTATGCCTTTTTTCACCTTTCACTGAATGTTGCAGAAGATAGTCCTATCTTCGTGTAAAAGTTAGAAAGTTACAACAGTGGCAGATTTAGACCACTGCCTCATGTGAGCGGTTTGACCTTGACGACTCTAATCTCAAAGGTCTGGTCTTAGAGCAGTGGTTCTTAACCTGTGAGTCGCAACCCCTTTGGGGGTCGAAAAACCCTTTCACAGGGCCCTCCCAATTCATAACAGTAGTAAAATTACAGTGATGAAGTAGTAGCGAAATTAATGTTATGGTCGGGGGTCACCACCACATGAGGAACTGTA
>NW_022103915.1:76901333-76903974 GCF_000313985.2 Echinops telfairi | reverse complement strand
GCTGTTCTATTTTGAATTCCAAAGTTATTTCCAGCCACATGCACTAGCCGAGCTATCAACACTGCGAGGAGATTAGATACTCCCATCACAAAATGGGAGCAAATGAATCCTCAAACTTGAATACCAAACACTCCCTCTTATGACATTCCTTAGAAATTAAGAAATCAAAAGCTGCCATGTTCCCCAAGTTAAATGTAACAAAATTGAAGAACAGCGTAAAAATTATCCTGCCAATGAAAATCGTATTAGGAATATTTTCAAGTTAAATGAAAGCCAGATTTCTTTTTCTGGGTAGTCTCTGAAAGAAAGATACTCTAAACTAGGCCTGGATCGAGTGAGATTCCTTCAGCATCCACTAGTTTCTATCTCCTAATGGATGGAGGATGCTTTATGTCCTGTGAGTGTGGACTGACCTGATGGATTTCACTTTTCTAGTACAAAAGATCACCGAGCCATGGGCATGTTTACAGCACTAATGCCCATCTTTCATAGAATTTGGATTATTGAAATATATCCATATTTTAAACAGTTGTTTCAGGCAAAGTGTTTTCTCAGAAAAAGAATGTAAATGTTTTCTAGGCAATAGCAGAGACATGGTGGTATCCAAAGAATGGCAGGTGGATGAAGACAAGGTTGGTTTCCATTGAGCTAGAACACTAGTGATCTCCGGAGACTTTGGAATCACACACAAATGCTAACTTGGCCTTATGCATTTTCCCATCTGAGCTGAAGGCAGGGACACCTCTGACTGTTTTCACCTTTCATTGCTAGTCCTGGGTGATTCCGAAATTTACAACATTGATAGTCCTACCTTCGTGCAAAGGCTAGAAATGTGTACCAGTGACAGTCGTAGACCACCATCTAATGTGAGGCATCTCACCTTGCTGTATCTAATCTCAAGGGCCTTATCTTAGAAGCTTTAGCTTTGTGAGTCGGCATATTCAGTCTATTCATTCTCCTTTCCTGTTTGGACTTGCTATTTCTAGTGCCAAAGTGATGAATGAGAGCAAGCTGGGCATTATTATTCTATGTTACACTAGCATCTTTGAATACCCCTTGTTAGGGAATTGCTTAGGTCAGTGGTTCCCAGCTACGAGTGTTTCTGCCCCCAAGGTATATTTGCCACACTTGCTTGCCACAACTGGAGAGGGTGATGTACTAAGGGGTCAGGGGTCAGGAATGCTGCTAAACTTCATACAGTACACAAGGCAACTCCTCACAACAAATGTCCCATGTCAGTGGTGCCAAGGTGGAGAACCCTTGAATAGCAAATGAAATCGGTATCATGGGACTTTCCCCTTCTCACCTCTACACTAGTGTTAGTTGGAGAAGCACCTCGGTGGATGCCTCAACTTCGGCTGATATTCAGGTTTTAAAACCCTGGACCTCCAGGGTTCTAGGATACACGTCCCATCATTGGCTCTTTGTGCCCAGATTTAGACAACGTTTCTTTCTCCTTTTGAAGTTGTCTGCTCCCATGCACACCGAGAGTCGCAGAAACCCTACATAGGTCCTGATGGGCTGGCATTAATTGATGGGAGTGGGATTTCTTTGTTTCTGTACAGTGTTGGTATGTCCACATATCTATTGTTATTCTGCTGTCCCCCAATTTCCTTCATACACTCTTCGATTCTTTCCCTCTTGAAAGCATACAAACTACAATCTTTGCTGGAATTGGGACCCAATTGTTCTTCGTCTGATGATTTTATTTGCTTTCTGACCCAGGCATATTTTCACTTTAATATGTCCCCCAATTTTATTTTGCCTTGCATATGTCTTTCATATGAAGAAAAGAAATGAAATCATTAAATTTGGAGGCTGTCAAGATTACCCACTGTCTGAATTATCCCCCCTTACTTTGTAATTCCAAAATAAATACGGATTTTTATGGTTTATTTCTTCTAACTCTATATTTTTTACAACATTTGGTATAACTGACCCACTCTTTAAGGAGAAGTAGCTCCGATTGCTCCCACTGCAGATTCTGTGTGGGGTATTGAGTAAGTTCTCCTCCTTTCCTGGAGCTTGACAACAATTGGTAGAGTTTGCACCTGCTCGGACAGAAAGACCGAAGGACACTTTGGAAACAGCTATGGTTTCTCCTTTATGATTCCTAGAGACAGTATCCTACGCTGCATCCTTTCATTCGAGTTTAGGTTTCCAAGCATTTTGATGAAGTGTTTTTTTACTTCAGCCTGAGAAGGCGACTTATATACTTTTTTTTCTAAAGCAACTCCAATTCTTCTAGTGATTTAAAAAAAACGAAATCCCACCATCCTTCTCTGAGCGCATCCCCAATCTGACTTCTGTTCTGACACCATGTTCAGAGCTTGTGCCTTTCATCGCATAGAGCCAACAGGGGAACGTGGAGGAAGAGCCACTCCTGAGCTTGTGGACAAGCCAGGTGAATTGTAAAGGTATTCAAGAGTTTTAATTTTGTCTAGCGTCTTCTCTTTATTCCAAATGTACCTGTGTAAATCTGGGTACTTTACAGAAACAAATCCACAGAAACTCATGGATAAGGGAGAGTTTTATATAAAGGGTAAGTGCACATCAAGAAAACATCCCAAGCCAGTACTGCCCAAGCCCACAAGTCCAACATTACCCATATGTCTGACACCAATCCACAAAGTCCTCCTCC
>NW_022103915.1:76884101-76900246 GCF_000313985.2 Echinops telfairi | reverse complement strand
ATGGATGGATGGATGGATGGATGGATGGATGGATGGATGGATGGATGGATTGTGATAAGAGCTGTACAAGCCCCCAATGAAATGATTTTCTTTTACAAAAGAACATAAATTTATTTTATCACATTCAGAAAGTTGCTGTTGTTGTTGTAAGACACTGTCCATCCTAACTCTCAGTGGCCCCATGTGACAGTGCAGAACTCCCTCAGAGGGCTTTCTAGGCTGTAATCTGTACAAAAGCTGATTGTTAGTCTCACCAGAGGAAGAAAACATTAATGAGGAATAAGTGTTCCTTGAAACAGGAAAGTGGACTAGATAGATTCCATTCACATAACATGTTATTATGTAAGTTGTGAACAATATTGTCGAGAAAAAGATGTTTGCTTTGTAGATTTTCCACTATTATGAATCTTAAAGAAGCCTAACCCTATTCATAAGAGGACAGGAGGATGTACCTGAAGGATCCCTGGCCACCTTCTCTGAATGAATTGGACCCAGGAAACTGAGAAAAAGGTTGTTATCGTCCATTGCCCTTCTCACCCACGGTGACTTCATGTGTCACAGAAGAGTTATGCCCTCGTCGTGATTGGGAGAAAAAGATGGAAGAGTATAAAGTAACAAGGGAACAGGGGAAAGAGAGACGAGGAAGAGAGACTGGGGAGAAAGGGATTTGGTCCTAAAGCCATATGATCTGGAAAGGGAAAGTCATGTTAGCAGCAACTTTGGAGTTGGGGGCTCATGATGAACTACTCTAGCTTTTCTCTTCTCCTAGACACCCTCAGTCCTGGTGGTTAAGATGTTGGGGTGCCAAGCCACAAGTTCATCAATTCAAACCCATCAGCCTCTCCGAGACAGAGCCCTGGTGGTGTGGTGCTTAAGTGTTGGGCTGCTATCCGCATGGAGGGCAGTTCAAAACCACCAGCAGCTCTGTAGGAGAAAAATTGGCTTTCTACTCCAGTAAAGAGTTACAGTCTTTGAAACCCACAGGGGCTTGCTATGAGTCAGCATTGACTTAATGGCAGTGAGTTGAGTGAGAGCCTCTCCCAGGAAGACAAAATAATGCTGGTTGCTCCATAAAGATTTACAGCCACAGATGCATTACAGTGTTCTTAAGAGTCAGGGTCAACTCAGCGGCATTGGTTTTGCTTTAATTGGTTACAGGCATCACATGCAACACTGTATGTTACACTCTCCCTCTAGTATGAGCTCTAGAACTGAGGCAGACTGACCAAAGTGATGCCATTTTGTTGACTGCTGAATGATCTGCCTCCCTTCCCTTCTCAACTTCCCTGCTGGTGATTGATTACCATTGTAATTAATAGCATTTTTCCTTTTGATGTTGTAGCCAGGATATTACTATTCTTATTTTATTAATCAGGATGTTGTAGTCAATCCTGTACCCTGTAATGCTCACTAACTCTAAAGAGTGTTAACATTAATTTTGCTTTCTACTTTTGTCCTATGCGTGCTTAAGTCCCTGATAAATGATAAATGAGGTTTTGTCTTTATAAACTCATAGAGATGTCTACTTGGGACTACAATCTAAAGAATCACTTTTAGAGTCTTGCCGTCTGGTTATAACCAAATAAAAGACTCTTCTAAACTTCAAGACTGTGCCTGTCATTTATTTGCACCTCCAATGAAACCTCGCTCATAACTCCCTTCAGCAGTGACGGCAGTGATCCCTAACCACCCAAACAAGAATGGACTACAGAGAATGTGGGGAGGAGCTACTCGTGAGACTTTCATGTCAGTTTGACTTCGGGGTCTGTAGGTTCTGTCTGAAAGTGTAAACAGTATTTCCTGCTTGAACCTGCGGTAAAAAAAAAAAAAAAAGTTAGAAAAATACTATCTTACAGAATCTCTCTCCGGTTCATGAAGGAAAAATATTTTATTTTCTTACTCCCCCAAAATTTCCTCCAAATCTTATAATATAAAAAACACTCTGATTTTTTTTAAATGGTAAAATCATCCTTTTTTTCTCATACCTGAAATGCCTCCTTTTCAAACCTTTCTAAAGCAGGAAGGGAGGGGATGAGAGGGAGAGGAGGGGAGAAGGGGGAGAGGGAGACAAACTGACTGAAGTGCAGTGCAGTGAATTGTTTTACAGTTGTACAGATTGTACAGATCACTGTACAACTCAGGGGAGTTACAGTTATACAGATTACAATTGTACAGTTGTACAATTACGGTACAACTATACAACTCCAGGGACCAGGAATGTGTTGACCCAGCTCAGGGGGGCTAAATGGGTTCTGTTCTAACTCTGGATGAATAGAGTCAGTGCAAGAAGAATTGCCAAGGAAGTGAATGGAGACAAGCTATGGCAACATGGGAAAGAAAAACCTGGATCCATATCTGGGATTTGGATTCATGCTGATGCTTGCCAAATATTTAGTCATCATTATGGGTTTGCCCCCTTTGTCTCTTTAAAGTGTGCTTATCAAAGTAGTATTAAACATCCATTGTATGGACATGGAAGCAACCCTTACATTTGTAGTGCCACCCTACCTACCCTTTGCCTTTAGGGCAGTGTAACTATAATGCTAAATATAGAGGCTTAAAATTGATTTTGTTTAAAATCTTAAACCTATATCCCTTTGTAAGCAACTAGATTTAAACTACCCCATTCTTCCAAATTATGTAGCACCTACTCACCTTCTTCCCAACTTCCAAGATATTGTTAAAATTCTGTTGTGATTTTTCCTCCCTTCCATGTGGCCATGAGATTTTATGCTTTGATTGATGTATGATAGTCTGTCTTAGTTATTTAGTGCTGCTATAACAGAAATAACACAACTAGTGATTTCAATAACAGGAATGTATTTTCTCACACTTTCAGAGACTGTAAGTCTGAAATCAAGAAGTGAGCTCTAAAGAAAGGGTCACTTTCTGTGTTACCTGTCAGGGAAAGCCTTTGTCTCCTTTCAGCCTCTGCTGGCCATGGGGATTGCCTTGTGTCTTGACATCAATCTTCCCCTGGGTATGAGAGGTTCTCCGATGTTACAAAGGATGAACTTCGGTACTTTCAGCTCTTCTTTCTTGTTGAGTGTCAATTCCCTCATCTAAGATCCCTTCTCTCTCCTTTTATTTCTTGGAAAATGGAAGGTGTGACTTGAGTAAGGGCACACTTGCGTCCTTGAGTAAGGTGAGATTTGAGCTACTGCCCTCTATTAAGGCTGTGATTCAAGATAAGATCCACCCTAGTCCTAACCCATGGCATACAACAGTTAGGGTTTACAATGTTGATCACAAAAATGTAGAATAATGACATCACATCACAATATGAAGAACAGCCACACAATGCTGAAAGCCATAATCTAGTCAAATGGTACCTGTGTGGGGGAAATGTAAGTCATTCTAAAACATGGGTCAATTTATTGTCAGGAAGAATAATATCTTCCACTGATCTTGTGTAAATACAATTTCCTTTGGGTATTCCAAAAATATTTTCAAAAATAATTTCAGGCATCTCTCATCTTCCCACTTATTCCATTTATTAATTTCCCCCCAAATTTATTCCATCAAAAGGGAAATATTGTTTGCATAGGTGTTAATAAATTATTAACACTTCATACATAACACATATTGCACAACATAGAGTTTACCAATTTAGAAAATGTAACAACTGAGAAAATTATATAGTGAGGAGGCTAATGTTTATTTAGAACAAACGAACATACATTATTATTTGTGCCTTATAGATGGGAAAATTGAGGATTGACAAGCTTAGTAACTGTCTGAAGTTTTAAGTTCTAAAGTCCATGTCCTTCTCCTTCCACCTCCTACTTCTTCCTCTGCCATAAGGTGCTTATTAGGATATTCATCCGAAGTAAACAACAGAAGAATGCAACACCTTTACATGTCTCCTTTTTCTATTGAAATAATGAGAAACTAGAACGCCCACATTTTTTTTTCTAACCTCCTGGCTCTCATAATTGATATGAGAACTGAATCACATAATAAAACAATTTTTATGAGCCAAAGGGCTTTAGAAAAACTCATGGGAATCATTTATCATAAAGACTTGTTCACAGCCTACAGTGCACCTTGACTTGGGACTACACGGCCAGGACTGAAGCCAGCAGAGACAGTTTGTTGATCCAAGAGCTTCATCCGAGTCTCGCGGCGGTGCTCCAGGATTCACCAGCTTGCTTGTCTCTCGGCTCCTGCTATTATGAATGCTCAATGTTAGTGGATGAAGGGAGGATTTGGTGTGGGTGGCTTGCTTCTTCTTTTTGTTGTTGTTAAATGTAGCAACAAACAATCAAATCAAAGGAAGAGGAATACAATGAACATGGGTCGTGAATAAACAAAAAGGTTAGGATTCTAGTATTTAGTGTGATTTCTGGGGAACTATTAACTCCCCTGTGATTGGCAGATTTAACAGTACCTTTTGCTCCCTATTCCAGCAACTATGCAATTATTCCAGGTGTTGTAGTGGAATGACTCTATCAAATTTTATAGGATTAATCAGCATGTAAATGTTGGCAGGCTTCGACTGAAATCCAGACTTCAGGTGCAGAGGGAAGGAAGTACTTTTCCATTGTTTTTAAAAGAGATTTATTTAAAAATTGGGCATGATATCTTTGTCCTAAGATAGGCTTTATTTTATTATTTTTTACCCAGAATAACCTCTCCCTAAAGTGTACAAACCATGACCTGTGTATTAAAAGGTAAAAACGATGTCAGAATTTATAGTACACATAAAAAACACAAATTCCAGTTCCCTCATTGAAATTTTGGGAAGTATTTTCAACATTTCTTCTGTTGGTTATAGTTCCAAAGCATGTGATCATCCCACACCAAAAGCCCAACATGGCCCCTGCATCTGTGGACTCCGCTGTAGTGTTGTGAAAGAAGGAGAGAGTGATTTGGGACCCTCTGAGGGGAACAGAGCAACAATGGGGCCCATTGTCTGATTATGTAATTATTTGGCAGAAGCTCTTCTGCTCATGAACTTGCAATGGCTCCTAATTGCCTCCAACAGTGTTTTCAAATATCAGTCCTGCCAAATATAATTCAGGCACTCCCTCAGTCATAGTGCCTGTCTACAGCAGGATCACTCAGTGCTCCTGGGGGACAAAGGGGACAAGGGGGAAGTGGGCAGTGAAGGTTGAATAAGTTCTCTGGGAAGTTCTTCACCCTCCTCCCAACTCTGGCACCAGTTGAGAAGCATTGATTTGGAGTACAGAGCTCAAATTTCTCAGTTTACTCTTCAGTGTCCGTCAATTCCCATCCAACCTATCTACCCGGTCTTACTTCAGTGCCCTGCTCAAATATAAAATCCATTCAGGCTTCTTAACTCTAAGTGTATTCCTGCCCCTACTATTTTTTTCTTTTTGTCTCCTTCCAAACATTTCCTAAATTTCCAGGGCTGGCTCAGTGTCACCTGCTCTAAGATACATTTCTTAATGTCCCTAAGAACTGGGATCTCTTGTGTATGATGATGATTCAATCAATATGGTAGACCTAAAATGGACATCATTAAAGTGGACATTGTACATTGTCTACATGCCAGATTCACGTGGTCTGCGCTGACTAATTGCTTTAATAGCGCTATCATTTTGCTAAAATGCCTTTTAGATTGTCTTATTTTTGTTTCATTTTCATCCATGTTCATAGTAATTTAGGAACATATTTCATTCTGATCCCAAGGACTAAAGCATAATACTAATAATTTCTATTTTGAAGGACAAAATAGGAGGTGGAACGCTAAATAAATTTAGACATCCTTGAATTCCTTCCTTTGGTTTTATAGGTATAAAAAGATCAATAAGGTTTTTGAGGAAAAGACACATAGAAGAACATTTCTCAGTATACCCCACATCCCCGAAAATAAGACAGTGTCTTATATTAATTTTTGCTCCCAAAGATGCACTAGGTCTTATTTTCAGGGAAAACCTAATTTCCCAAGAAGAAGAATACGGTACACATTTATTGTTTATTGTTTTATTAAAAGATACCTTGCACTTCCTGTCTGCTCCAGCTGCACTGCGGCCAACAGTGAGCTGCGCCTGCCGCTACGGTCCAGAGTCCAGAGTTACGGTAGCTTCGGGGGGCCTTATATTTGGGGAGGTCTTATTTTCGGGGGATGCCTTATATTTCAGAAAGATGCAAAACTGTAAGTAAGTCTTATTTTCGGGGGATGTCTTACTTTAGGGGAAACAGTAATATAAATATTTATGCATGTTTAAAGATACTTTTATTTTTTATTCTTTTTTATTAATTGCTATTTAATACATATCATATCCTTGCATAGCTCACTAATTGGATAAATGAATTTTAACCTAAATTGGATAAATGAATTTTAACCTAAATTTTTAACCAAGTTGCTATAGTATAGGAACAAAAAGCTCAAATGCTAATGGCAATGGATAAGGGGGGAATGAGTGCAAGAAGTTGAAATGATAAAACATTAGATGTATATCACATGATGAATCCTGACTTCTCATCTTAAACTGGAAAAGCAGCTCTGGATTAGAAATTGGACTGGAATCTGAGAAAGTGGTGGGAAGACCATGAAGGCAGTCTTGGCAGTCTTGAGGAAAAGGGAGTGGCTGTGAGAGGAATTGGACAAGGACATGAGGCTTCAGCCATGTTTGGACCCTGAGGAGCGACAGAGAGCACTGACCCGGCTGATTGAGCAGGTCTGAGTGTTGTGAGCCAAGAACTAAGGTGAGCAGATGTCCCGCTTTTTAACAATTTGTCCCGCGTCCCGCGGCGTTTTAAAAAATTCCCGATTTTTGGAAAGAACACACGAAAGCTAGGGAACGGTGGAAGAACGGGAAGGAAATAATACGGTTTTCGGCTGCCCTGTGGCTATTTCGTCAGGATATGAGTTTTATATTATTTTTGTTAATTTTATAATGGTAAACTTTAATAATAACAAATAATTGTTGAGAATTGATTACCGAGAACTGCTTATCAAAGTTCGCATTGTTGATCAGTTGTTAGAATTCGACCACCATTATTTGGACTTAATGAACAATGGCATTTTTTGGCATTGGCAACGACGAAAACATTTTGTAACTGTCTCTCAGACGATACACATCGTACTGCGTGCTAGTGCTAGTTAAACAAGTGATGTCAACAAATCAGCCATTCAGATAATTTAGGTAAGTGATTTATTATTTTCTTGAATTTAGCAGACAGTACTGGAATGACGTGCAAAAATCATTCAATCATATTACTAAAAATGTCCCATATAGTAATATTTCTGAAAATGATCTTTTTAATGAGGTATCATTATGAAAAAATATACAGTGAACCCTCGCCACTTCGCGCTTCAACTTCCTCGGCTTCACTCTATCGCGGTTTTGGCGTAACAGCACCCACTGCCTACACCTGCTCCTTAAGAGGAAAAAGACGGCGACCCACCTATAGAGTACATCCCTTAAGTCATTTCATAGGCTATTGATTACAGTATTTGTAAGAACTATGTATAATAATACTGCATGTGAAATATGTAATACTGTAAACTAGATGCCATAAATAATATAATAAATAATAAATGATAATTGTAACGTCCAAAATGTTTTACTGTATTTTCCCTTTTTCGTTTAATAAATTGGATAATACGAGTGTAATGGTGACTAAAGGGTGTTTTTTCATGTCCTCTATGCTCTAACTACGAAAATATTTGATTCAAGAGTAAGGAATCCTACTTCGCGGAATTTCATTTATCATGGTAGGGTCTAGAACCGATTAACTGCGATAAACGAGGGTTCACTGTATTGATAAGGAAAAGGTTAAATCTTGGGCATCAGCAAAAATCACAGTAGAGAACAAATGGTTAGAAATATTTTATCATTTTGAAACAAACCATGTTCCATACAATAATTCACTCAAAACTGTGGAATACGCGCTGTCCTTACCAGGAACTAATGCTGTGGCTGACCGTGTTTTTTTCTACGGTAAATAAAGTGTGGACATCAGAATATTCACAATTAAGTGTTGAGACTTTGAAAGCCATTTTATGTGTGGAATATAATTTAACAAATTCTTGTGAAAATTTTCATGACCTTTTAAACAACGACAGCAATCTCCTAAAAAAAATTCACTCAAATGAGAAACATGCCAAAGAATAAAAGTTTTAATGTATTATATTTGTAAATTGTACTTATGTTGAAATTTTAAAAATATATTACAATACTATTTTTGCATTCTATGAAAATTTTTGTTGCTCCATATAGACCAAATGTTTAATCACCCACTCCCACCCCCGGTCAATGGTGTCCCGCTTTACCAATGTTAAAATCTGGTCACCTTAGCCAAGACAGGAAAATGAATTGTACTTTTCACTTGCCTAGAGAGTAAATATACTAATCAAAATTACTTATTGAATTATTCGCAGGAAAAGGTGACGTTGTGTCTGTTGAAATGTGTTAGGAATTATGATCAGCTCATTCTAGGACTAGTAGCATGTGGGCTTGAGTTGTTATTTAAGTGATTCCCATGTGTCTGGCTCAGCTAGATCATACCTGTGAAAGCAAAGGCCTTTTCTTCTGGAGCAACACCTCACTGAGACAGCACTTAGCTTTGGGGCATTCAATAATCAGGAAAGGAACCTAAAGAAAAAGACTTTTGGATAACCATAATAAATGCACCCCTCCCTTTCCCCATATGGACTCACATTACACAGTAATAGCATCTGAATTTTCATCAACATTAATTTCATTTACTGGGTATCATGAGCATTCCTAGGAACCAGAATGGATGGAAATTTGTACCTGTCAGAGTACACTAGGTTGCACTGCTATTAAAAATAAAATTAAAAACTCAATAGCTTAAGACAGCAAACAGGTATTTCTTGCTCACATCGTATGTCCTTTATGGGTCGACCGGACAACTGTGCCTCAGAGTCACTTGAGACCTGTTTGAGAAGTACTTCATGGGGATACAGTCTTCTTGGTTCATTCGATCCGAGGAAAGAGACAGTATATGGCACATAGCTTCCAAAACACCCAACTGGAAGCATACATATCACGTCTGTCCACATTTTGGTGGTCAAAGCAAGTCTAGTGACTGCGTGAGTTCAAGACCTCAGGGAATCACATGTGTAGAAATGACAGAAACAGGAAGTATTCAAGTACAGTAGATAGCATTTCTCTATGGCCAAGGGGTCGATTCCCACTCAAGGCAACCCCCATGTGTGACAGAGTCGATCCGTGCTCCACCCTCTTTTCTTTCTTTTTTTGGAAATTGATTGCCAGCCCTTTCTTCCAAGGGGCCTGTGGGTGGACTTGAACCTCCCAGATTTCAGTTAACAGCTGAGGGCACTAATCATTTGTACAGCCCAGCGACTGCTGCATGCACTACACAGATGTAAAACTTTAATATTATCATGCTACAAAGTACCCTGTCAATTAATTGTAAACACTCATAGTCACTGGCAGATAGTTGCTCAGGAAAGGTAACTTTCCAGAGTTCCCTATTTTCTCCTCATGGAATGATGAAAATTCCTAAGAAGTCCTTGCTGACCCTCCTGGCCTGGGATGCATGGCCCAAGGAGCTGTCACCGTGTCCTCTGTTGACTTCAGCATTGCATTGCCCAGCTTGCTTGGTAATTGACACCTCTAGGACGAGGGTTGGGCCGAAGGCTCCTTAGCCAATAGTTGACCGATACCCAAAGGCTTCTGCCATCCGACCATACTTTAGAGGCTACGAAGTCACTTCCTGTTGCCAAAGACTATACCTCAGACTCTGACCTTTGCGTTACAAGTGTGACCCTGGGAGACTAATACAACTCCTGGCATTTAGGGTAAATCCTTGTCGTGGACACCAACTACAAACACATGATTCCATGCTTGCTTAGACATTTTGTCACTATGAACTACTCTTAAATGTTATAGAAGTTAGGTTGTTAAATGACCCTAGTTAAAACAACTGACACTGGTTTTACTGTTTGTTTTACAAATGTTTCGTAGGTTTTACATATATCTCATGGAAAAGTGACAATATAAAATTTCAATGAATTCATTGGGCAACGTAGTTTAAAAAATATTTTATTGTGTTTGACGTGAAAGTTTATGTAAGAAATTAGGTCCCTCTTTGAAACTTTTTGATAGAACGTATTCTATAACATTGATTACATTTCTCATACTGTGTCCATTTCCTCTCATTATTTCTACTCTGTTCTGTTTCCACTACTCTAGCTCCCTACTCCCCCACTTGGATTCTCATCTTTGTTGTAGAGTAAAGGTCAACACTTTGAACTCATATAGTTGATTAATTTAAGGAAGCCTGGGAAATGTATATCTGAAGGGCAATTCTTCAGGTTTGTATTTTAAATGTACTTATGTGCCAATATAAAATTCCCTCAGAATCATTGCACTGTCCTACTGTAAAGACCACATTTTAAAATACTGGTTCCATGCTTTAAGAGATGATATGGTGATTTTAACATTAAACAAAAACCTCTGGCCTAATTCAAGCAGCACTTACATTATTCTATCAGAGACTGATCTTGTCCGGACCACAAATCCAAGAGTAGATTGTACATGAAAGACATATCAAAATCCTATAAATTATAAATTATAAATTTCTGTAAAGCCCTGTAATTTCAATAGAATTTATATGATTGCTTTTCTCTTCTTGGGAATTTTCTATATTTGGATTGCTAAATCCTAGTTAGTTCTTGGGGAATAATTCTCAGTTAATTAGTTAACTAATTATAGCCTACAGGTAAAATCCCTTTTAACAAGCACATAAAAAACAAAGGTTTTACATACCAAAAAGTCTTAAGTGTAGTGTTTGGTTAATCTTTCACCAGAAAAAAATATTCTTTAATGTGCACATTTTATGATCTTGCAAGTCTAATGGTCACTAGAAAACGTCTGATTGTGTCCCTTCTACACACGGAGAACAGAAAGTGAGAGCTGATTGGGATGTCACTTTGCCCTAACCGTGAACTAGTCTGACGTCACTTTTTCCCCAGTTCTTTTCTCCCTTCCTAAATTTTCTCAAACCAGCTAGATTTCCCAAAAGCATTTTGAACGAAAAATCTACATACAAAAAGCTACACAGTAATCATGTAACGGAGTAAGGCAAACGGAAAACCTGCTTCTTCTCCCCTTCCTTCCCAGAGTTGAGACAGTATCATCAACTTTCTGGGAAAAACCTCCTATCTAGCGTTCTTGCCAGGTTCGATGAATTTATTTGCCTTTCTTCATTAGATAGAAAACAGATTTTTTTAGACCCTACAAAGGCCATTTGAACAAAATCTTTGCACAACACAGCTGTGATTTCACAGGAAAACGCTCCTCTCAACCACACTGCATGAACTTATCATTCATATCCATTAGTAGGACAGACTTTGAATTTCTTGCAGAATTTTTCCCTAAGGTAACTTAATTTCATAATTTCCCCCCTCAGACATTGATAAAATTCCTGAAATTAGGTTTTTCTAAACTGTGAGGAAAATATATATGTAACATTTTTGGGTTTATCAATTTGACTGGATCAGGATTCTGAGTGGTTTGGCAGTGAAAACCTAGTAATTCCCCATGATGCAGCCTAACGCAATATAATCAGCTCAGTAGTAGCATCCGCTATGATCAGCCTATTCGTTGTAAGAAGTTTAGGGTGGGATGCAGCATCCTTACTCAGGTCACAACCCTGATGTAGTCAATTGAAAGAAGGTTTCCTTAGCGGGGTGGGATGCTTCCAATATGAGTGGACACTGAAAAAGCTTGCTTGCTTTTTGCTGGCTCTGAACCCTGCATGTGGCTTATTGACCTCCAGTTCTTTGACCTTGAGCCAAGCACCTGTCACATGGCCTGCCAATCCTAGGAGTTTTCAAGGCAATAAATCTTCATGAGACCTGATAGCCTCAACTTTCTCCCTTGAAGTCTCTGGTGAGTTTGAACCAAGGACCTGTGGCAAGTAGTCCAATACAAATACATCAGTTAATCTGCAGTCTTCCTTATTTGTTGTCCAATTTTCATATGCATATGAGGTGATTGAAAATATGAGGGCTTAGGTCCAGGGTCACCTTAGTCCTCAAAATGACATCCTTAATCTTCAATATTTTAAAAGGTTGTATAAAGCAGATCATTAGGTAAAAGTAAATAAAATGTAAATAAAAGCTACTTCACAACCACTAGGATGGCTAGCATAAAAAAGAAATCAATTAAAAAGGAAAATGACAAGTGTTGGCAAGGATATAGAGAAATTGGAGCTCTCACCCATTGCTGGTTGAAATGTAAAATGGTGCAGCTTCTGTGGAAACAGTTTGGTGATCGGTAAAATGTCAAACACAGGATTATCATATGACCAATAAATTCCTAGAATTAGAAGTAAAAGTCCTTCAATAGAAGTAAAAGCAGAGACCCAAACAGCATTATCCATTGCAGCATTATTACCCATAGCACAAATGTAGAACCAACCCAAATGTCCAGTATCAGACAAATTAATGCACAAAACATAGTCTATAATATTCAGCCATAAATAGGCATGAGGTTCTGTGTTAGTCTGGGTGGACTAGAGAAACAAATTCATAGACACGCATATGTGTATAAGAAAATGCTTTATATAAAAGAGCCCAATTGCATATTAAGAAAACATCCCAGTCCAGTCCAGATCAAGTTCATAATTCATTATTAGCCCATATGTCCAATACCAGTCCATAAGTTCCTATTCAGACTCATGCAATACATGCAATGATGCTGAGTGCAGGAAGATCACAGGCTGGTGGGTGGAAAGTCTTATGGATCCAGGGGCGATGGCATCATCTTAGTGCTGATGTGGGTCTCCACGTGGCTCCTCCAGCTCCAAGGCTCTGGCTCCATCAGCACGTCTCTATGTGGCTTGTCAACATGACCATCTCACAGGGAGACTATGTATAGCTGGCCTCCAGTCAGCTATTTATCTCCGTAGCGCCTCTAAATGGGACCATCAAGCTGTGACCTGATTGGCAGGCTAGACCCCACCCATTTGCAAGTTGACAGATTATGTAACTGCCAACAGGTTCTAATACATATTAATCACATGGATGAACCTCAGACCCTCAGTGAAATTATATTAAGTGAAATAAATCAGTCACAAAATATAATTATCGCATATTATTTCTGTGAAGTATGCAACACAGGCAAATGCATAGAAACAAAAAGGAGATCCGTGATTACCATGGCTGCTTGGAGGAGGACTAGCAGTGGCTGGTCAAGAGGTATGGCGTTTCTGATTGGGAAGATGAAATACTATGGACACAATAAATAGTGATGGTTACACAACGCTGTTAATACGGTTAGAGCCACTCAATCGTGCACTGTGTGGTTCAAATGGAAAAGTCTCTTGTACCTATTTTACTACAATACAAAAGCTGTAACAATAAAAATAAATAAAACCATGAAGGTGCTCAGGTCAGGCTCAGAGCCCACCTTCCAATACAAAAGCAGCCATTCAATTGGTTTCTATCACCTTGAGCACTTCTGCCTCCTGGTGCTAGCTAGCCTACCATGGCAAGTACCATAGGTTCTTCTGCCTCCGTTATTTGTTCAACTGAAGGTCCCACCCAATTGCACGTTTCCTCTGTCCTACCTATTCAATCTGCTCATTTGTCAGTGTGAACTCTGACCTGAATTCTCTCCTGGCACACTACTCAAGGGTAGGAATTGTGACCTCTCAGTTCTCTCTATCCCGGGGACATTACATGTACACAAGAAATGAAATAGAATTGCTTTTAAAATATGAAAAATGTCTCAGGGTGGAGAAAAAGCTGTGAAGAGAAAAGAAAATTTAAATATCTTCATTCTGGGACTTTCTATGCAATAATGTGTGGAGGTGCATTTTATTTATTAAATATAAACTCTTTTAAAATACAAATTTTGGATGTTTTCTGCCTAAAAGAAAATATGAGCTTGTAGTCCTAAGAACAACTTGTGATAGCTTTTAGAAAATTTGACAGGTTTTCCATAAAAGCATAAATCAAACTTGAGACTGAGTTAGATACTTATGCTCATCGATATATGCTCTTTTGATAGAAGACCATCACACATCTTTGAAATTTTTAGAACACCTTTGGCAATATCAGTGCATCTTATATTTTTTATAAAACATAGCCTGTACATCAGGAGATAATTCAGATATCCTTTTGTCAAACTCTTTACCATTCCTTATGACAAAATTAATAAAACTAGAATACTTCCTGCAGAATCTCTGAACGTCAGCAAACATTGCATATTCAATAGGGTACCATGATCGTGTCAGTTTGCCCACAAGAGTGAAAGCAAGTTAAATCAGTCACTCCAACACAGCACCTTTTTGAACATTTAGGATGTTAGGATGCAATGTGAATCACCATCAGGACAATTCCCAACCTCTCACAGTATTCGAGGCACACCTTCGACAATTGTTGGCATGCAAGCAGAGAAATTGTCAGAAAAACGCAAGTGTATTGACTAAAATGCCTGTCCAGTGTCCCCTTCATGATAGCCAATGTGGTCAAGGTCCAAATTTTACTGCACACCAAAATAGTTACAGCAAAAATGATGTTAGCCTGGAGGAATTTTCCATAATCTTTGAACAACATGACTATTTTAACCTTAGATTTATTGAGAATTAATGATCAACTCTTACAGCTTGAATAACATTAAAGTTCAGACACTGAAATTTTTCCCCCCAAGTAACCAGGGCATACATTTCTCTATTCCTCGCCATCCCTCTCACCTGCTCAGAGCTAATTCTTCGAAATGAAATATGCAGGGCCTACCCCATGAAAAGGTGCCATTTATAGCCCAAAGGTAAATAAAAACAACAATTTCTGAGGCTGATCCATCGGAAGCCGGCAACTCTGCATGGACTTTGGGTGGGAGTTGGAATGCTTGTGCCTCAAGCAGTCTACCTTCTTCGTGGTTTTATTCTTGTCTCCCAGAGGAAATTAGACTTTTTCCCACCCGATACACAAAAGATCATAAGATCAATCTTTTGTTTCCTTCCCATGACTACAGTACCTAATGAGTTTCCAAAAAATTAAGAAAAATAAAATTAAAACTCCCTTTTGATATAATCTAAGATGTTTATTGAGAGTTTTTGTAAGAGTTCTTCCTCTGCAGATGAGTAGAAATACTGATGGCAATAGCCCCAAAGGGACATTCCTTCAACTTCCAAGCTCTGTTTCCTGGGACGAGGCGTCAACCACCTGATGGAAACAAAAGTATACATTCAGAATAGCACGCAGGTACCTGTTTTTCTCAGCAACATAATTCAGCCATTGTAATTACTTTTTAACAGAATTGGGCTTCACACTGTGGGATAATGAGCTGGAAAATGTATTTGTTTTAAATAAAGGCATTTTCACACTACAAGAACACACAAACATCTAAGAAACCCAAATGCGTCCATCCAGCATGCCTGGTAAAAGAGCCAATTTGATGTTATTTCCAACTGCGTAGAAATAATTTGCTACAAATGCAGGCTACAATGCAAACAGGTGCTTCTTGAAAGAAACCCCATGTGTCTGGAATTGCCAAGGACCGGGACAGCTGGGAAGTATGAAGATGTTCTCTTTCTTAAAGGGGGTCCAAACTTCTGGGCCTAATTAGGTGCTACCTGCATGCAATACATTCACATTGATAGTCAATGATCATGGGACCAGGTTAGCCCCTTGAATGACCCACAGATTTCACCAGGACTCTGGATTTGCCACACACTAGGTAACACTAAGAAACCATGCATTCAACTGAGAACACACAGGAAGATGATTTCCAAACAAGTTCTGAGAAGGTAGATAAGCACGCCAGAGGCAATAACCTCCCACCTGAACTCCAGCAAGGCCGTCTTTCAGAGAAAATAATGAGACAGAGGAGAAAGGTGGAGAAGAGCAGAATGAACAACTTGAAAAATATAGATGGAGCAGCTGCAAAGAGAAGGGGAAAGTGGGGGGAATCAGAATGCTAGAGCTTAGTAAATTGAACTTTGCAACAGGAACAAATGGTGAAAAGAAAATAATTATAAATTATCTCCAAGCTTAAAGAGAAGTTTTTCAGGCAAGCAAATTCAATCTCAGCATGGAGTATTTAAACCGCTATGAAGTAAAAAGTTGGGTTTATTGGTGGACTACAAATTGAGCTATTAACTACACGGTCAAAGGTTTGAACCCACCAGTGGCTCCACAGGAGAAAGATGAGGCTGCCTATCTCTGGAAAGAT
>NW_022103915.1:76882103-76883941 GCF_000313985.2 Echinops telfairi | reverse complement strand
TAGTAAGAGTTTAACCATTTCAAATCTTCCTTCTTGCAGATTTGACTTGTTTTTGAAGCATCCTGACTGCGAGAAAAATGGGTTGCTCAGCAGAAAAATCGACTCTGAAGTGAAGAGAGCATACAGTACAAATAAAGTTTCCCCAGAACGGCACTACTTTGCCCTGATCTGCTTTGCGGCTCAGAGATTCCAGGTAATAAATAAAGAAGCCCAAGAATGCACTGGATAACATTCCAATCTTCCACAATCGATCTACCACTTACACAGTGAGGTTGTTTAAAGCAGCTCTCAGTCAAAGGTAAGAGCTACCGTTTCAGTTTGGTAGGCACATCACGAATGCATATACAGCCTAAGTATTGAAACTGATGAAATGACATCAACTGTACGTAACACATATCAGTAAAGAAGCTTTTCCCTTTTATTCTACATGGTATCAAGCATGTAAATGATGTCATAACAGAGAGAGGAGGAGAATTATTATCAGCCCAAGGCCAATTCCTATAAGATTGAGAGGTGAGATATGCTTTCTGCATCAATTCAGATGCCAGCCGCTCTTCCACGGCATGCCCTACTTCCCAGCTATGTCCAACGATCCATGCCAAAGCCCATCTCTGTGAGACTGGTCTGTGAGTTCTATGGGGCTATTGCAATGTGTCAACCACCATCTTGCTGAGGGCCAGCCTCTGTTGCTACCGCTAGGACTGACAGTCAATAAATTGTATCATAAGCTTTGAGAGCCACTAAAGTTCCTTTGTATTGATTCTCTTTGTCAGCATCAGGATATGATTGGCTCAACTTATCTTTCTACCTCTTGAGGTCTTCCCAAAATATTCTGCCAGGGTTTCTGTGAATGTCAAGGTGGTTTCCACTTCCAGAGCTACCTACAGCTTTCAACTCCTTTCTCTGCCTGGTTGATCCAGTTTATCTTCTCCCCCTTCCACGTAGCCAGTCTTTGTTCATCCATGTTGGCACAGATGTAGAAGTCAGTTTTTGTTTTGTTTTGTTTTACTTCTAAAATCACATTAAACATTTTATGAACTTACATCTGGCTTTTAGTAGGTTGTATAGCATCAGGTTTTGACAGATTACTATGAGGTGGATGGCACACATGCCTCTACCCTCCAACCTTCCTTTATTAATTTTGATACCAACCATCCCTCCCACAACAAGCTCTACTTCTTAGCTGATTTGTGCCCACTGAAATGGATTCCAAAATTCTGACCTCCATAACAGTGAAAACATAAATTTCTGTTACTTTAATCCTCTACACTTAGAGGTTGGTGGTTACAGGAACCACAGGGAACTACCCACATGTACCATCCTGGGTGCCCTTCATCTTCCTTCAGTTTCTGTCTTTTATTATTTCCTTCTATCCTGATAAACCTACTTTAGTAGTTCTCATAGGATATGTCTGTCAGCAATATATTATTTTTTCCTAAATAAATAAATCATGGCAACAGACACACAGAACTCAAAGACCATAGTCACAATTATAGGGTTTACTAGGGAAAAGTTGCAGGATCAGAAATGTTCAGGCTGAAGTCCTTTTGTCAGGCAGTATAGCCTCCTCTCTGCCACGCCCATGGGCATGTCCCTTTTGGGGTCTCAGCAATCAGTCTTGCCTCAGTCCTGCTCAGACAATGTTACCAAGTTCTTTGAGCACTGCTGATAAATACAAAAGGGCACTTCCCCATAAACCTCAGGCGCTTGACTCTAACAACTTGGTTGTTTGATTAACAACTATTTGTAGTTGTTAATCCAACTACAAGATGGGAAGCCAACCCCTCAGCCTCATAGGCTGGCCCTGCTGCTGCCTCTTCTATGATGCTCCTCTGGTG
>NW_022103915.1:76868905-76880751 GCF_000313985.2 Echinops telfairi | reverse complement strand
CAAAGAGGAAGTGCTGAAATCCTGGTGGGGACTGAGCATGATAGTGGGACAGGAGGAGAATCATGACTCTTTTTTTCTGGATGGCAGTAAGAGCTCCACTTCTGCTGCTGAGATGGCTCATTTTCGACCCAATACTCAAAAACAAAACACAAGAGAAACTTCACAGCTGTGAAGTCAATGCCAACTCATGACAACTCTGTCCCTTGGGTATCTGTATGGGAGTAGAAAAACCTCTTCTTTAACCCATTGATGTGTAGAAGGATGGCAAAATTAGCCACTTTTCATGTTTGAGTTTCAAGTTTTTATGATTAAAATGATCTCGGTTAACAGCCACTTACAATCATATCTTAATCCTCTCAATATTTTGCCCACTTTCTCTTACCCAGACCCACCAGGAAAAGTCATTTGGTGGGAATTACAGAAATTATGACTAGAAGAGCAATATACCTGTAACATTAAACATTAGATATCCCTGTTCTATAAAAGGTCTCTCTGAAAATTTTATCCAAGTTCTTTTTATATTAATCCACACCATTTTCTCTCCTTTCTTTTACCTTTGCACTTTCTTTCATCCCAAGCAATTAATCAAGGTGTTTATTACTGAAGGAAAGGTGGATTTCCTCCTCAAGAGTAATTTTGGTGTCAGTTGTTAAAAGAATTAGCTAAATTTTTGTTAAGAGAATTAGATAAAAAGATACGCAGGTTTTCCCTGGTCACAGTTGATTGGTTAACTAACATAAGATATCAAGGACCGATTTATGTTGAAAATAATTATGAAATTCTTTGATATGCAGAGATCACTTTATACAAACCAGAATCAGAGAATTTTTATGACCATAATGAATGATGGGTCCTCCGATTATGTAGTTGGGATACTACATGATACCAAGTTGTATACATTTGATACCAATAGGTATGCTTTTTCCTAGGGCTACTCTTTAGACTGAAATAACTAGGGCACCTATTCTTTAGATTAAAATTGGTCAATTAAAGGGAAACAAGTAAATACTATTTTGCCATTCCTGTATTAAAAAAAAAAAAATCCAAGACAACTCAATAGCCCTACTTGCAAAGCAGACATTTTTGTTTAATTGGTTTTTAGGAGAATTCCAACTCAAACATGTGAAATGACTATCAGAATTTAAGCATCATCATTTGTAACTCTTAATGAAATAACTGATCCAAGAAACACATATAAATATTGATGGGAAATAAATTGGAAATGAGAAAAGAGATGGATGGAGAAATTCAAATGAAGGGGTTACATTGTCATGACCTGAACCTTCTGGCCGGTCTTAGCATCACTAATATGCTACAACCAGACATTAGGTGCCTTCTGCTCTCTGGGGTCATAGTGGCTACACATGGGCTGTGAACTGTAAGGTCAGCTGTTCGAAACACATGAACACTACTTCCCAAGAGCGAGATGAGACTTCCTTTTTGTCTCCCTAGGGTGTCTGCCTTGGACATTCTAAGGGGTTACAGTCTGGGAAGCCCATAGGGGCAGTTCTGCCCTGTCGCTATGAGTCAGAATGGACTCTGTGGTAGTGAGTTTAAAAAACTCAGTTTGGATATAATGGTATATATTTTAAAAGGGCACACACATAGGTGTTTATGCCAGGGGGAAAATGAAATTACATCTTATAAAATCTCTAGAGCTAATCAAACTTACAGGAGACTCAACAAAGAAAATGAAAAATTAAATGATGCCATGAATACATAAACAGGTAAATTCAGAATGTGGAACATTCCAAAGGACAGTTTTTTTCCAGCTGAAGCATTGAAGATCATGCCATTATTTATTCTATTCTTGAAGTGTAAATTAAATAATTGGTGTTGCAAGACTTCCCAGAAAGTTCATGGCTTTGCTACCTTCTAGATATGAATATCTGACCCTTTTATTTGTCTTGGCAAAACTCAGAGTTAAAGTACACAAGATGGCATATACATGACCAGTATTTTCTTTTGTTTCTTATTTACTTTTTGGAAGTTAGGGATCGATTTCAAGTATTATTTTATAAGTATTTCAAGTCACTATAATAAAATAACAAGCATGCTGATTTAGGTTTATTTTACTTTTCAGGTGAGTTCAAAATCATTTATTTTTATAAAGCAGTACTTCCTGGATGCCTTTTAGTAGACGGGCTGGGCCTGGTTTTGTGAGTGCAAACGATGAAAGGGCATAAGCCCCATCCTCACGATGCTTATCATCCCAGGGATGAACCAACACTCCCAACACACACCAGAAGAGATCAGTGCTAAAAGAGAGGCTATACAAGATCAGTAAATGGCACATGGAGGTGCTGTATCTGATCTCTTCTGGCTTCCCTATTGCCACGAGGCAGATCTGCCTTCACCAGCCATTCCTCCAAGGGCACTTCTGTGCTGGGTTCAAGAATGCACTGCAGTGGTCACACGGGACTCATAGACAACACTCACAATTAGAGCGGGGCATTGGGAAAATTAGTAGGTGGCCACAAGTCAAGATCAGCAAACAGTTAGGATACAGTCATTGGTCCACAGCAACACCACTTCTCAGACATCAGTCAAGTTTCTCACTGTCCTCAGTCGGTCAGCCACATAATCTCTTGGCCTTTGCCTCCATGGGCCAGGAAGCCAGCCTGACTGTGACTCTCTCTCACAGGCCCATAATCTTGGGAAGAGAAGGATAAAGTACCCCATCATCTTTGCACTGCTTCTCTGAGTTCCTGTGCTACAGTTTCTGATGCATTTGGTCTTAGTGGCTTCTGCCATTTCAGACAGAGGTCTTGGATGTTCTCTTCCAAATGGCACTGTGACGTTTTGTGTGTCCCAGATGGCTCTCATATACTAAGAAACAGCTTTGATGGAGGTGTGGTTTGTCTTTCAGCTGACTATACCCGCAAGGAAAATGAACCAAGTTTTGTCTTAAGTTCCACCTTTACTAAAGTAGTCTTAAAGATTCCCCCAAGGATACAAGGGATGCGATTTGGTTCGTACCTCTACTAAGGTCAGGATTTAATCTCACCTTAATCCTCAAACAGATAACTCCTGCCTAAATGGGATCATAGCCAGGGGCAGAGACCAGCATTATAATACATTACATAAGGTATTATGGCTAGAAGGACCATTTTAATTTACTATAGCTCAACCAGTTGCCACCTAATTCCTAGTAGGGCTAGCAAGACAGGCTTCTGAGAAGTAGCTCGTCAAACTTCCAACAGAAAATTCTATTGCATAAGAAATAGCAAGTACTGAAAACAAGAGGCAAGAGAAAACGTGGTCTATTCAGAGAATCCTCGTGGCCTAATTTGGCTATAATTTAGGAAATAAGTTAAACCAGTGTGTAAATTATGACCTACATTGTGTTAAACATTTAAAATGTTATGTGGTGAACTTTGCATTGCCACTCCCTCTTTTTCAGAAGGAGAACGAGAGATAATATTTACCTATGAGCTATGGCACTTCAAAAGCTGAGTTGAAGATAGACAGGACCAGAGGCAGGGGTAGAGTTAATGACTACTACAGCTGTGATCATGAGTGAACAAGGCAGCAGCAGTCATATCAGAAAGGAAGTAATGGAGGAGAGAGCTTTAGAAATACTGAACCAAAGAATGGGGGTGTGCTCCTTCAGTACGTATCAGCTAAGAAATGCATACACACACAATAAATCCATCACTACAAAATATCTCCCCCAGAGCTTTCTTATCTGTTTGCTATATTCCAGTGAAGCGATAGGATTCCTAGAATACTGTTGAAGTATCAGAGCTTAGAAGTGCCATTATTTCAGAACAAAGGGGAGAATTGGAGTCCAGCAGGCTCTTCTCTCATCTCAGAACCAAACTTTGTTTCAGAGTTTATTTATAAAGAATGGAAGCCGGTTATTTACACTCATCAAGCATGGAAAAATAAGGGGATATGAAAACCTGGCGGCAAGAGACGTGGTGAGCTATATAACTGGGGATGAGCCCTGCATTCTAATGCCATCTTTGAACAGGGCTCTCTTGCAGCAGCACACTTGGACCAGCTGTTGAGTGGTTTCACTTACACCCGTTTTAGCCTGTGCATTTAGATAGCATGTACCACCAAGGTTCCTATCTTTAGAATATTATTTGGACCCATAAGTTATACAATACTCCGAAATGCATCTCTTCCACACCAAGTACAAAGACCAAATGTGTAGAAACTATTTCTTGCTTGCAGTGATTTATTTAAGTCTCCACCTAGATCTTGAATTCCTAAGCAGCATTTATATCTGGAGAGTATAATGAAATCATGTTTGATTTTAAGGCCTATCTATTACTGCAGGGGAAATAAAATCTAGCAGAAAGACAATAAACCTGCCTATATTTCCTTTAGGTAGCTTGAAAATATTTCCCACCAATATTTTACCTGTTCCTGTCCAAAAGTACATTTTTAAAGTGTTCCTCTTTCTTCTTAACACATTTGTTTGCAGTCCTAGAGAACTAAGAGATGCTGCTGCTAAATAAGTGGAAAATTGAAGGTTAAGCAGGAAAGACTGGTGGTGAGAGTATTTAGAGAAGTGGGAAATGAATGGACAGAAATGGGAGGAGGAGCTGTATGCCCGCCGTGAGTCCAAAAAGGAATCCTTAAAGGGTACCATCTACAAGTTCAACATCTACAAAGAACGAGTTCCCAGGTACAGATTTAGCAGTGAGTCGTCATCTTTGGAAAGACAGCCAGAATAAATAAAATGTATATTACCTTAAAAGGAAACAGATGAATTTCCAAGTACTTACTCTGTGTGGCAAAACTCCAGAACAGGATAAAGGATTCAAGCCTTTGGATCTACCACAGACTGAATTTCAAACTTCAACTCCTCCACTTACCAGCAGAATTCCTTCATGCATGTCATTGAGCCCTATATTCTTTAACAAAAATACTGAATTCACTAGGTTGTGGAGAGATTTAAGGAGCCCGGTGGCACTGTGGGCAGACTTTGAGTTACTTAGCTCAAGGTTGGCAATACAAACTCTTCAGCAGCTCTCTGGGAGAAAATGAAGCTGTCTGTTCCTATAAAGATTTACTGTCTTGGAAACCCTATGTAGGGTAACTATGCATCCGAACTTATTAGCTGGCAGACGGCTCATGGAGGTAAAGTGCTTGCAAAGCATTTTGGACAGTACCTGCCCTTTAGTGTGACTATTCAATGGTAGCTCTTATTCAATAAGACAGATGATGATTCAGGTGCCTCAGTATACTTAAACTGTGTACTCATAACTTAGTACAGATAGAAAAACATGTGCAGCACTGTGTTTGCATGAGCGGATCTGGGTCAAGCAGGGAAACTGAGAAAACACAAATGAAAATGTCCATAAATATCCCTGGCTGGATTCAAACAGGGACACAGAAAGGGTATGCTATGATTAAAAAGTACGAGATCTAATTAGTAAAAACAAAGTCAGAATTTATGATCATTATTACTATATCAAGGCTATCGCAAGATTTTTGACATTGGCAGCAATGTCAGATGTTGATACAATTTCTCCAAATAGCCCAGAAAAAAATTCTGGAGAATATAACTACCCACCTTCTTTATTCATCTATAGATTTTCCCTTACAGAACAAATGTGTTAGGTGAATGAGAATGGATCAAAAAGGAGAACCCAATCTGTGTGTTGGGAGAAGTATTGCCAGAGCACTCCTTAGAGACGAGGGTAATGAGACTTCATCTCACATACCTTTGACTTTGTTATCAGGAGCCACCAGTCCCTAAGAAGGACATCATGCTCGGTAAAGTGGAGGGGCAGCAATGCAGAGGAAGGCCCTCAAGGAGATGGACTGACAAGTGGTTGCAACAATGGGCTCAGGAGTCTGGGGGGGAAAAAAACAAAAAAAACAACGGGCTCAGACATGGGAACATTTGTGAGGTGTTTTGCTCTGTTGTGCATAGGGTCCCTATGGGTCAGAACTGACTCTGTGGCACCCAGCAGACGTTCCTGGCTAAGGATAGGTGTGAAACACAACCTTTCATTCCAGGTCACAGAATGAAGACACCTCTTTGGTGGTGTGGCCGTTTGTATAAGAGAGAATCCAAGCAGACCTGATTTCTCTTTGGCCCTTAGCCTGCTGCTGGATCTGGTTCATTGATTTCCTGTTATGTTGTCTGCCAATCCCAGGAACCGTCAGCAGACTAACAAGGGCGGATCATAAAGCCTCCCGCATTCATTTACCTCTGCATCTACCAACCTGTGCTCCACCCCAACCCCTGCTTCAGCATCTTGCTTCCTGTTCAGCAGCCTCCACAGCTACCCAAGTCAGGAGAAGCCTGACTTGAACGGGACTGGACTTGGCTACTTCTACAACTGTGTAAATCATTTCTTAATGTAAGCCTTCTTCTATGTATACATACATCCAAGCATCGCTGGTTTTGTTTCTCTAGAGGACACAATTCTTACATTAAAATCCAAAATACTATCTGTGTAAGCAGCGGATTGAGTGTGCTGGTGCTCTAGTCATAAAATCACAGGACGAATAAATCACAGCTATCAGACAGGGCATTTTTCAACCAGCTACCCTGACTTAAATGAGCTCCATTTTACTTTGGCCTTCCATTTCAATGTGTCCTAAGCACATGCTTTTAGTATCCAAGAGCCAAGTAACCTTCACTCCATGTCTAAGGATTACCATTCAGTTTGTTCCCACCAGTCTGGTAATCGCCCGTTCCTCAGGCACCTGGAAGTCCTGCAGGTATCGATTTGCATGAGCAAAGTTTTGCTGCGCAGTGCCTGGTCTTTCACTAGGAACAATAGTAATGAAATCAAATCAGTTGCCATATGCTGAAAGATATATACTTGGCAACCCCACTTTGCTCTTTCTATCCTTACCAGAGCCACAGTATAGAAAGGTGCAGACCTTGTATGTAGAGTGACAAGAAGATTAAAGGGACTCACTTCTCTTGGAAGCAATCTCAAAACTCTAAAGGATTTGACTTTAATTTCAAGATGAAAGACAAAAAATCTAAACCAGTTGCCATTTAGTCACTTCTGATTCATGGTTACTTCATGTGTTTCATAGGATTTTCAGCGACCGATTTTTGGGGAAGTAGCTTATCCGACCTTTCTTCTAAGGTGCTTCTGAGTGGATTCAAGCTCACCTTTCATGTATACACAAGTGTTTAAGCATTTTGCAACCTGCTCGATATGGTGGTTGGAGAATGCTTCTTGGATTAGTGATCCATTTCTCTATGCTTTCGGTGGTCTGGATCTCAACTCTCAAATGTTCACAACCACACGTACTCTAACCCCCAGTTAAAAAGCCTATTTGAATTACAGTAAAACATCATTAGAAGATTCTTTAAAATGCCAGAATTGGCAACATGAAAGGCCAAATCACCATGTGCCAGAGTAAGAAAAAGTTGCTGGACGTGTCACCTGCTGTTAGAAATGGGGCTGATGTAAACTGTACTAATGATTCGAATAACCTCAAACTAGCTCCAAGTTTCCAGGATTCATCAAGACATCATGTCATTGTATGGCCCCCAAACGATTTCTTAACCTCAGGACCCCTACTACATGTTTCAATACTACTCTTTAATGGCGGTCCTAGAACCACCTCTGTCCGCCCTCTCCTAACAATAGGTCAATGTCATCCGCCTGGCCTACCTGAGTCTCTGTTTCTTCGTTTATAAAGTGAGGACCACCAAAGAGAAGTGGCATGAGGAGTTTAAGCTCTAGCAGATTGGAGAACCACATTTGGGTGCCTATTCTTGGCTGTATAAGGTGAGTGCCACTCACAAGGAACTCTTGAGCTTTGAAGTGTGGCTTACTTTCAAAAGGTCCGTGAATCAAAGCATGGTGGCCACAACCTAAAAACGATGCCTGGGGGCAGGGAGCATGGATCGCAGCAGAATCTGTATGTCTCTATTAGCTGCCAGCAGAGTATTCCGCTACCTGAGAGGTGGACACCCTTGCTCTTCATTCACATTCATAGAATGTGAGCAGCCAAATCAAAGCCCATCTTGTCCTTTGACCTAACAACCCAGAAGTTGTCATGTCATTTATGATTGAAAGCAGGCTTTATATGAGCCTTAAACACTGATCTCCAATGTGCCGTGTTTACATAAGAGTCATTTACAGAACTTGTGTTAAAAAAAAAATTTCCTAGACCTCACCAGCATGTGGGGTTGGAATTGAGAATCTGGTGACTGCGGTTAGAGATTTATTCTTTGACAAATGAGGTGGTAACTCTTATTGGAATGTTAAATGTATTGTCCTTATTCAATTACACGAATGAGTTCAATTGTTACCTCACTGCATTACTAAAGGTTCACTCCTCAAAGAGCTTTTTTGAATACATGTTTCATTTAACATCAAGGAATGTTGCTGTCATACAGGCTTCTGTGGCTCCCTCCAGCGTCCTTGACCTCTTTCCTCCACAACTCACAGTCATAGGTTTTGACAAGATTGACCCACCTACGTCTCTGTGCTACCGAATGGCTCAATCCAGTCTGGGTCTCCCATCTCACAGGGACAGACATGAACTTATCAGGGAAAAAGTGCTAAGATATTTCTTGAGGCTTCTGAAAAAGAAGCTTCTTTGCTTCCTTCCTCTACCTCATACTGAAAAGATGTTCCCCTCGTCCTACCGAAGAAGAATGCGACACTTCACACCGCCCTGCTGGCTGCTGTGGGCAGAGGTTTGGGAATCATGAGATTTAGAATGAATCCAATGCTGTAAAGAACCAAATGGAGAGACAGAACCCCTCCCAGCCCCCACAGACATTACTTAGCCACTCAATCAAGTCTCTCCTGAAGCTCATTGTACCAATGGACTTCTTAGACCCAAGTATGTAAACCAAGAGATTTCCTGTTTTCAGTTGACTTAAGATGCATTTTCTATCTTTGAGAGGAAAAGTTTCCTTGCTGATTCAGGCTGCTATTATTGTCGTGTACTGTTGGGTCAATTTCAACTCGAAGTGGTCCTAAGGACAGAGGAATCACTGCGTCACAGGGTTTTCAAGGAGGTAAATCTTTCCAGAAACAGGCTGTAAACCACCAGCCTTTAGTTTAACAGGGGAGCTTTGTTCTTGGTAAGTGCCATCCAGTAGGTTCCTACGCATATACGCAAAGAATGGAACACTGCCCAGTGGTGCGCCATCCTCACAATTGTTCCTGCTCTTGAGCCCATTGTGGTGGCCACTGTGTCAGTCCATCTTGCCGAGGGCCTTCCTCTTGTTCGCTGCCCTCTACTTTACCAAGCATGATGTCCTTCCACAAGAACTCTCTCTCTTGATAACATGGTTCAAGGTTTGTAAGATGAAGTCTCACTATTCTTGCCTCTCGGGAGGACTCTGACCATACTTCTTCCAAGACAGATTGTCCTTTTAGCAGTCCATGGTACTTTCAATACTCTTAGCCAGCACCACAATTCAAATGCATCGGTTCTTCTTCGGTCTTCCTAATTCCATATCCATCCAACTTTCACATGCATATGAGGCAATGGAAAACACCAGGGCTTGGAGTAGGCACACACGATTCCTCTAAGTAACATTCTTGTTTTTTAATACTCTAAAGAGGTCTTGTGCCGTAGATTTACCTAATGCAAATCTTTTGATCTCTTAACTGCTGCTTCCATGAGCATTGGTTGTAGATGCAAGCAAGGCAAAAATCCTTGACAATGTCTGTCTTTTCTCCGTTTATCATGATATTACCTGCTGGTCAAGTTGTGAAGATTTTCTTTCATCGAGTTATTGTAATCCTGGATCTTCACCAGAAAATGCTTCAAGTCCTCCTCACTTTCATCAAGCAAATTGTATGATCTGCAGATTAATAAGCCTTCCTCCAATCCTGATCCATATTCTTCTTCATATAAGCCAACTTCTCTGATGATTTGCTCAGTGCACAGACAATAAATATGATGAGCACGTATAACCCTGACACACACTTTTTCTGATTTTAAACTATGCATTATTCCCTGGTTCTGTTTGCACAACTGCTTCTTGATCCATATACAAGTTCTCCAGGAGCACATTGAAGTGTTCTGGAATTCCCATTCTTCTCAAGGCTATCCACGGTTTGTTACGATCCACACAGTTGAATGCCTTGGCATAGTCAATAAAACCCAGGTAAACATTTTTCTGGTATTCTCTGCTGTGAGCCAAGATCCATCTGATTTCAGCAATGATATCCCCTTAGTTCAAAGCTTCATAATGTTAGCATTACTCTTAACATCATAGTCACTCTTTATAGTGAGCAACACTGTATCATCCTATTCTTATAACGTATACTTAGCTCTACAACTCTGATTTCCCCAGCTCCTTATGTATAACTTAAAAACAATAGAGTGCCCCAGTCTTTCCATTTTCCTCCTACCTCACCATCACTCCTTCTCTCTCTCCTTTTCTAGTTTTCTTTCTTCTCCTGGACCTCCAAATCCAGAAGTCTCCCAGGGTTTAATCCTTAGACTACTTCTTTCCTCCGTCATCATTTACTTCCACAGTGGCCTCCAGAAATTCTATCTCCGGTGCAACATCTTTCCTGAACTCCAAACTCACATGACAAATTTTTTATTTGATAACTATATTTGGATGTCTAATAAAGCCCCCAAATCCACTGCCATTGAATTGAATCCGACTCATAGTGACCCTATATGGGATTTCCAAGGCTTTGTAAATCTTCATCAGAGCAGATTGTGGGAGCCAGCCCACAACCGAATGGCTGTGCAACTAGAAGGCAAAATAAAGAGAAACAGATGAGGAGTGTTAGGGCTCACCTCTTACATGGAGTCAGGAACCAGAGAGAGAGAAAATGTATTCTCCAACAGGTGTATATAGTCTTGGGGCTAACAAGCCTCATCAATCACAGTCAATCACATACATAACAAGGTGGGCAGTTTCTTAACCCTTTATATCCCTGGGCTCATTGGGGGAGAAACCTAATACTAATACTGGGGGCAGGCAGAAGGGAGTCGACTGTCCCCTGAGTGGAGAAAACAATAAAACATGTCTGTTCCTCTAGATAAGGGCCTGCTGGCTGCATAATCAACCATGTGGTATCATGCAGGTAGCCTTCCAAGCCTCTTACTTAGGAGTGTAGAAAATTTGTCTGCATATACCCTCTTCCCGGTCCTCAGTTTCCCAGAGCTGATAGTCTCATTTTCTCCCATGGTGGGTTTGCATCACAGACCTGCAGTTAGTAATCCAACACTGACCTGACAGTGCCCCCAAGGCTTCTTGGGAGAGCTAAGAGACACTGCAAACCCAAGGTTCCCAGACTACCACATAGATGATCGCCTCTTCCCCACCACCCCAGGAAATTTGTTCCACCTGAAGCTTTTTTCCATCTCAATTAATGGAAATACCACCTTTCTTGCAACTCAGGTCAAAAGCTTTAGAGACATAATTCTCTCATACTTTTAAATAACTTTCAGTAAATTAGATTGATCCTCCCAAACCAAACCTG
Organism: Echinops telfairi; assembly: GCF_000313985.2. Lineage (NCBI taxonomy): Eukaryota > Metazoa > Chordata > Mammalia > Afrosoricida > Tenrecidae > Echinops > Echinops telfairi. The sequence continues at coordinate 76,869,349 of NW_022103915.1, read as the reverse complement.
TTGCTGTCACGTCTACGTTGATTCACAAGGACTCTACAGGACAGCGTTGAGCTGCCCCATAAGGTTCCACAGCTGTAATCTTTACAGAAGCAGACTGCTACTTTCTCACAGAGCAACTGGTGAGTTAAAACTACCAACCTTTCAGTTAGCAACACTTTGCTATGAGGGCTGGTTTTTGTGTTTGTTTGTTTGGGGTGTTTGGTTGTTGCTGCTGTTGTTTTGACAGTTGGTTTTAGGAGTCTGACCTTTAAAGTATATACTGAATTCAATCACTTCTCACCATCTGCAATGCCACCAGCCGTAGAAACAGCCAAGGGGGAATCTACAAACCAGAGTTATCATAGGAGCTCTGTATCTTCCAGGAAAGATCTCTCAGAAGAGACTTAGTGTCCCTTAGTTTCCCTGCCAAACTCATTCACTGAAACAAACTCATTATTGAAGAAA
>NW_022103915.1:76865603-76867245 GCF_000313985.2 Echinops telfairi | reverse complement strand
GCCTTCGTTTGTGTGACAAGTGAATTTTGTATGACCATCAGAATATCATCTTCATTTTGTCTTTCCGTCTTGAGTTGTAGTCAATCAATAAGGCCCTTCTAGCCATAATTCCTTATGTGATGTATTATCATTCTGTATGCTATGCCTGAGCCTATAGTCCCATTTTAGAGGACATTGTTTACTATACTAATGGGCAAGATTAAGATAGTGTTAAGCTATGTCATTAGTACCAGGTGTGAACCTAACCACACCCTATGTTTCCTTGGGGACATCATGGACTCAGTAGAGGGTGTGACTTAGAGATCATCCTTTGTTTTCCTTGAGTGAGGCATACAGCAATGACACACATCTCCTCACTTGAAATGCCATACCTCTGTTTCCTGACTGAGACCTGTTGTGAGTTTTGGACATTTTTGTCTCCTGGCTCTGGACCCTGCATTTGGCTCACCTCTGCCTGACCTTTGGATTTGGGACTAACTAACACCCACCACACTAGACATTTCCTTACAATTTCAAGAGTTTTGTGTCACAGGAAATTGCAGTGAATACCAATTACAGTGAATCACAGAGGGCAGGGAGGTGAGGGAATCTACTCCCTAGAGCAGTAGGCGAGAAAGGAAGCAGAGTAGCATGTTGGAAGAGTTGGACATTTGGGACATCTTTAATCTCCAACTCCTTGGGACTAGTCTGATAGTAATCCTTCTAAAAGAAAGTATTACCACCTATCTGCCAAAGCTTTATATACTAGCTGTCATCGTAACTTGCATTTAACTTGATTAGGCATTAACCCTATTGACCTAGGGAAGAACTTCATGTTCTTAAATGAAATGTAGATGTGAAATTAAAGCAGCAAGGCTTCGCCCTTGTCTCTATATGGGCAAAGAGTCACCTACCAGGCCACGAGGGGCCCTTGTTCTAATGAGAGGAATGAAAAGTATTTCAGAGTTCACAACTTCATTCTAAAATTCTCTCAAAATTATTTAGCATCTTAATTTCTATTTAAGTATATCTGAAGAATTAATTAAAAGTATGAGTACATACATACTCATTTATTCTTATCTATCCAGTGCCATTTTCTGAGTGAATTCCATATTTTCCTCCTACGTATTTGTGAATGTTTGTGTGTATCCACATTTACCTACTCTAAATTTGAACATCCCAGGTTGTATAGTGGTTATATGTTGGGCTGCTAAGGAAAAGGTCAGCAGTACAGGCCCACCATCCACTCCAAAGGAGAGAGATGAGACTCTGGGTCCTGTAAAAATTTGCATCCTTGGAAACCCAAAGGGACAGTTCTCCTTTGTATGATAGGGTCACTGTGAGTCTGAATCAACTCAATGGTAATGAGTTTAGTCGGGGGGAGCACTGTATCTTCCAGGAAAGATCTCTCAGAAGAGACTTAGTGTCCCTTAGTTTCCCTGCCAAACTCATTCACTGAAACAAACTCATTATTGAAGAAACCTATGAAAGTGCGGTTTCAAGGTAAATATGATAATAGAGTTTAGAGATAGCAATCAGGGCAGTCAGTTAGCCACTCCCTATCACCAGATATCTGAGAGGTGAATTTAAAAAAATAATAATTTATTGGGGGCTCATACAGCTCTTACCACAATACATACATCCATTGTGTCAAACACATTTG
>NW_022103915.1:76851149-76865503 GCF_000313985.2 Echinops telfairi | reverse complement strand
TTGGGCTGCTAAGGAAAAGGTCAGCAGTACAGGCCCACCATCCACTCCAAAGGAGAGAGATGAGACTCTGGGTCCTGTAAAAATTTGCAGCCTTGGAAACCCAAAGGGACAGTTCTCCTTTGTATGATAGGGTCACTGTGAGTCTGAATCAACTCAATGGTAATGAGTTTAGTCGGGGGTGGGGGGTGGGGGAGTGTTGTTGTTTATTTGCTTACCCACAATTAAATTTTACAAAGAATACATTTACTATCCTTATTTCTTAATTATCAGTGCCAAAATCCATTAGTGGCTCTTGACTGTGGTATGTATATATGTGGGAATATATGTGGGTATGATTTTCAGTTTACTCAGGAGGAAAGAAACCATTTGTTTGCAAGATAGAAAGTAATGTGGAATTCTGGCTTTAGAAATCAGCCATAATAATCCTTATTGTTTGCATTATTTAATTTTTTAACATATATGTTACAACTAAGTTTTATTTCAATGTATGCATTTATACATATTTATACAAATAACATGTAACCATGCTATTTTCCAACTTTGATATGGAATTATCAAATGACTAGCTAAAGTCACATACCATCCCCCCTCTAGTAACACACCCACATAAATAATACATCCACACAAAACACACAGAAATTACTAAATGAAGTATATCTGATCACATGTCCAGAAGTGAATTTCAGTCTCATTCACCCATTCTCCTAGATTATGGGTAAATCATATCATCCTGTTAATTTTCTTTCATCTCCTGCTTGAGTGTATGCAAATAGTCTAAAAATGTTACTTTGGACCATAATTGTATAACAAAAGGATAAGGCATGATCAAGAAACCATGGATTGAGTTTGGCAGGTCCCTGGTATTAGAAAATGAACACTCAAAACTGATCATTTGTTTCTATTAACTTGTGTTGATAATTATAGCACACTAGCTCAACAGATGAATGTGAAAAACCTTATCAGATTGTCTTAAGTGAAGCCATTATGTTATATTTCATAGTATAATTATATCTTCTTAGGGTCAAATGAAGTCAGCAACCTGTCAAAAGAAATTGGCATAGCATGCTTATGCAAATAACAAGCAAGGGGTTGCAAAGTTGGCAAAAATGTGTAACGTGAAAGCTATTTGTAAAAAAAATCACAGTAACTTGGTGCTGGCTGAATCCATAGTTCTCATATCTCTAGCCACCATAGTTTGTTAACTCCATTGACTTAAAACATCCACTAGAGAGTCTGAGAAAAATATTTTATACCAAATGAGAACTCTATTTGTTAATTATTTCGAGCTGGCACAGTTCCAAAAATAATTGAGTTGAATCTAAGCCATAGGATCACTGTGGCCATGCCGTTTGATTAATATGTTTGGCAGTATTTATGCGTGATATAATGTTACAGCCTCTGTGTAGGTCATTTGGAGAAGACAGATGAAATAATTAATTTTTTTAAACTGTATATTACAAAATAATTCATCTTAAATACATGGAAATTTTGACCAAAAATATCCCTTTATACATAATTTTTCCAAAATATGTCAAATGCAGAACGAGAATTCTGTGCCAGAAAAGCTTATTCATCATCAAATTGTATTAAGAGAACTGAAGACAACCTAAACATTTTGGTATTTCAATAGAAATTCAATACAGAAAATTATGGTTTTACACAACTGTTGAAAGGACTGGGGGAACCTTGATGAGAAGGCCATTTTTAGGAATCCCAGAAATGGAGTGATTGCAGACGCCCTGACCTGAGCTGCCCACAAGACAAAAATGCATGATGCTTCGGAGAACCTGAAGTCAAAGAAAACCTCACTGTTGACCCCTCCTTTATTGAGCTGCGCGTGAACAAACACAGAATGGGGTTTGCTTTCCGGTGTCATTGAGCCAGTGCCAACCCACGGCGACTCCATGCACAACGGAACAAATCATTACCCAGTCCCCTGCCAGACTCAAAACTGTTCCCAAGTTTGAGCCCATTGTTGCAGCCACTGTGTAAATCCCCTCATTGTGTGTGCGTGTGTTGGGCGGGGCTTCCAAAAAGAGGAAGTTCCTCTCCTTTACTACGCATGATGTCCTCCTCCAGAAACTGATCTCTCTTGACATGTCCAAAGTATGTAAGACAAATCTTGCCCTCTTTGCCTCTAAGGAGCACTCTGGCCTTACTTATTCCAAGACAGATTTGTCCGTTTGACAGTCTATGGTACTTTCAGTATTCTTCTCCAGCACAATTCAAATGTCGTCGATTCTTCATGTTGCTTATTCAACATCCGACTTTGGCATGCATGTGAGGCAATAGAAAACGCCATCATCTGGGTCAAGGACATGCTAGCCCTCAAAGTAACATCCTTGCTTTTCGATATCCAAAGAGGTCTTGTGCAGTAGATTTCTCTAATGCACCTCGTGTTTTGATCTCTCGGCTGCTGCTTCCAAGAACATTGGTTGTGGATCCCAACTAGACAAAAGTCTTTGACAACTCCCACCATTTCACCATTTACTACAGTGTTGCCTATTGATCCAGTGGTGAGGATTTGGGTCTTCTTTACATTGAGTTGTCATCCATACTGAAGGCTGCAATCCTTGATTTTCACCAGAAAGTGGTTCAAGTTTTCCTGACTTTCAGCAAGCAAGGTTAGGTCGCCTGCATATTGCAGGTTGTTAATGAACCTTCCTCCAATCCTGATGCCACATTCTTCTTCATGTCACCCAGCTTTATAGAATCCAGGTAGAAGTGTGCACTCTTGACAATGTTGCTTATAGAGTTGTCTTGAGTAGAGGCAATTACACAGTTCTGGGAGAAGATGCTCCATTTTTACAGTTACTTTGGGAAGCCCTGCATCCCGCAGAAACTTGTGCAAGTTGAGGTGACCTTTTCAATTTATCAATACATGAACTTGAGCTATTATTAAGAGGACAATCCCAAGTCTTAATGAGCTCAGTGTCAGGTAGTACTGATGCTTCAATGTGATCTTTGGATCCAATTTATTTGCCTCTTGGCAACATGGTCGATATTTCTAAAGCGAGGTGACATCAAACTCATTTAGGAATCCTTTATGAATCCTTGGTTCTCACATTCCATGATCCTTTTGGTATCGCTACACCTGGACCCTTTTGCTTTCCTACATACTTGCCTTTCTTCTATGTTCCAGTGTGCATAGAGGGGAAAATGCTGATGGCTCAATATTTTGTGTATGCTGTGCAAATTTATGTGTGACAAATCCATCAGGGACCACAGGCAGGGGATGTGATAAAAATTCCCATTCCTTGAATCTACTAAAGCGGAAAAAGTACCAGAATGTGGCAAATCAGAGAAGCCGCAATAGTTAATTATCATGACACACAGCTCATCTGTAATTAATCCTTTTCTTCAGCAAGATTCTGCAACTGTAGCATTAGGGGGAAAAAAACAGGTCAGATGATGCTTTAATTAAGGCTGTACAGTGTTGCTGCTTCTACAGCAACAAGAACTGTTTTTTGTCTATAGGTGTGTGTGAAGCACTACAAATATTTTCTTAACATCTTTACCGAGTGCTGTTTAAGCATCTTTGCTAGCATTATGTCTGAAGACAGACTGATTACAATTCAAAGGAGTTTTCTGTTCTCCTCACACCCATCTTAGGAGCCACTAAAACAATCTAAATGTCATGCCAGGGGGAGGAGACACTCTCACCGAGGAGCTAGAAATGACACATGAGGTGCCATTGCAATTGGGAATGGCACTGTCTTAAAATTTGCAACCCTCTTAACCAGCTACCCAGGCTCAGAACAACGGCCAACTCAGCCTGTGGTGCAGCCTCACTTGACAAGATCTGACTGGTGCTGAATTCCCCGTGGGTTCTCCTGATATCTTGATCCCCAGCTGTGATAGTCAGTGGTGGAATGTACACTGTAGAAAGGCGATACAAAAGGAAAATTTTACAGTTATCGTATTGTGTTTGCAATGCTTTACAGCATCTTGCGTGGAGTGGGGCTGGTAGTGTGCCTCAGTGGCATCCGGTTTTTAAAAAATGTAAAGGCTGTCCTAGGCTTACAAAAATATTGTCCAATTCAAGAGTTTGGAGCATGGTTTGTCTCATTCTCCAGGCCCAGTGCAATTAGATAGAGTCATGTGACTTGTTCCCACAATCAAATCTGAGAAGTAATATCTATCACGTTCATGCCAAGGCAATTAAGAATGGTTGTGCCTTCTCTGTTTTCTCTTCTTTGTTCATCAGCTAAATTCAAAGGATCCAATGAACAGTTTCAAGACCCAAACATAAAGACCCCTGAGCAAAGAGCCCTGTCTCTTCCTCCAATCTACATTAGACTGTGTCTTCAGCAAGTAATAGATCGTCCACATGTAGGGCCACTGTGATAGGGATGGGTGCCTCTTATACAGTGCTCCCCTGGTGGCACACTGGGTGATCAGATGAGCTGCTTACCACAAGGTCAGCAGTTCAAACCCACCAGCAGTTCCACAGGAGAAAGATTTGGCTTTCTGCTCCTATAAAGAATTACAGCCTAAGAGACCCAGAGGGGGCAGTTCTATTCTTTCCAATATGGTCGCTATGAGTTAGAGTCAACTTGGCAGTGGGTTACTGACTGAAAGGTCTGTGGGTGGTACAAGTGATTTGTCCTCCTGGATTAAATGATGGGCTGTTAACCCAAGGTTGGAGGTTCACTTACCAACCCCAAGGTCAGTGGTTCAAACCCACCAGCCATCCAGAGGGAGAATGATGCATTTGTCTGCTCCAATAAATATTTACAGTCTTGAGAAGCAGTTTAATCTGTCTTATACAGGGTCGTTGTAAGTCAGAACTGACCCAATGGCAGTGGGTGTGAAATGTGGGCAATTCAGCCCCCACCCGGTGGCACCACAGAAGAAAGATTTGGTGATACACTTCCATAAAGATGACTGTCAAACAAACCCTATAGAGTAGTTTCTCTCTGTGAGACATTGAGCAGCAATGAGTCAGAATCAATTCAATGGCAGTGGGCAGTGTGGTGACTGATAAATGTCCTATGCCTTCTGTGTTATAACTATGGTTCCTCCTGGCATGCAGACCAACAGATCGCCAAAAGACATTGTAACCTACTCTCTGGGGAGATGGTCTCGTCTATACTCTGCATGACAGTTGTACATTTTTTCTCAGAATTTACATTATTTGGTGACCTGATGGGGTCACTGTGAGTCAGGATTGACTCAAAAGTGGTCTATGTCATTATTTCTGCGATTGTTTTCCCTCGGTACCTGCCCAGTTGCCTAGGAGCAGAATGGCTTGCCTCCCGCTTCCCTCGAGAGTATGACGTGGTTTTCAATGAAGATCTCTGTCATTCAGACAGTTGACTCCCTGCCCCTGTGTTTTTGAGACCCTCAGACTGGGGCCTTTATCTATCTCTGTGTACAGAAACCACCTTATAAACATGTGCATGCTGGGAAGACCAAGGTGAGGTATAAGCCACTGGGGTAAGGGAAGGCATTGAAGCCTTGCTCATTTCACACCCTATCTTCTCAAACACTACATTCAGACAATGTAACCCCTGACAGATTTTTTCTGTTTCCATACCCTTCTATTATTATACACGGGGATAATAATAAAAGCTCTAGAGATTTGGAATGTAGAAACTTCTGTCAGCTTCTTTCAATTCTTTGCCTGACATCGCATAATAACAGGGAGACTGCCAATCACTGGAGAAGTAGAAGGTCCTGGGTAGGCCCCTGGGTCCATGCTGACTCTGCAGATCCTCACCTGATGAAGGGAAGCTTGACAACAACCTGAGTCAACTGGCTCCACCATTTATGAATGAATGAAGGTGTTTTTCTGAGAAGAGTGACTGGCTCCATTTAGAAATTAGAGCCATTCTACCATCCATCTCATGGCAGGTGCGTGGTCTGCTTCCTATGCATAGCGCACCATAACTTTGCCTACTAGCTGAAGAGCCCCCTCTTAATGGACTCTGAAGGAGTAATGTGAGTGGTATGTAAAATGGAAAAGGAAAAGCTGTGTTATTCAGGGTAAACTGTTTGAAATGGACTTTATTTGATCTTCTGGTGACTGTCTTGTGAGGGCGCCAATGTTTTGGCAAAGACACATTTCTGTCATGCAGCACTCTACGAGAATGTGCCCGCAGTGCTCAGGCTGTATGCTATTGGTAAATGGAAGCTACATTACAGCCCCTTCTACAGTGTGTGGTCTGGCCTGTGCTACTTAAGGGCTAGGATGGTGTGATTTGGAGAAATGGAGACAGGAGCGCTGTTAGGACTCTTTTCTCGGTTGTTGCCATGGCAGAGACGGCAGAACAGCAATGGGGTGCACTTGTGACCCGTGCACCGCTCACACTGATGCTTTTGACCCCAGCCACATCTCCTCTGCCAGTGGGGCCTGGGAGGAAGGAATGAGGGAGGGAGGGAGCGAGGGAAAAAATCTAAAAGAAAATGAGATCCATTTAACTGATTATACCAACTACATAGTCTTGATATTTTTTTCTTCTCATTTTTGTTATTAGCAACAATAAAACAGGTTCCTAAATTTGGGATTAGGTATGCAGTATTCTACGCTTTCCTTGTTTAAAAATCCTCAGCAGCTGCTACTAGGACATCAGAATTGAAGTAGCATCAGGTGTGCACTATTATACCCAGCTGAGCAGCTGCAGCACTTATATGTAATTCAATATGTTAAACTTAACCCTTATATCCCTGCAAGAATAGTGCTGCTCAGCCTTCATGAGATTCTTTCCAGGAGCCTTTGCCAAAGTAATAAGGAATGCATGGATGATTGGAAATCACAGATAACTAAAACATTTCATTTTAAGTGACAGTTTTTCGAATTCTCCTCCATCAAAGAGTATAGCAGGAACCCAGGGGCTGTTTATTTCCTTTCCTGTACAATGTCTGGTGGGAAAGTTTAAAGCTTTAAAATAGGTAAGGTGGTATAGGAAGAAGAAAACACAAGAAATTCAAACACAGTAGTCTGCATTGTAGATCCTTACACCATAGATAACAAAGCAAAATCACCAATGCTGTCCATCCGTCAGTAAACATACCCATGGTAGAAATGCTTCTGAAAGTTATGGGATGGACCTACACACTGAGAGCCAATTATCTGGTTGCAGAGATGCTAGTAATGTGGGAGAAATATTGATGAGTCAAATGTCAGCATTCACTGAAGGTAGAGTTGTAGGGCAGCTTTCGGTTGGCCCATCTGCAAATACTTAAATGTGCCAGTAGTGTGAATGATCAATTTGGCTGAAACCATAACATACCATCATCCTCACTAACTATAATAAAGAAACCCTGGTGGGATTCCTGCCGGGGTAAATGTTGGTCTGCTAACGACAGGCATTCCATCTCAGGAGAAAAGCTGTCTGCCCTAGTGAACTCAAAAAACCAAACTCATCAAGACAGCCCACCCCACTGCCCCAGTGAGTTTGAGGTTGTAACTGTTTACAGGAGTAGAAAGTCCAGTTTTTCTCCCTTGGAGCTGCTGGTGGTTTTAAATTGCTGACCTTGCAGATTGCAGCACAACGTGTAACCACTAGGCCAGCAGAGCTCTAGGAAAGACTTGCAAGGTCTCAGAAACCCACATAGGGTTGATATCAGTCAAATTGACGCAATAGGTGGTGGGTTAACTGGAATAAGCTATAGAGCAGGCGTCCTCAAACTACGGCCTGCGGGCCACATGTGGCCCACCAAGGACATTTATCTGGCCCACCGGGTGTTTTTGCCCCGTTTGTTTTTTTACTTCAAAATAAGATGTGTATAAGAATTTGCTCATAGTTTTTCAAAAAACTACAGCCCGGCCCTCCAACGGGTCTGAGGGACAGTGAACTGGCCCCCTGTTTAGATAGTTTGAGGACCCCTGCTATGGAGCTATGAAAATGCAAGATTAACCACCCACGTATGCATGTACACACACACACACACACACACACACACACACACACACACACACACACACACACTTCTGATTCTCACTCTTCTCCCCAAACAGTTCAACTCTAGGCATGTTGCCAAAGACAAAGCTGAGTTTTCAACAATTGAAATAGTTCTGCCTGAGTCACTTTAAAGGATCTGGTGCCATAAAAAGCCCTAATTAATTGTCCCCACAGACATCTTTCTTCTGTAGATGTAGTACCTACAAAGAAATGTTCAGGTCCTAGGGAAAAAAAAGACTAGTTTTACAAACCCAAAATGATTTAAAAAAATTAATACTGTCAAACACCACAAACTTTGAGTAAGGAACTGGCACACTGGGACCAGACTGCAAGCTCACCCCCCAGCCCCCTCAAGTTTCTGTGTCCTTCCCTGAGTTTAGATGCCATGGAAACCTGTATTTTCTTGGGCCCCTGATAGGATTAGAGATGAATCATCATGTTGAAGAAAGCTTTTTTTGAAGCAAAGAACAGCCAGAGAAAGAGTTAAGGAATTTGCTAGGAGAACCGTCAACCAGTAGAATCACATTTTCTCTCGAGACCTGAAGCGGAGCTATCTTGTTCCTCAGATCCAAGGTCAACGCAACAGGACATGGACTAAGAATGTGGAATTGGACTCCAACTTCCACTCTTCCTCCATATAGCATGAAGTGAAAGAGAAATGCCCTGTTTCCTTTCGACTTCTGATTCTTTCATCTCTATTTCAACACATTTTCTTCATTTATAAAAAAGCAGGTTCTACACTTGTTAAGTGTATTTCAGGCACAAACCTTTTACAGCGTAATGAATTTGTAGCATCAGGTTTAGTGTCACTCATTCTGTGGGAGACTCCCGCTGTCCCTCACCTGCGAGCAGCAGTCTCTCTCTCTGGCTTCTTTGGAGAGGTACCTTTTGCAGCCTGTGGAATGGGAATCTTTGAAAAGTCACAGAGAACACCAAGGGCCTTGGCACCCCATTTTCTAGGGCTGGAAGTGGGGATCCCACGCCCCTGATGTTTGTCCTGGATTTCTTTGTTGATTACCATTGACCCGGATCTCAAAGTCTCTGACCATTGTGCCACGCGGGAGCATTTCTACATTCTTGGTGTCATCTAGGAAAGCTGAGGATGGTTTCAGAACAACAGTGCTAGCCCAGGAGAGGGCAAATGCGGATGTAAAGCATCCTCACAAGATTACACTATTCCTTTTGGTGTTGCCAAACGTCTATTGACTCTGGTTTTAATTATAAACTCAATAAAGACAGTTTTAAACAAGTGGTTAACCTGCTCAGATTATAACCAAAAGAGTTGGAGGCTCGAGTCCACACAGATAGGCCTGGTGATCTACTTAAAAGACAAACACAACAACACAAACACCTCGCTGCTGAAAGCCCTCTAGAACAAAATTCTGCCCTGACACACATGGCTCACCATGAGTCAGAAGTAACTAGACGGCAACTGGCTGTTTAGTAATGCCTTTCCCCCGCTCTATCTTCCTACTTACTGGATCATCCAAAGCTGACTGCCCTGCGCCTCATCTGTGTGGGCGTGAGGTGGGAGGGAAGACAGCGATGGGGCTGATGCTCTGGGAGGAACAAAAGATCGAACGGGTTACACCATGATTAATTTCTAAAACACTGTGAGACAGGGTTCATTTCCATCCTATTTTCTAGATATGATGCCTTATCAAAAAAACACTCTATAGCAGGCTAACGGGCAGGGGAAATGGGGTACTTGTGATCCATTTTATGTAGTATTTAAAATCCACATCTCACTGCCATTGAGTCGGTTCTGATGCATAGCGAGCCTACTGGACAGAAGCCTAGTCCGGTGAGTGTCCGGGACTGTCACTTTTCATGGGAGTCGAATGCCTCCTGTTTGTCCCACCAAGTCTACCAATATGTTGCCTATGGATAAAGCCAATCACCGACTTCTGCATACCTAAAGCAGAGGGGGAAAACAGAACAACAACAAATGATTCATTAATCTTTATATTGAAACTTGTTTTTAAAAACAGCATTGTGCATTTAAATAATTCACTCCTGTCAATGCTACGTAAGAAGAAGTCAGCCTACTTTTTGTATGGACTTTGCTTCTGACATATATACAGGCTGTGCCTTAAGCCTGGCAGATGCTAATCAGCTCTACCTGGCAGTTAGCCCTCTCCTGGGGAATCTGATCGCATTTGGGCAGAGATTGTTTACCACTGGCCTTCTTGAGGGCTAAAAGGGAGGTGATGGGCCTAGCTCATTATAAGGAGCCAACAGCAGCTTTGGGGAATAAAGCAACATGGCTTCTTTGTTGACTTGGAATGTCTAAACTGAAATAGGATGATTTTTCCTAGCAGGGCAACCCCACCTCCACCCCTTGCAAAGCATAGCATCTCCACCTCCCACTTTAAACTGAAGTGCCTATAGATGGGTGTGGATTGAAATATGCCGCCAGAGAACGGCTTGACCAGCCAGGATGAACAGACGGAAAGAGGCACATGCTGTGAAAACTGCTTTTCATGATGGTAAGCACTGCCTTCCTGGTTGGGGGAACACAACTATTCACAGGAAGCAACTGGAGAGCAATCCCAGAAAAGGCACAATCAAGAGCTACACTGTATGGTGATCAGCTAGTCACTATTAGAGACGTTGGAGCAGCCATGTTTAGAAGATAAGATTTCATATAAATTAGAGACACCCACCGGAACACGGCAGATTTTAGTTGGACCACGTGATGTGGCCAAGCCATAGAGACACTTTGTTTTCATCCATTCAACAAGTAATGAGAAGATTCTATGTGCCAATCAATTGATTGGGTGCTTCGTATACCATATGGAGCAAGACATAGAAACCCAGGGAAAACAAAGAGTGAAATAAGAAAATTTAGGTGCTTGAAGTAAAGACATGAGAACTGAAAACCCCCCTTTCCTTCTCAGAGGAAATCCTGACAAGGAAAAAAAGAAAAAAGAATACTATTCAAAAGAGCATTTGTCCTGGTTGTAAACACACAGTGAGACAACAACAACAAACCAAGGTGAAATTAGCACCTTGCAGAGTTTGATTCCACAGTTAGTAGAACACTTCTTTATTTCTAAACATTATTTGCTAAATAAATAATCACCCGATGCTTGAATTTAAATTTTGATCTAAATTTCACACATTTCTGAGATAAAAATGCTTTCAGAGGAAAAGAGTTTGAAAAAGTAGAAAATGGAAAACATGTTCTTTCTAGGTGTATGGTGTTGAGGGAAGAGTTTAAGAATCAAAGTCAAAAAAATCAGTCAAAAGATGACCTTCAAGCTCCAATTATATTACTCCAGAAGCTATGATCTGAGGCAAATCACGAATTATTTCTAAGTATCAACTTCTTCACCTGTAGAGGGATCCACTTCAAAGGGTTGTGATGAAAAATAACTAAGATGTTGTGGATGAAGGGATGTCAAACTATCAACTCTTTTCTCAGTAGCTATTATTATTTTTGCCTTTGTGATACAGGGGTATATCATCATATCCAGTTTTGTTCTCCTTTTGCATTTTTCATTGCCAAGCACTGGGTTGGGCACTGTGATGCTCACCAAGGATATGTTGGATGGAAGGCTGAAAGATAGGATAATAATATTCCTGACTATCTTGATAGGCTGTGTGCTTTAAATGGTTTGCCTGAGAGTGGTGAAAACTCATTTACAGCTGGTTGGATGAGGTTGACCATGTATGGCCCGCCTCCCTACAACTAGTCAACTGACCCCCGCTGGTATCAAACGCATGTTCGTAATGTCTCAGGCAGCAGCTTGCTCTAAACAAGAAAATGAATGAACCCAGACCAAAGAGAAAAAGATGACTGCATGGATTGGCCTCTTCCCACAGTGCTGGCTTAAGATTCCTGTTTTCTAAACGATGAGTGAATCTGTCTAAGCAAAATGGAGAGGCATAATTTGTGACCTGTGGAGGAACACAGATAGGATGAGGTCACACGTTCCCCTCCATCCATCCCGGGAGCTAGGCGAACGGGGAGCAGTGTTTCCTTCTCGAATCCCTGGTCTCAGGCTTTCAGCCACATCGCACCCCTCACTTGCCTAAATGTTCACCTCTGTGTGATGCACACAGACATATGGGCACCCCAACAGCAACCCTCAAGGAAGCTAGAACCCCGCAGCACGTGCATTTCGCATGCTGCCCATGCCCTATGCAAGTCAGGTTTGAATGCCCGAGCTTGTCACCTGGTATCCAAAAATGCCGTCTAACACTGTATTTATTAGCAACCCTTTTCCCTTATGTTTAATTTATTGTTACATTTTTTAAATGTACAAACAGTTATACCAGTTTTATACACAAAACCACAGGTACCGTTTTGTAGCTGTCAAAATTCCAGCAGCCTGTGGAGAGAGGCCGTCGAATAGATGTCCTGTGCTGCCATCTAGTGCTTTTGTGAAGACATGGGCATGTCCGTGCTTCCGAAAATACACACAAAGACAACCCAAGGCTCCCAAATTCTGGAACCGCTACTGATAGGCCTTATTAAACAGATGCATTTATGACACTTGGACCACATTCCCTGGAACCAAGCAACTTAGCTTGTTTCCACACAACGGCAGCTTACATCCCTGCTCTTGACTGGCAAAGCTTTGGCCTTCTACCCTGGAGGCACCTGGTTGAAATCCAAACTGACTGGGTGAGCAAAACACCCCTCTGAGCCTCTTTCTACAGCTCCCATCTGGCCAAGGTTCTCTTGGCATGTCCCATCCTCCAGGAGGGACGGTTTGATCTGAATGCCTTGCTTATTACTTCAGTTGGGGTAGAAGTACAAAGGAGTCCGACAGCCTTTTTTGCCCCCTCCCCCAATCATTATCTTTCAAATTCACCACAGCAGCAGCCATTTTCTTTGCTGCAGCCAAAAGGGAAAAAAAAAGATGCTTCTGTATTTTCTCTTGCTCCCAGCTCACAGGATTTGTATCACACGAAGGATCTGTTGCTAAAGTCTTCCTTTTCTCTATTCCTGGGTTTTCAAAACCTATCTTTCTTCCCCATCAATCGCTCCATCCATCTCTCTCTTGCATACACGCTATGCCACAAGCCCCACATTAGGCACTGGTAAGGGGCGCAGAGGTCAAAGAACATAGCCTTTCCACCAGTGGCTCTGGTCACTGCCTCTGGCTTTGAGGGGCTTTAACGTCCCTATTGTGGCTGGAGTCTTTCACCCTTTCCTCTCCAAGGCTTCCATTCCTGTAAATGTGCCCATGCTTCTTTTAGTCCCAAAGATGGCCCCTGTGTTTTCCCACCCTCCCCACATTCCTATCTTCTATTATTTCTTTTCCTGGTATTTATCAGTGACATCAACAAGCAAGCAAACAAAAGCATTGAACCCACATGCTCTTGAACAAAGATGGAAGAAGCTGCCTGACAAATTTGGGCATGTCCTTCCACTGCAGGAAGGTGAAGGGCATGACTGCTCCTGCTGCAGTTCCTGAGGGCAGTTGTCCTGACGGGGAGAGAAGTCCCGATCTGTGACCTCCACCTTCTTTCCAGCTTTGCTTCTGCCTCGTAGAATGGAGTGCTCATGCACTCGCCACATCTGCAGCCCTCCCCCACATAACCTTGCCTGTGAACACATCGCTTGCTCAAAAGGCAGTCAATCTCTCCAGATAGTCCTTCGAGGCTGTTAGTTTACTTTTTAACTCCTTTTAACCCTTAACTTTCACCATAAGACATATTTCTTTATTTTTAAACTGAAAGTTGAAAGTTAAAATACTGTGTCACAGTCACAAAGTAGGGGTTTCCCAATTCAAACAGTTCCTTGCCTCAAAACAGCTGTGGCAAAGCAGCCAGGTGTCAATGCCATGATGTAATGGGCAACGTTGGAGTGGGTAGGATATGAAAACTAACGATTGAGCTCTGGTGAGAGACCTCAAACCAAATTACCATCAAGTTTCTTTCTGACTCCTAGTGATCATCTGTAGGGTTTCTGAGGCTGTAGATCTTTAAAGGAGCAGAAAGCCTCAAATGTATCTCAAGAAACAACTGGTGGATTTCAGCCGCGAACCTTGCTGTTAGCAGCCCAACACTTACTGGGCAGTGCCACCAGAGCTGCTTTCTGGAAGGACGACACTAGCATAGCCCTGTCTCTCAAGCTAGTAGAACAGATATCCAAGAAGAATCCTGGCCAGTAGATGGAGTTCCCAATGAAGAAGTCAAGAGGCAGGCTTGTGAGTCAATGGTATTTCTAGCAGAGTGTATTCTTCAGGACCCTAAAACAAATAGGTCCTTGGGCCCCTAAGCAAGGTCTGAAGTTATCCATTGTTCCTGCCTCCATCACAGGCCAACCTGGGGGGTGAATGTTTGTCCCGCCTCTTCCTAGGGATAGACCAAGCCAGGAGCTAGGAGCACAGTTGAAATGGGAAAGAGCATGGCTCAGAGGGTCCAAGCAGTGTGGTCTTCCATTTTTTCAAAAGTGTGCTTCATATGTCTTCAAAGGAAAACTCCTGCCAG
>NW_022103915.1:76846769-76849302 GCF_000313985.2 Echinops telfairi | reverse complement strand
CAATGGCAGAGGTCCTAAAACCAAACCACACAAACCCATCTAGTCCCTTCTAACTCATATTGACCCTCGGTAAGCTTTCTGAGAGCTATATAGGTTCCATCTTTATGGGATAAGATAGCCTCATCTTTCTCTCTTAGAGTGGCAGGGGGATTTGAACCTCTGACATTGCCGTTAGCAGCCCAATGCACAACTCACTACTCCCCCAGAACTCCCCAAGTATAAAACTCGGGGAGAAAGGTATGATTCCATGTTCTAAAGACGGGGGCTTGGTGCTTAAGTCTGCCTGAACCACATAAACCTTCAAGATAAACTCATGTTAGTTTGAGATTATAATTGATGGATAAACCACACCAACACGTCAGGCTGTAGATAAGCCGGGTTTCGTGTTCCAGCATTGTTTGACCTCTGGAAACTCACTGCCCTTCTTGTTTGCTTGGTTTCCTGGTCCAAAACAGAGAATCGACAGTTTTCCTAATTTAATAGAGTTATAAAGAAGAAAAATGAGATTAGTCTTTAAGAGTGAAAAATTATACGGCTGCATATGAGTCAGAATCAAGTTGTTGGCAGCGATTTTGGTTGGGGTGGGGAAAATGAGACTCATTTCATAAAGTGCATTTCATATGCACAAATATTATTCAAGATCATCCTTTCTGTGATAGTACTGTATACCTTCAATAGAAAAATGAGAGAATTTGGTGTTGTAAGGATTAAGGTATAAATGCAAAAGAAACATGTGCTCACTATATTTAATATATTTTATTAAAAGTACAAATTTTTTTTCAGCTTCCAGTGGCCACCCCTGAAGGCCATCCATCAGTTCAATAAAACAGCTCCCCATGATGGGCTGTTATTGTGAGATACAGTACAGCCTAGCAACACTGGACCACCCTACGAACACCTGCTATGTTTGACCCCTATGCTGCAGCTACTGTGTCAATGAGTCGCATTGAGAGTCTTCCTCTTTTTACTGACCCTCTGCTTTACCATGCATGTCAATCTCCAGGGGCCGGCCCCTTCTGAGAACAAGTCTTGCCCATCCTCACTTCTAGCTGCGTTCTAATGATACTGGTTGCAGAATAGATTTGCTTGTTCTGTTGGCAGGCCAGGGTATATTTTATACAATATGCCAGCACTATCATTCCAATTCACCAGTTCTTATTTGGTCTTCCTTATTTGTGCTCTAGCTTTCACATGCGGAGCAGGCGATTGAAAATGTGTGGCTTCGGTCATGCGCACGGTACTTCTCAAGGGGACACCTTTGTGTGGGAAATGTTTAAAGCGGTCCATTGCAGCAGCTTTTCCCCCAGCAATATGTTGTCTGATCTCTTCACTGATGCCTCCATGGGCATCGATTGTGGATCTAAGTGAAATGAAATTCTTGACAACTTCAGTCTTTTCTTTGCATATCATAATGTTGCGGATTGGTCTAATTGTGAGGATTCTTATTCCCTTTGTATCCGGGTATAATCCATATTGACAGCTGTGGGCTCCCATCGTCATCACTCAGTGCCTCAAGCCTTCTTTATTTTCAGCCAGAAGGATGGTGTCATCTGTATAGTGTTCCTCTAATTTGATGCCTCAGTTTTCTTCAGATAGTCTAGTTTCTCCGATTACTTGTTCAGTATTCAGATGAAATATGTATGGTGAAGCATACAAACCTGATGCACACCTTTATTTTATTTTAAACCGATGGTATCCCCTTGTTGTGTTTGAATAACTGTCTCTTGGTCAATGTACAGTTTCTGCATGAGCATAGCGAAGATTTAGAAGTCCCATTTTTACAATGTTATCCATAATATATTATGATCCTCACAGTCAAGTGCCTTTGCATAGTCAATAAACACAGAAAAACAAATGAATCTGATATCAATAATGATAGCTCTCGATCCAGCTTCTCTTCTGAACGATGTACTGATATATTGCTACAGCCATCTTTCTCATCGGATGCAGCCATGTTTTACTGGTGTGTGATGGGAATGACATTGTCCTCTCCTTTCCATATCCTGTTGGTGACATTTCTTCGCAGTGAACATGAACATGGGTCTCAGTCAGTCTGTTGGCCAGGCTGCTCTTAGTAAAGGACAGTGCACGTTTCCAGGATTGCATTGATTTGTTGAAACAAATGATGTTTCAATTCCCAGAGCTTTGTTCTCCACCAAGACCTTTAGTACGGTGTGGAGTTCTTCCTTTTATAGCACCGGCTTTTTGACCACATGTTTCCTCCTGAACATCAGCCAATGCGTTTTGGTATGGAGATTGTGCATTTCTTCCATCTTGTTCTGACACTTCTGGGGCTAGTTTGATAGTGTGTCCTTTGACGCCGTCCAGGTGGCAACTATTGGCTTCCCCCCCCCCGCCACCAGCTCTTTCTGCTCGTGAGATGCTGGCTGAGATTTTCCCTGTGGGTTTCCGAAGGCCAGGGCTTTGCAATTTCATAGGGTCCTTTCCTTTGTCTTCCAGAGCTGCCGTTTGAAGTCTTCTGTCCTGCTCTTTTACTTCATCAGCTATTCCATTCACTTTAGCTAGTCGACAC
>NW_022103915.1:76825221-76845278 GCF_000313985.2 Echinops telfairi | reverse complement strand
CCTCCCTCCCTCATGAACCCTTGATAAGTTATAGATTGTTATTTTCATCTCTTACATCATCCTCTGTCACCCTTGACCCACTTTTTGACAATTTCCAATTTTCCTACTTTATATCTTATATATAAAGTTTTATATATATATAAACTAGCAATTTTCCTACTTTATATCTTATATATAAAGTTATATATATGTGTGTGTAAATATATATATCATCTTAATTATTAATAGATGTTCAGCTCTTTCTTCTCATTTTGAGTCAGGCCATACAGTTAAATGGTGATCCCCAAACCTTTCATCCATCCATGTCCTTAAGATTGGCTTTATTTTGAAAAAGGAGCTTATACCAAATCATATTTTGAGTGTCTTCCAACCTGATGGGCTCATCCTCTGGTACTGTATTGGACAATATTCCACTGTTATTCATAAGGTTATTCATACTGTCCAACATTTTTAAATGTAATTTGCCAAATTCTTTTTCATAGACTTTTAGTGTAGGAGTTCCACTGAGATCTGTTTGCCATGGGAGGTGCTGCTGGTATTAGAAATATCAGCAGCATAACTTTCGACAAGACAGCAACACACAAGCCACCACTGTATGACAAATAACAGAGAAGTGGTGGATGGTGGCTAGAACAGTGTACTAAATCAGAATGCCTGAGTTTTAAGTATCCAATAAGTATTATTTCATTTTACCCTTAAAATGACACTAGTATGAAGATAGTATTCATACTTTTCATGCTTCATAAATGAGTAAGACATATTCTGAGCAATCGTGACTTAAATACCAGTTAGGTTCTAGAATCACATTCTTAACCATTACACCATCACACCGCTTCTTAGTGAAATAAGTTGTGGAAAGTCTCCCTCAATTTCCACACTTAAGATTGAGTTGAATGAAATAACATCAAAAGTCTTTTCTATACATAAAACAATAATGGTATGTGACACTTATCATTGAGCAATCTATTTTGCTTCTAAGGTATATAGCGATTAGCTCTCCCATATATATAATATAGCAATATATATGTAGACTCTGCTCTGATATTTGTATGTACGCATCCATTATGATGGGGGGGGTGTATGTGTCCTTTCTGATCTGTCACTCCCCCCTGTAAAATCCTAACTCCGAGTATCTCAGAACATGACCTTATTTGGAAATGGGCTCTTTGCAGATATAATTAGTTAATATGAGATCATAGCAGACTGTGTGAAGACCAATCTTTTTATGACTTGCATCCTAATAATAAGAAAAAGCACACACAGAGAGATATGAGAGGTGAAGATAATGGGTAAGGAACATCTGGGCCTACTGAAGCTGGAAGAGACCAGAAAACATCTTCCCCTAAAACAGCGGTTCTCAACCTGTGGGTCGCGACCCCTGTGGGGGTCGAATGACCCTTTCACAGGGGTCACCCAATTCATAACAATATCAAAATTACAGTTATGAAGTAGCAACAAAAAACAATTTTATGGTTGGGGGGTCACTCCCTCATGAGGAACGGTATTAAAGGGTTGCAGCATTAGGAAGGTTGAGAACCACTGCCCTAGAAGCTTCAGAGAGGGTATGAACCTTCCAACTTATTGATTCCTTATGTTTAGCCCCTAGAATTCTGAGAGAATAGAATCAGGTTGTTTTAGGCTTTATAACAAACCAACTGCCCTGAAGTCAATCTGACTCAAAGCAATGTTACAGGACAGAGTAAACTAGTGCCATAGAGTTTTGGAGGCTGTACATTTTCATGGGAACAGCCAGCCTATCTTTCTCTAGCAGAGAGACGGGCAGGGCATGGGTGGGTTCAACCACTGACCTGGCAGTTAGCAGCCCAATGCTTAAGCCCCTGTGCCACCAGCACCCGCTGGTAAAGCTATGCAGTTTGAAATCATCTGCTACAGCAGTTTAACACGTCAAATTGTGTTGCACCAATTTAACTTCTTTTATTCTGCTTCTTTGTCTGTGTGAGATACACAACTATATCTCTCCATGTCTATCTTGTCTACACATACATAACTATATCTCTCTATGTCTATCTTGTCTACACATTTCTGGCCCTGCTGGTCTTGATCCACACCTGGTTAAGAACCTATCTTCACCAGCCCAAGACCTTGAAAAGCAATGATGAAAGTTCCATAAATGGAATTGACCAGGGACACTCTGGGCTCATACTTTTGATGCTTTGCCAATTTTGTCAACAGCAAACTCATTCCATCTAAGCTTCACTTACCTTCCTTCCTTCTCAGCAACCCTTCTTCTCTTGTTTTGTTGATGCCTTGCCCCAGTCCAGGGAGCAGTTATTTCAAATATTGTCCACTCCCTTCCAGTGCTCAGTGCTACAGACACCCCTCCTCATCCCTCACCTCCTGCTGATAATATTGCTTCCAACTTTTTCTGAGATTAGTGTTCCTAGAATCCTTGTCTTCACTAGTCAAAATTTTATATAAATGCTCACTCTTCCTTTAATTTCTTCTGCCCATTTAAAGGAAACTCATAGCTGTCTTTCTACGTACAAACACTTTATCTGCTCACTCTATCTAATGGAAACATGTTCTCTTATTTCTCCTTTATGTGTAGCATTTCATCCTCCAGCAACCTTCAAGGTATATTTCGTTATTGACATTTTATAAGAGGAAAACGTTAGATGACAGGGAAAGGCGGTTAAGAAGGAGGAATGGAAATGGGCAGGACAAGAAGGAAGTGGAATGAGTGATGTTACATTGTGGGTCTTGTCATGTTACATTGTAGATACTGTAATCCACAGTCTGAATTGCTGAATGGAAAACTGATTTATTTTGTAAAGCTTCCCCTAAGCCACACACACCCCAAAAGTTTTTGGGTTTATTTTAAAGGTTAACTTGGCCAAGTAGATGGCAAATAGGTAGTCTCAAGATTTAAAACCAAGCTTGACTCCACGTGCCATGTTCCTTCTTCAAAAAACAACAACCAAAAAACCACACACCTAGTATTTCACTTGCTTCTTTAAGAAAGAAGTAAAGTTAACCCCTTGCTACAACCTTGTGGCTAAAAACTCCCACTTTGTCTCTCATGGCCAAGCTTCAGTCAGACACTGCAAGCTTTTACTAAGTACAAGCGATGTGCCAATTCCTTTCAAGAAAAAACATAGACGAATAACATTCTCCTTATCCACTAGAAGCTCACAACTTAATAAAGGCATCAGATTTGTCAATAAGTAATAAAATGAGGGTTCCAGAAGTTAAGTGCTAAATAAAGTTACCAGAATCTTCTGAGAACAAAGATAAAGAATAACGAATTCTACTAAAGATAGGATCAGAGCAGAGGATTTGTAAACTAATTTTTGGTACCTCATTGAAGCATTCGAGCAACTTCCAATGGGCCTACAATTCTACCTTGGTAGCATTCTCTTCCACTCTCTCTGTTCCTGCCCTCTTCTTCTCAACCTTTATTACCACTGCAGCTTCCAAATGGGCTTGCCCAACTCCAGACTGCCTACTGAAGATCCAACCTGTAACAGAGCTTCTCTGCTGGTGGTCTTCGGTCTGCCCAGCTCAGAAGAATCAGTTCCCAAAGAAATAGCTGCCATAACTCCCTGCTGCCTGCTGAGTAGGAACAAACTCATGAACTTGATCCTCCACAGTATAGGCCCACCCTATGGAGTTGTTACAAAGTTTGGATGTGTTCATATAGGGGTAAAAATGGGAGCACCATAAATCACTACAAACAAAAGGTGTCATCACTATTACTATTTGCATTTGGTCTACTTTGAACCCTACTTTAGCCTAGGTGCCTCTCATTCCTGTTCCTGTAATGCCCTCCTTCTTCATTTCTGACAATTACATCCTATATATCTCTCAAGGCCCAGCCATGAAAATCCCCACATTAAGAAACTACTTCTGATCTCAAAAGAAAATATTCTCTGAACAGACTTTTACTTGCATCTTGCCAAGGCATGTGCCCCAGCAAGCTTAGTATCACAGAGGGTTGAATATGTCATACAGATTCCCGGGTATATGGGTAGCTATTTCAAGGCATGAGTCTGCATCATTTGTCTTTGTTAGCATGCCCAGTACTTAATGTAAAGAAGCCATTCAAATATTTGATGGAAGGAAGATTACAAAATGGAGCTTGCGGCTATTCTGTACTGGAATCATTTCAGCAGAAGCAGAGGGAAGAATGCTCATATTTCTTGGACTTTGACTCAGGGCAGAGGCATGAGGATGCAGAAGAAGATATACATCTGTATAGAATAGCCCCATAGTGGGCTCATCATGGGGCAGAGAAATATAAAAATCGATTTGGCTCCAATCTATGTCTGCCCTGTAATTCTCATCTTCCAGTGCTAACAACCACTGGAAACCCCAAATGGCAACCATTGGATTTGCCATATCTCTCCCAGAAATGCAGAATTCAGAAATGGGGGCTATTTTGAAAATCAAAATAAGTAGCTGAAAGTCTCAGCTAAAAGCACACATTTTTTGCTATTACTCTTCCTCATTTCTCTCTCTCCCTCTGTGTTGTTTATCTCAAGTAACTAGGGGAGCTAGTTTAAGTGAAATCCTGTTATAAACAGTAAGTCGAAGTAGCTGCTAGCAGAAGATTGGTCCCAAAGAGATCTGGGATGACGGTCAAAGCCAAGGGCCTTCTTTGTCTGGTGTGGTCCCATCTGGTTGCTCTCCTCTCCAAGTTAGCTGTGACTCAAAAGTCACTCCGGAAGCCAGACAATTTCTGAGCTCTGACTCGTGTAAACAGAGGCCAGAGCCAAAGGCCTCCAGCCAGCTCCAGGTATGCAGACTGCAAGCTTGTATTCACCTCATTGACGGCCCCTTGGCACAGTGTTATCTATGGGCTCTGCCGTTCCTGCTGCCATGACCTCATCACGTTTGGAAAGCAGATGATTCCTCTCCCTGCTGTCACTTTGAACACGCGTGGGGCCTAGAAGGTGGGGGTGATCAGTCTAGGTGGTGGGATCTTCTCTTTTTGCACAGAAACCCCAAAATGCTTCTCATATGTCCTAATCCCATTGCTCTAGTTCCTGGGTAATGTCTAGCAAGTCTCTCACATTTGTAAAGTGTTATAACTTTTATCTACAGGACAGGTTGAGAGTCCTGCTGGCATAGAGGTTTATGTGTTGGGCCTTGAACCACAAGTTCAGCAGTTCAAACCCACTGGCTACTCCGGGGTAGAGAGATGAGATTATCTGTTCTTGCAGAGATCTAGTCCCGTAACCCTGAACGAACAGTTCTACTCTGTCATGTAGGTCACTAGGGTTCAGAACCAATTCAATGGCAGTTGATACAGAGCAGGGAAAATAGGAATTGTATACGGTGCCCTTTTTTTTCCCAAATATTTCAAAGAAATCGTATATCTCAAAGATGTGCACAGCCTCACACCCAGAAACGTCCATAAAGGAAATAAACCTCTGTCTAGATTCCTTTTTGCTCACCTGACCTGCCTCCCACTTTTCCACAGTCAACAGAACCCTACTACAGTACTAGAATCAGGACACGGCCAGGGCCAGGGCAGCTTTCTGGCCCCGTGTTTATAATCCAGTAGTGTAATTTCTGACATCCCAGGGGGGCAACACTGCATATGCCTGTATTGCTGCAAAAGGCTTACTATATTGAACATAGTTTAGCAAATCAGGATAAGACATGCTGGCAGAGCAGGGGTTAGGCGCAGGGCTGCTAACTGAAGTGTCAGTGGTTTGCAGCCACCTATGACTCCACAGAAGAAAAGACGCGCTGATTGACCCTCTAAATATCGGAAGCCTAGGGCACCCCATGGGGCAGTTCTCTACACCTTCGTGGGTCATTGTGAGTCAAGATTGACTCAAGGACACACAACAACAGCCCCAAACAGATAAGGCGCCAAGCTGAAGGACAGACCAGGGTGAACCAGACTGAATGTCTACAAAATCACAGAAACCTTTATGAAACAAAAAGACCAAACTGTGAAGCTATCTTTCTCAACATATCTTCCACCTGGATAACACACTGCCGCAAGTGGTATTTCTGTCTTTCTAACCCTTTCCCAAGGCTGTCATGTTCCTCCAATGATAGCATAGCAAAAGGGCAACGTCAGCATCCTTGAGAGACTCAAATCATGTTCTTTAAATCTGGGGAGGACAGCCTAAGGGGGTAAGAAGAAGGCTGTGAGGTTGTTGGGGCAAAGCTTCCTAATGGAGTTCTTTCGGAGCAGTCCTTGTTACGCTAGAAGAAGGAGCAGGTGCGTTGTCAGGATGGCAAACAGCCCTTGCTGCACTCCCCTGGTCTGTTTCTCCTCAATGAAGTTTTCCACTTCTTTAAAACTTCTTCCTAACAAAGTCCCTGTGAGCAGTTTACCCCTCTGGAATTAAAAAAAATAAAACGGCTTCCATTTCCTTCTGAGCTGACTTCGCTGCCTTGAAATTAATGGGCTCGGCAGAAGTCACTGTTGTGATTGGATTATTTTCTTGATTGTATTGGGAAAATCCAAGAGAGTTGTCTTCGTTAGATTTGATCTTGCTTAAGAGATGGATGGAAAGACCATCCAATTCTTCAAGCTAGCGGACATTCATGCACTTAAAAAATATATATGTCTTTTTGAAGGCAACCAAATGAAACTCAAACAAGTGTGTGACTGAGAAAACGTGCCTGCAGCCATCCATTGATCACAAAGACATGTTCTGTTTAGGATAAACTCATGCTTGTAGCAAACTGGAACCCTATTAGCCATACTTACTTATTTACCCTTTGGGTATGTGCTAAGCATCCAAGAAAATAAATAGATCATTTCTCTGAACCCTAGCCAGTGAATGAGGCCCTAAAACCCAAAGGCCCTCTGCTTTGCAACTACCTGAGATCCCTGGTCTGAACTTCTGATCTCGGGCCTCTGACACTTCATAGGACCTTGGGAGCAATTGTTCTGCTTAAACCCTGACTGGGGTCATTGGAGAATATATCATTACTATCAAGCCCTCCTTCCTATCAGCTAGCCTATGCCACACTCTTCAAAATTGGAGCTTTTTTTCATTCTGACAGAAGGATATCATACCTTTGGCCTGAGTAGATGAAGGGTTGCTGCGCATCTGGAAACGGGAAGCACAGCCCTTGAGACTAGCATCCTGAGTATCCTCTGATCTCTTCCTCCGAGGCTTATAGAATTTGAATAGATTCCACATATCCTATGATAATCATTAAGAATATTGGTATCCAACATGAAGAGGGGAGATGACGAGTTCACCCATTTGGGCTCAGAACGCTTTTCCTTTGTGGACACTCAAAGGAAACATCCTGTCCCATTATCTGAAGTCCTAGGCCTCCAGGTGTATGGTTTGTGGTGCTACACACTTGATGTCATCAACTGAATATGTTATGTCTTGGCTATACATGAACTATTGAGACTCTCTAAAAGTTGACACTGACAACTGTTCTTTGCTGTATTTACCTGACGATGTCTGCTATTTTACATTCTGTAGTGAATGTGAGGTAGCTTAAAAATGTAGCGTCATACTAAAACAAAAATGAGGGTTGCTGGTGGTATGGTGGCTACAGATTGGGCTGCTAACAGCAACATCAGCAGTTCAGAAAGACCCGCTGCTCCATGGGAGAAAGACGGGCCTTTCCACTCCCAGAAGCATCACAGCCTCAGAACTCTTGGGGCAGTTCTACTCTGTCTTACAAGGTTGCGATGAGGTGGCATTGACTCAGTGGCAGTGAATTCATGGGGAAGGAAGGTTAAATGAGAGATAGAGAGAGAGAGATAAATAAAAAAGCTAGAAGAAAGATTAGCGAGAGAAATACACACTATGAGGTTTGCCCAGCCCCGATAGGTGGGCTACACATTTGGCTGTGAGTTTGTGAGGAGTGAAACTAAAAGAATGTGATGCGAACTCCCCTGTGTTATCAAAATAGCACAGCTGCTATAAAGGAGCTGGAGCTTCCATGGTGCTGAGAGCAGAGAGGCATGTCTCCCACGGGCCCACATAGAGAGGATACCGTGTAATGCCATGACTTTGCAATAACATTCCTGTGACAAAGTGAGCACGTTTCATGGGACCTGGTCTCCCAAAACTTCCCTTAATCTAGAGGATGCCACAACTGTAAAGCACAGCTTAATAAAAGCAACAGTGTCCAGTCATTCTTGAAGGAGACAAGTAAACTAGTAAATAAACCTTAGCAGCAACAAATGAAATCTCTTGAAAGGTCAAAATAAAATATCTAAACTACTCAGTTCTTTTGTGGCTTGAACTGATTCCAATACTTAACTATCTGGAGAAATGAGGAATCTTAAAATCTTTCCATTTATTCTATGTGACTACTTCTTTCGGTTACGTGTTGGGTAAGAGTTAGGCTGTAGAAAATTTGAGATGAAGTTTTCAGCCCACAACTGAAAATCCATTAATTGCTAATTAACAGGAGAGTCTAATTCTTTACCCATAAACTGAGTAAGGGAAAGGCTCAGGTCACCTTATTAAAATTTTTTTCTGGACTTTGAGGTAAACAAGATGGTTATAAAGATGTGGCCAAGCAAGAATCCAAGGCTAGTACCAAAATCATTGTGAATTAGTTTTCCACTTCTATGTCCTTAAACCAGCTTCTTAAACTCGAAATCCTTCATTCATCCCAGCCCTAAGCAAGAAGATAATAGTTTTCATTTTTTGTGTCTCTGTTTAAAGAATGACTGTTTTAATTATAAGCAAGATGATATTTAAGGTCACTTAGGGAAAGATATATATAACTCTGACATCTATCAGGAAAGATTTCTGCAGCTGCTACATATATTCAGAGGAATTTAAAAGTATTTTAGATTCCTTTAGTATGAATGTATTGAAGGTGCTATGTAAATGTAGGTTATTATTACAATCTAATGACATTCCCCTCAAGCAAAAAACTGCTAAACTTCACAAACTGCAGAATGAAGCTCACACGCTTCCTATTATTTGGGGGCAATTAATTAACAGGCACATAAACAATTTACTCAGTCACAGAAAGACTGAACATTACTATTTAAACGTGTGGGTCTAGAAATCCAATTCTGTTTGCCATCTTATCTGCCCCAATGCAAGAGAGAAAATTCAGCACTGAACTCTCTCTTCCTCCTTCCATCCCCAAACCAAACAGACTGGCAGACACACAGGCACATACCCCAGGAAGACAAGAGTGTGGTCTCATTAGTGGCTGGCATTTCTTGAGCTAGGCCGGCTAAGAATAAAGTCCATGTTGAACTATGAAAGCAAACCTACCAGGGACTATCTTTGTCTGTGAAAATGCGGAACAGAATCACACATGCTCTCTCCACTGTCGCTATGAATGGCACAGGCGAAGGGCGGCCAGTCAATATAAAAATAACCCCCCCAAAATGGTTTCTTTAATAATGTTTTGTATTATATTTAACTTTGAAATGCAAGGTTTTGAAAATTGTTTTATCATGGACAAAGTATGCAGTTGAGTGGGATAAACTAGAATAAACCGAGCAACATGCCCACCTTTAAATGAGCCACTTGCCACAGCTAAATCAACTCAGCGAGTAACCAACTCTGGTAGAAAGTGGAAAGCTGCTTCCGTTTAAAAACCCATGCTGCGCGTTCCAAAGGCGCACGAGTACAAACGTAAGCCAGTGTGTGCAGCTCCATTTGCGTTGGTCTCTAACATTTTAAATCCCTTATTCGAGATCCAGTTTTTTGAGGGTGCTCATCACTGGTAACTTTCTCTCCCTCTATTTTAAATGTGTCTATAATAACTGGAGCTGGTGTAGTGGACACCAAATTAATCCAAGAATAAGAAATGGAAAGAATGATTCATTTTCTATTATGCCGTTTTAAATACAAATTAACAACACACCCAAAAAAGTCCCTCTCCCATCTCCCTTATGGATTTCGATGGTGCAGAAATATGCAGAGCACTTGAAAGCAATAAAAGAAATAACCTAAGAAAATTAGGCAAAATGAATTTGCAATTAGTTTGTGAAATTGCGATAAATGCATTTTGAAAGCAAAGAGTAAAATGTAACTTTGTTCCGTATAATTTGAAATTGCCTTTTGTGCTTAATATAGTTCACTTATAATTAGATGAAGATTTTGTTCTGGTTTGAAACATTCAAAGTTCCATCTTGAGATTGCTGTGTGCTCTGTACACAGAACTTTTCAGCAAGAACGTCTGCCGCCGCCGCCGCCGCCGCATTTGCTTTGACAGTCTTTATCCCGTTCTATAGCAATGAGAGAGTGAAAGAACACAGCTGGTTGGAACAATGGAGCGTGTTCAACATTAGGCCAAACACTTTCGATATTGCAAAATATTGCAGGCTATATTTATAGCTCTTAGCAGGTTTTTGAAATTCATGCCGATACTGCCTTACTTCTGCTTATTGGACCAATTTCCCATTTGATGATTAAATTATCTTTTGGATATGTATTTTTTTTAATTCGGAAGGCAGTGGTACTTGGACTCACCTCTAGGCAATGTCTAAACAGTGATGACTTGAAACCCTTCCTGCAGTGTTTCAAATTCAAGTTCTCAAGAGAGCTCAAAGACATTTTTCACATTGATCTGCCTTAATTTTTTTTCCTAAATAAAAGAAATATCTTGCTTCTGAGGACCTCTCCTCCAGTCCTAAAATTGCACACTGACTCAGAAGCCAGCATCTTCCAGAAAAACGCCCCAGGGAAATCAAGGAACAAGTCCTCAGGGAATTGCATCTACTCTGTTAAACTTTCTCTTTCTCAGGCGGTTGTTTTTAATAGAACTCTGTTGTTTTTAATAGAGTTCTGTAACTTTGGAAGCAGGCTAGCATGGGTCTATATTCTTTTACCTTAATAATGCAAGGAGCTGTAAAAAGAACCGGGCAGTGCTTGTAAGTTTAGTGACTATAAACTGAGCCTGGTGGAGTTTCACAGAACAATGAAATGTCTGTGGGCTTCTCCAGTGCCTGCTTGCTGCTCTATCTGGCTTTGATTCTGTCCTCTCCTGCCATCCCACAGCAAAAGTGCTCTAAACCCCTGCAGTATTCGTTTATTTAATCCATCACCATTTATGATTGTTACCCTTACTAAGCTTTGTGAGTGGGCATGAAGGTTAGTCAAAAGGTATTGCTACAAAATCCTAACCTTTCTTAAGCAAAACTATCCAAATGTGAAGCTGTTGTTTCTTGACAGCCTCTATCTAGGTTTATATACTTCTGAAGGCAATATTTTCAGCAATATTTTCATCTCCTTAGTCCTTTCTCCATGGAACTCAGGTGGTATAGAGGATGTGCGCTGAGCTGTGATGCCAGTGGTTGGCAGTTCAAAATCACCAGCAGTTCCTTGAGTAAAAGACTAGGTTTTCTCCTCCCATAAACAGTGACAGTCTCGGAAACCCACAGGGGTTGCCATGAGCCAGCATTGACCCGATGGCACTGAGTAATTAGATGCAACTCTTCCCCAGAGGATTCTCTACCTCTCTGTTTGCACCACATCCAGACAGCAGCGTGGTCACTTTTGAGGGACTCAAATTCCGTTTCTTTTCATTGTTTTCTGAGTTTGGGAAACAAAAGAAAGTCAGAATCGGCACAATCAGAACTATAGAATGAATGTGCTCAGGTTTCCAACAAAATTCTCATAGGAGAGCCCTTGCTTTCCTGGAAGAATAAGCAGGGGCATTGTTGTGACAGGAAAAAAAAAAATTCCTCGACACAACTTTCCCGAACTTTTTCTCTCCAATGCAGTTTTGGATTTTCTTAAAATTTGTTTTTAACAAGGCCTCGTGATTTTCTTTGAGGAAATCGATCACGAACATCCCCTTTGAGTCCCTCCAAGCAGGCATCATCACCTCCTGAGCTGATGGCCCTGCCTTGTATTGAGCTGGTCTGTCAGACGCCCTCAGAGCCTCCGCTTTGACTGCACCTTTTTGTGCAGGCAATTACCGCAAGAACTTGTCTGCGGCCATCCACTGATGACAGAAACATGCTCAAGTCCACGTTGTTTGGAATAAGCCTGTGAGTGATGAACTGAAACCCCAATAGCAACACATGTTTACATTTTTACTTACTGTTGTAGGCTTTTGTCTCCTGGCCCCATAATGATAATATTCATCACAATACCAATCAGTTAACGAAATCCTACTAAGTGTCAAGCAATATATTATGTACTCCATATATCTTAAGACTCTCTGCGAGCAGGGCTAAGACTCCTAGACCTGTAAGCTTCCTTCATGAGCTCTCCAGGGTGGCCTTCAAGGTCAGCTGGATCCACAGAAACTTTGAAAGATCCAGGAGCCCAGTGCATGAAAGAAACAGAGCTTTAGGTTTGCTACTTCAACAACCAGCCAACACACACAAGTCAGAAGCGAGCAGTGTACTTGCTCTTACTACGTGCATCACAAAGAACTGGCGGGCTGCCTCTGTTCTCCGCTGTTATAGCAATAAGCAGAAATTATTAGATGGCACCTGTTGCTATGCTTCCAACCTAGTGCCACAAAAGCCAAACCAAACGTCCTGCCATCGAGTTAATTCTGACTTATGGTAACCCAGCTAGGACAAATTACAACTGCCCTTGTGGATTTCTGAGGCTGTAACTTTTTATGGGAGTAGAAGCCTGATCTTTTCTCTGAAGAGCTTCTGGTAGTCTCCAACTTCTGACCTTGTGGTCTGCACCCCAATGTGTTACCGCTATGCCATCAGGGCTTCTCAGATGGCAGCAGCCAGTTAACAAAGCTGTCCGTGGCCTCAGACAGAGGAAATGACTATCAAGCTTCCTATTCCCAAAGGAATAATGAGTTCTCCGAGGGACAATGGCCCAGTGGATAAGGAAAGTGTCATGAAATTTTCAAAGGGTGTGATCTTTCAGAAAAAAATCACCAGTTCAACCTCGCAAGGCACCTTTGGGTGTTTTGAATGGTTGCCTTTCAGTTAGTCGATGAGCACTTAACTTTGTGCCACTCAGGGACTCCTAAACTGGACACAGAGGACATTTTAAATAATGTTTTGTTAAAGGAGCAATCAATCTATATAACCAATAGTCTTGGGAATACTGGTTACCTTATTTTCTATAAATTACTATTAGATAGAAGAATATTGATATGTTAGTACATGCTCCTGGACTACAGTCTATAAAGATAGCTAGAAAGAAGACTGAACATCCACATTTATGGCTTTTTATTACCACAGGGTTTTTTAATTAATAGGAGTTTTAAAACTTCATTTATTTCACATAGGTTTATTCTAAACCTAAAGACCTTACACATTGTTGTTCATCATTAAATCATTCACTGACTGATTGGGGGAATGACTTAGGTGAAGTACTTTTCCTGTTTGATTTAAGTGAGGGAAAACTTAAGTGTGCACCCTTTATACTTATTTCATGTCCAAAGCATAATAATATAGCAACACCAGCAAGCAGGAAATAGAGGTATATTTTCAAAAGTGTATGTCTTCTTTTAAGAAAAATTTGAGTTCAACACTATTCACCAAAAAGAGGATGCTTCTTCCTCAAGAGTTCCTAATCAAAGATAAACTTGCTTTCATAAAGACCCACCATCTCTCTAGTTTCTCAGGACAGAAAGCTGAGTCATCTCTCACTTCCTTCATGCACTGGCCTACCACATGCATGTCAAAACTGGGATACTAGCCTCTCTAATTACTATTGCATTCATACCCCTCTCTCAATACCCCAGGTTCCTACCTTAGTTTGATTATCATCTATCTATCTGGGATATTTCCATGGCATCTTAACTGATTACACTGGTTTGGGGTTATTCTCACATCAATTTGTTTTCCTTTTAATGCTAGAGTTTTATTTCTAAAATGCAAACTAGATCATTCCTTCTTCTCCCATTAAAAATCAATGCTGTTCTGTGATGCTCACCTTCCTGACACGATCGCTGAAGACAAAATGGGTGCATAAGCTAATGTGGTGAAGAAAGCTGATGGTGCCCAGCTATGAAAAATACAGTGTCTGGGATCTTAAAGGCTTGACATTAAACAAGCAGCCATCTAGCAGGGAAGCAACAAAACACACATGGAAAAAGCCTACCAGCCTGTGTGATCATGTGGTATCAACAGGATCAGGTATCTGGTATCAGAAAACCCTAAACAAACAATCATATCAATGCAAATGAGGAGGGGTGGTGTGGAGACCCCAAACTCATCTGTAAACAACTAGACATCCCATGTAAGAAGTCACAAGGAAGGGACGAGCTAGCCAGGGTGTAGTATAGCACAAATGAAACACACAACACTCCTCTCCTCCCTTAATGCTTCCTCCCCACCATTATCGTGATCCCGGTTCTACATTACAAATATGGCTAGACTGGAGCATGTATACTGGTACAGATAAGAGCTCTTGACACACAGAATCCAGGACAGATAACTCCCTCAGGAACAATAATGGGAGTAGCGATACCATGAGGGTAAAGGAAAATCGAGGTGGGGGGGAAAAGGGGGAACTGATAGCATTTATCAATGTATAACTCCCCCACCCCCACTCCCAGGGAGATGAACAACAGAAATGTGGGTGAAGGGAGACAGTGGACAGTGTAAGATTTGAAAATAAAAATAATTTATAATTTATCAAAGGTTCATGAAGGTGTGAGGGTGGAGGAGGGAGGGGAAAAAAGAGGAACTGATATCAAGGGCTCAAATAGAAAAAAAATTTTTGAAAATGATAATGGCAACATATTTACAAATGTTCTTCATGCAATTGCTATATGGATTGTTATGAGCTGTAAGAGCTCCCAATAAAAGGATTTATTCAAATAATAATAATGATAAAATAAAAATAAAAACAACTGCTGTTCTACTTCACCTTCACAATAAACCGCTCAATGCCTATCACAGCATGCAAGTCTTCATGAGTGGCCCAACTTATTTGCTGAGTTCTTCAACTTCACACACTGATGTTTACTCTCTCTGCTCAAGAACACACACTAAAATAAACCATAAGCACCCATGACTATGAAATATAGACAGCTAAAATCTTCCCCTATGTCATATACCAAGCTGTTTAGAAACTAATGAAATACAATAAGAAACCTGTGTGGTTCTTTATCAAGCTCTGTCCAAGGGAAAGTTATTCTCTTCCTGGCAGGCATAAATATTCCAATCACCGTAACAGGACAAAGGAGCCCAGTAGCACTGTAGGGTAAGTGTTGGATTGCCCATCACCAGGTTGGCAGTTCAAACCCACCAGCCACTCCTGTCTGCTTGGATAAAGATTTAAAGTCTCATAAATCCTATATAGATTCTGTGGTGTGTAGTGAATTATAAGGTGGACTGCTAACAACAAAGCCAGAAGTTCAAAACCATCAGCCACTTTGAGGGGACAAATATGAGGCTTTCTACTTCTGTTAAGAGTTACAGTCATGGAAACCCACAGGGGGCAGTTCTACCCTGTCCTATAGGGTAACTATGAGTCAGCATACACTCAGTGGCAGTAAGTGAGTGGGTGAGCGAATGAGTGAGCAGGTGAGTGAGCGGGTGAGCAGGTGGGCGAGTGGGCAGGCGGGTGGGCGATTGAGTGGGTGAGTAGATGAGCGAGTGAGTGATTGAATGGGTGAGTGAGTGAGTGAGTGGGCGGGCGGGCGAGTGAGCGAATGGTAAGTGAGTGAGTGAGTGGGTGAGTGAGTGAGTGGGTGAGTAAGTGTGTGAACAGTTTAAAGCAACTTGCTGGGTTTAGTTTTTCAAGTAACATAGCTAAGAAAATACTACACATCATAAATGGGACCATCTTCTACATATTTTATTTGCTCTGAGGACACTCAGCTCTAATTGTAGAAATTTTATATGTTTTCTATGACTGAATGATGGGATTTTATAGCCAAAGAAGATAATTGAATAATTTCATCCAATAACATCATTCCTCAGATGAGAAAACTCAAGCCGAGAACCTTGAGAGATTTGTTCAACTCGCGCAACTACTTAGGAACCATTTCTACCCCACCCCCCAACTTTGCCCTCAAAAGGAGATATATGCCATATATTAAGCAATTGGTTCGTTTATGCCTTTTTCTGAGGAGCAAACTCATTCGTATGCCAGGGACCCCATTCCAATGTGATTTCATCTCTAAACCTCATTTCGTATTTAGCATTTTCAATTAGACACAAGGTGAAATGTCTCTTTATGGAAATCTTGACTCACTTTTACCTGTCGCTGTGGGTGTATTAAAATATATGAAGTTATAAAAAGATATGAAATATGAATTATAATCTAGTTTAATTGTTTCCAGTCTCTGAAGACTGTGATTGCAGGTGGATGTCAGTGAAATCCCCAGTGGTTGAATTTCATGCTTAGGAAAGTAGTGAAGAAAAGATACTAAAAAGGAAAGAAAGGGGGACCGCCGAAAAAAGAACATTTATCTCCATCAAAAAAGAACATGTATCCACGACAGAAATACTGTGCTAGGCAGAGCATCCGCAAGTCAAAGATGACAGGACTTGGCAAAGTTAAACCAAGTCAAAGTCAGTTAATATAGAGATCACCAAATTACTTTGTAAGGGAAATACCACTTAAAATATTTGTGTTCGAGAACTTTATTTGTATTTCCTGTCTGCTCCTTTTCATTACCTGTTGCTTTCCACTTGCTTCTGACTCACAATGACTACAGACTAGAGTGGAGTTCCATTGTGTGGTCTGGACTGCCATCTTTACAGAAGCACATCACTAGAACTATCTTCTGTGGTCCCACCGGTCGGGTTTGAATGGCCCACCTCTCAGGCAGCGGCCAAGTACAAACCTTTTGCATCCTCTCCTGTCTTTTAGCCAGGTCCTAAATCCTTCATCAAATGAATTCAAATTGAACTTGAGATAAACTGGCCACTGAGGTCCAATGCTTTGAATAGATGGAGAGAGCAACCCTTCTTAGCATTCAAGATAATTCATCTAAATTGTTACACCTGAATTTAAACAGCCATCAGTGTGTTTGAATTTATCATTTTAATCTTCTGAATACATTTCAGTTCCTGGGTTTTGCTTGGTAGACACCTAGAAACCAAGATGTTCCAAATCTCTGAATGAGGCCATATTATGGGCAGGGCCTTCTGCATCTCTGAGATATAGCTAGATTTAATCTGGAAAGGAAAAGGGTCTTTTTGTGGTCGGTCCCAGATTGTTCTGCCCAAGCATGTATTGGGCATGAACTTCAATATCACAAAGTCTTTTCTGGTTTGAGGTCAAGATCTTTCCACTTCCTGTGCTGCATGACTGCTCCTTTCCCCTCTTTCAATGGCAACTCTAGGCCTGAGAATTTCGCCACGTATAGTTGCAAACTTGTCATCATCCTCACACCCCTGTCAAAGCACAGACCTCCAAAGGTAGGTGTGTAGGCATCACATGTTAGCACACATCTCAACTCACAGTACTGTCCTCCTGACCCACCTAAGGAAGAACCTGACTCGGGAAGATAGACCTGTGTCTACAATGAAGACTCGGGAAGGAGGGTGTGCTTGGATAGTCTATGGACTCCACTCTCTGGAGGGAGTTTCATCCAGTAGGATTATTACTGACTCAAGGAGGCAATGGGTCGGGGTAAAAAGAAGGTTGCCAACTCGCGACTCACATGCATACTTACAGTCCTCCTATGACCTCCTCTATCAATATCAAGGGTAACCACAGTGTCTCCCTTCCATGCTCTTTGTCTCAAATTGCTCATTGACTGACTTCTTTAGGCTCGTTAGTTCTTCAAGGCTTCTCTCCTTGCTTCCTTTTATCATTTTATATGCATAAAATATCAAAGGGTTGATAACAAGTATGATAATTTTCCTGATCATGTCCCACTTGTAGACGATACTGGTAGGGAGGTTACCTAGGCTGCCTTTCTACACATGCATCCCAAGGGCTAATATGACACAATTGCTCTAGATTGGAGACTAGTGAGCAAAATGAAGGTATGAATTCTGTTGCCATGGCCTCAAGTCCTATGGGTGTCAGCAAGTAGATGACTCAAGATTCAAAGTCTGAACTCCACTGAAGTGTCCCTGAATGACATCAGTATTCTAGGCCTCCAGATAGCTTCTGTTCTATTTTTATCCAACACCTTTTTATCGTGAGGTAAAGCAGATACCATATCCATCCATAGTTCCATCACATCAGCAGCATTATCCAGTGGCTACCACAATCAGCTTCTAAACATGCTCCTTCTTCGGGAATGCCTCCATATAATCTCCCCTTTCTATCCCCAAGGGTAGAATACTTGCTGTCTCTATAGTTCATCCATACAGAAAAACATATAACAACAATTCAAGAGGCCTATCGCCAAGGACAAAATACATCAGAGCTAAACCCCAATATGAAGAAAAAGGAAAAAAACAAACAAACCAGAAAATGTTGACAACCAGATCAGGCCCAACGTGTATGGGTTGGATCAACTGACATGGTTTAACTGTTGAAGTCAGGCTTATCATTTGATCTCTTAAAGTCATCTCTCCAGTGTACTCTGGGAACCAGTTCTTCCCATCCCTCTGTTAGGAATAGAGGGAAATCAACAGAGGCTTTGTTTCCTGTGTAAATCTCACAAACATATCTGGAGCTCCCACTGTCTTCCATAGCCTTGTGTAAACCGGATTCTCACAGTGTGGGCTCTGATGCAATTTCCTTCTTCAGCTTCAGATTATCTGACTTGTAATCCTTTGGGCACTGATGCCAGATTTTTTTTTTCCAGATTAGTTTAAAAGTGCACGTTTTACTGTGAAAGATTGCAGGGATCAAAGTGGTAAATATGCATAGCAAGATCCTATTATGAACCACAAAATAAGTGATTCATTTTACTAAATATGTACCCTATATTTTCAACAAAATAAAAAGGTAAATATAGTTCTACTTCTGATTGCTGGAGTGAGAATACTAGGATTTACACCCCAAGGTTATTGTGAGGGCTAAATAAGAAAAAAAGTGAGAGGACTTCAGAAAGTTCATGGGAAAAGTTCCATTCTCTTTTCATTCCCTTCTCCATGAACTTTTCAAAGTCCTTTCATATTTACACCGCTCAGAACTGTACTTGGCATACAAAAATAACTATGAAGTGCCATGTGTAATCAGTGGACGAGGGATCAGAACAGTAATTTGTTGTCCATAAAATCCAATTTCTTTTGCTCACTAGTGATGGATCTTTGGGTTAGCAGCGCATGCGCACCCCACGGCACCATCAAGTGTTGGAGAGATGAAGTGCCTCATGAGCAGATCCATTTAAATGATAGACCACTATCTTAGGCTCTTGAAGGGAGGGACTGACTAGATTATGTCTGATAACATGTGCCAAGGGTAGTAGATATCTTTCCCCCAAAAAAAACAAAATCATTGCCATTGAGTTGATTCCAATTCATAGTGACCCTAGGGGACAGGGGAGAACTGTGCATTTGGGTTTCCAAACCAAATCTTTACAGATGCAAATAGCCTCATTTTTTTTCCAGCGGAGCAGCTGGTTGGTTTGAGCCACTGGCCTTGTGATTACCACCTCAATGTATAACATATTATGCCGCCAGGGCTCCTGGATGGGTGTCTTAAAGGACAACTCTCTGTAGCATTGAAAAAGTAGTTCTCTAAGAACCATAATCAAGGAACCCAAATGATCCAAGGTCTCCTTGGTTACACTTAGTTATTTTCCCTTATATCATAGGACCCCATCTTAGCTTGATTATATCTACAAAGATATTATTTCTAAGTAGGTTATCAAGGAGTAAGACTTCAACCTGTCTTTCAGGGGGAACATAGTTCAACCCATCACACAAGGTTCATTTGGATTGGATAAGAAATTCACACCTATCTCATTTTGAAGTTTTGTCAACACTCGGAGAAATGCAGTCTTACTGAACATAAATGAGAGATAGGGCCTTGTTTTGTCCCCAGAGTTTTTAGAATCATAACTTAAAGGAACTTTCTGGAATCCCATTATGACCATCTCATCAATTAGGATTCAATCTGTACCAGAGCAGATGTCTTCCACCCGCCTGGAGAGCTGATCTGCGCACCGCTCACTTAACAGCACCACCAGGTATAACTGGCTTCGAGTGTTTCTGTAGAACATAGGTTGCCAGTCATGGGAAATAGAGGAAAGAGCTGGGAGGCAAAGGGCATTTATAGAGGTCTAGATAAAGACATGTACATATGCAAATATATTTATATATGAGGATGGGGAAA
>NW_022103915.1:76814553-76824103 GCF_000313985.2 Echinops telfairi | reverse complement strand
ATGAGGGAGGGGGGAGCGGGGAGAGAGGGGAAAAAATGAGGAGCTGATGCCGGGGGCTTAAGCGGAGAGCAAATGTTTTGAGAATGACAAGGGCAATGAATGTACAAATGTGCTTTACACAGTTGATGTATGTATGGATTGTGATAAGAGTCGTATGAGCCCCTAATAAAACGATTTTTTTAAATGAAAAGAAAAAGAAAAGAACATAGGTTCCCAGACTCTTTTTGGTCTACTGTACCCTTTTCAGGAAAAAAAAATTCATCAGGGCTCTCCTGGCAATTAAAAACATGTATACTGTAAGCCCATAATTCAGGATAAAGTACAGGCATCTGCTTTTGCAGTCCCCCAGAATTTTTCCAGCCTACCCAAGGGGCAGTATTGCCCACTTCGGGAAACACTGTAAAATTATTTCCAAAAGGACTCTTTATTCACCGATTACACCTTCTTCAAGGTCCTGTTTCTGTCAGTCCAGCTGAAACCCTCATTCAATCAGTGCATCATCAGGAACCTTGGTGTCAGCAACCACTCTCCTCTTCCCGAAATCATGCACCTCATTCACTCCATCAACAAATCTCCTGCCAGCAATCCACACATTATCTTAGATCTCCCTGTAGCGATCAAAATGTCCTTCTTCATATGTTGGGGCACTGCATTCAGAGGTGTTTTATGAGAATGCAAAGAAAATATCTGTTTCTCCAATGAGGCCAGTCAGCCTCCTCACTCAAATGTTTACTTTATTCATAAGGATTAATATGTGGAAGTTACAAAAGGCATTTGTATTTCTATTTATGTTACAAAAGGAATAACGCTATCTATCCAGCTAAAATTTCAGTCTTGGAACGCTAATGAGGAAAGTCATGGAATGACAAAAACCTTGTCAAAGTCTCTGAAAATACAGCGTAGCACAATTCCATGATTCAGGGTATTTCTCGGTTTTTAAGAGGTACCTGGTGAAATCTTTTGGTCCTGATTTGGCTCC
Source organism: Echinops telfairi (assembly GCF_000313985.2). Classification (NCBI taxonomy): domain Eukaryota; kingdom Metazoa; phylum Chordata; class Mammalia; order Afrosoricida; family Tenrecidae; genus Echinops; species Echinops telfairi. The sequence goes on along the minus strand of NW_022103915.1, from coordinate 76,823,124 downwards.
TAGCCCGCATTTTTTCTGGTTTGTTGTTGTCTCATGGAAACCAAAGCTGCAGCCCCCCAGACATTCGGGAATAGCAATGATTTTGCCTTCGTGCCTAAAGGGCTTGGGGAATGAAGGAGTTAATGCTCTTAAGTGCCCATCATAGCAGAGTTAATGGGTCTTAACAGAAACCTGAGTAGGAGACCAACCACCTGCATTCAGACTGACCACTTTTCTGTAGAATTCTGGGTGGTCTGCCTGAGCTGGTTTCCCATGGCCTGGGGGCTTCTGCACTGAGAAGAAGCCAGTTCAATAAGGAGCAAATGAATGATGAATCCTGCTTTCTGCCCTCGTTTAGAGGAGGGGTAGGCCGCAGAGAGTTGGAAGAAAAGCAAACAGCTGGATCTTGGATTGCATGTGGACAAAAACCACTTATATTTTAGACTCGATATCATTCTGGTGATTGAGAAATGGAATCCAAACCTCATTCTTGATTATCATGAAAGAGAGTAAGCTGAGGTATTATTTTTTATTATTCATTTCAATTAATTTACTCATTTATTATTATGTACCTTTTTAAAAAGCAGTAACATTGTCTTTAGTGTCACATGAAATAGTATAGGACTATTCCATAGAACATGTGTATTTAAGGAAAAATAGAAAACTGTGAAAATGGGAAATGGCTCATCTTGTGTGTGTGTGTGTGTGTGTGTATATATATATATATATATATAGAGAGAGAGAGAGAGAGAGAGAGAGAGAGAGAGAGAGAGCGCCTTGATGGTGCAGTGGATTAAACATTGAGGAAAAGATGAGGTTGCCTATTCCCATAAAGATTTACAGTCTTGGAAACTCTAAGGAAAAATCCTACTAGGTCCTATAGGTTCACTTTGAGTACCAATTGATTCAATGATTCAATGGCAGTGGTGTGTGTGTGTGCATGTGTGTGTCTGTGTGTAATAAAACATTAATGAAATCTTATTACCAAGGGAATCTGGCCAGTTGTGTTTTACAAAGTAGGGTTTTGAAACAGGTGCAGGTGCACCAGCACCTTTGGCTCTGAGGGAGATTACTGAGGGAAGTAGAAGAGACGGAAGCCTTGGTGAGTGAGATGAAAACTCACTTCTCCAGCCCCCCCAGTGCCATCAAGGAGGCAAGGTTGCCTGGGACATTCTATGAGGCAGCTTAAATAGCTGTAAAAGAAATTAGATAAGAAGGCACAGTTAATATTCTGGAAATACATTTAAGCATACAGAGAATTGTCGTGATATGCAGAGAATACAGATGTATGTGCATTTTTTGATGGTTAGCTATTCATACTTGTGCCTGCATGGACACAGAACAAGCATGTGTATGATCTGGCTTATTATTCAAAGAGCACGTGCGTACATGGGAGACAGTATTTCAGGATGCACATCCTGACTCTGCTGCTAACTCCTTGGTTAGTGAATTAGGCAAGCCCACCAAGTCTAAATCTCCTTTTACCAAACCCCAAGCCAAGCTCACTGCCATGGCAGCCATTTCAACTCATAGTGACCCTGTCGACCGAGTCAAACTGTCTCGGTGGGTTTTCCAAGACTGTAAGTCTGTATGGGAGTAGAAAGCCTCATCCTTCTCCCTCAGTGTGGTTGGTGGGCCAGAACTACTCACCTTGGAGTAGCAGCCTAACACAATGCTTATGAAACCACCACACCATTACTCATCAATAAACTGAAGGAATTACATATCCTCAAGATCCCTTACAACTTGGAAGACTTCTACCCATTTGTGTTACAGGCAGTTATTCTAAGCAATGAAAACTCTCGTTCTTAGGTCTGACCCCTAGCTTCACCCCTATATACTCAGGTACAGGTTAGTACCCCGGCCATGAGGGCCATTGAGGCAGCTGTACATAAAGAGATCGGAATGTGATGAGTAGATAGGAGCCTCTCCAAAGGAAGGCAAAATAAACTCCATGACTCTCATGATAGGGTATTAGTCTTATGCCTCAGGAAAAAATCCATCTTGGGGCACATGGTGGGAGGGTCAACAGGGTATCTTCACTGTCCTAGACTCAGAAACGTTGGTTTAAAGCAGAGATTTTGAAGTCTGACAGATTCATGTTTAAATCTCAGCAATCCCAGTCACTAGCTCTTCTTTCGGGGCCAGTTAATGTACTGCTCTAATCCTGTTATCACCATCTGTAAAAGGATACGATGTACTACCCACCTCAACCCATTGCTTTCAGGCTTAAATGAGTATGTGTTCAGCATTTTTAGCATGTTGCCCAGCATACAAAGACTATTCAGAGGGATAATATGTATGTATATTTTACATATTATGTATTATATTAAGTACATGATGAGCTTGATTGGCAGAGATTTTATGGGAAAAGGTAATACTTATTCAGCAGTGGGGAAAGAGATTACTCATGAAAGATTAAAAAACAAACAAATAAAAATACCAAACTCATCCTTAAAGGATAGGAGCTTCAATTTCTAAAGAAAAAATATTTGAAAATCAAAAAGAAAAAAGGATGATTAGAAGAAATGAACAAGGAACTAGAGACGATATTTTAATTACAAAGTAAACCTTTGAGAATTGCTCCCTCGATCAAGACCACGTTGCTTACATGTTTCAACTGCTTGTTGATTTCATGCTGATTGCCAATAATATGGGAGATTGGAACTGGCCCTCAGCAATGCCAATGATAAAACCTGGAATATTAAGCAATCTATCTGTGCATTTTTGTATTTGCTAACTTATAATTCCTCCAGAAAGAAATCTCCACAAGAGCAGAGGCGATGCCTATTTTGGCCAGTTCTGGATCCCAAAGAGCTAGAACAGTGCCTGGGACATGGTAGATGCTCCAAAAAAATACCATCTCCTTCTTGTGTCTCTCCTCTGTTGTTCATCGTCTCTCTCCTTGTGCTGAATCGGAGCTACACCAAAGCAGTGTACTTTGTTCACTGAGTTATCCCCTGTGCCCAGAAGGATCTGACACCTTGCAGGGGCTCCATAAATATCACTAGAATGATAACTGAAATGGGTAGCATGCACCATTTAGAAACAGCAATGTCTCAATAATCCAAGTTGCTCGAAGGAGCTTCTTAACCTTTCATTTCACTTAGAGGTTTGGAGGAAGACGACTTCCGCTGCCCCTTCACACAGAGCATTCAGCTGAATAACCAGACCTTTCGGGAGGTTCTGAGATGATGAAGACCAGGGGGGGCGGGATTCAGTTCCATAGCCAAGGTTGCAAAGGCTGTTCCACATTCATCCAAACTCACACTCTCCTACGCTGGTTTGTCACGTCCTTTATTTAAATATCTCATTATCTAAGACAATTTTGTACTTACTGTCATGAAGGCTTATGAAACCTGCAAACCTGTCTTGCTAGAACAGGTACAATTTAAGCCAGTGATTGTTCAAAAGAGAAAGAAAAGGTGGAGAATGGCACCATTGTGAGGCTTTCGAGCAGGAAAGTAGACAGCCCTCGGTGCTAACCTCTGTTCTCTGGGGTGTTTGTTTAGGCTCTCCGACAATGCACGGAGCCTAAAGAAAGAGGGGAAAAATTGTAAGTCTTCATGTATAATTTTTGTTGTTATATCTAAACTGATAGTTGAAGGCTAGGAGCTGAAACAATATTTTATAGAAGTATCATGTTGAAGTTTGTGCAGGTTTCAAAATATTTAAATATGTAAATTTCAATGGAGAGATGTTCAGATTTTTTGATAGTCTAATGATTTTAAGCATCTCATTTCTAGTCACACACTGACAAAAGATGTTCAGATTGCAGTGTGAGATGGTTTCTATGGTTACAGTTGTTTCCTAGCATTTTAGTGACATCTTTTGTGAGCACTGGCTGCTTCACTTATTTGTCACTAATGTATGTGTAGAACTATAGTTAATAGCCTTGGGCGGACAAAATTTTTTTTTCTGAATGGCTGTATTGTTTTTTAGCAGCATTTTTCAATAAGGTGACAATGCATTAGAATACTAATGGTATGTATGGTATTTTAAGATGTCAAGTTTTCAATAAAATGATAATGAAAATTTTGCATTTCATTTAATAGTTAAATATTCATGAATTTTCACAGCATGATGAACTGAGTGAAAAATAAAGAAACTGTATAATGTATAATACTAAACATCATAAATTAAGTTTCTTTTCATAGAAGCTATTCAAGAGTGTTTAATATATGGTTCTTCGTGGATTTAGACCAATCTGAGCTAAATTAAAGGCATTTAAAATGGAAACTTGTTTAAACCAATTTAACATATTTTAACACAGCATGTTTACAATGTAACAATATAAAGGAAAATGACACATTACAAACAATATATACATTATATAAAAATTATGATGACTAAGTGGGGGATGTAATCCCCAGGCAGGGGTATTTGGAAGAAAATAATTGTGAAGCAGGATGTGGAAGGATGCCGGCGGGTAGACCCAGGTGACACAGCCTGCCGAACAGGGCGGGATTAAGAGAATCTAAATGTTCAGTCAATGGTGGCCATTCTCCGGCAATGGCCTTATTTCTGGAGAATCTATGGGAGGACACCTGGGCTGCTGATCCAGTCCTTGTCGGAATCGATGTTAAAACAAGTGCTTAAGGCAAGGAAATCTTTGTTTTTTCCCTTCAACGTTGGAGGCTAAAATATTTTTCTCCAAATTCAAAGATAATTTGATGTCTTGCAGCACCCACCTCTCTGACCTTTTACACCAGCTATGCCTATGAAGAGTATTTGGAGGTGCTAAATACGGAGCTGAGCTATCCGAGAAGTCACTAATAGAATTCTAGTCACTGATCATTGTGACGTGAAAGACTGATAAAGAAGCCATTGCTTGAATTTTTATCAAAGGCTTGCTGTCAATCACTGAATAACCCACCACCTGTTCTTCACAACTCCTGCATAAGAATTGTTCAGCTACGCTCTGCTAGACTGCTCAGGAATTCCCATCAATTCTTCAGACTTTGGACTGGGACTGAGAGAACCCTAAAATTGAAACACAAAAGACAGACATGGGTTCCATCAAAGAGCAAATCAAGACCAGAATCACTATAGACAGAAAGGGAGAATTATCTGAAGATGTGCATTTAAGATGCATTCTTTTTTTATTGTTTTATTAGGGGCTCATACGACTCTTATCACAATCCATGCATACATCAATTTTGTAAAGCACATTTGTACATTCACTTCCCTCGTCATTCTCGAAACATTTGCTCTCCACTTAAGCCCCCGGCATTAGGTCCTTATTTTTCCCCTCCCTCCCCACTCCCTCATGAGACCTTGATAATTTATAAATTATTAGTTTTCATATCTTGCCCTGTCCGATGTCTCCCTTCACGCACTTTTCTGTTGTCCGTCCCCCAGGGAGGAGGTCACATGTAGATCCTTGTAATAGGTTCCCTCTTTCCAACCCACTTTCCCTCTATCCTCCCAGTATCGCTGCTCACACCACTGGTCCTGAAGGGATCAGGCTAAAGCACTATCAGAGCTTTACCCTGCCCACATTGGTGGTAAGTTTGCTGTTATCCATTTCTCATGAGTACTCATTTTTTACTAATATGTGAAATAATAATTGCAGATGTAGATATAGATATGATTCAAGATAATTCTCTTTAAAATTGTATACATGTAAATGCTACAGCAAGTACTACTGTCTAATGAATTTACCATCACCCTTGATTATATCAGGGAAGCCTGGTGGCATTGTAGTTATGCATTGGTCTGAAAACTGCAAAGTCAGCGGTTCAATACCAACAGATGGACTTTGTACACCTGTAGAGAGTTAAAGTCTTGGAAACTCAGAGAGACACTTCTACCCCATACTACATGGTCACTATAGGTCAGCATGGACTCGATGGCAGTAAGTTTTGTTTGGTTGATTAAATTATACAAAGTGGGTAATTTAAAGACTTAAATTACCAATAAAAGAATATAATAGACAAAGTAAAACCCATAAATTCCATGTAAAGTTTCCTTATTTCTAATATACAACTCAAACCCATTTTTTTTTTACCATGCTGATTTTTATTGACTAACTATCAATTTAAAGATCCTGGGGACCCAGTGTTTAAGTACATGGCTACTAATCCAAAGGTCAGTAGTTCAAACCTAGCAGCCTACCAATAGGAGAAATAAATGGCTAGCTACTATTCGTTAAAGCTCACAGCCTTGGAAACCCTTACGAGGCGTTCTACCCTGTGAGGGAGAATACGACCGGAGTCAACGCGACGCTAATGAGGAACGAGCAGTTGGGTGAGCTTTGTTTTCCTTGCTTTGGCTTTGTAATAGTAGTCAGTCCTACAAAATAAAGAAGCAGCCTCCCCTTTCACATCTCGGTTTCCTCATCTGTAAAGAGGAATAATTGACAGATCTACCTTATAAAATGCTGTGTAGAGTAAATGAGATAAATATGTATATAACACTCAGCATTAAACCTGTCAAATTGTAAGCACACAATAAATATTAGCTTTCTTCATCATTATTATAATCAGTGGCAATTAATTTAGAGGATGCTAAATATAGGACCTGTATGATGGGAAAGAAATGTTAAAGACATTTTGTGCTAAGAATATTCATATTCACTAACATGAATATAGGTAGATATAGTATTTTAATGGAGTATATATATATATATATTTAACATTTTATTAGGGGAATCATACAACTGTTATCCCAATCCATACACACATCAATTGTGTAAAGCGCATTTGTACATCATTTCTCAAAACATTTTCTCTCCACTTAAACCCCTGACATTAGGTCCTTATTTTTGCCCTCCCTCCCCGCTCACCCCTCCCGCATGAGCCCTTGATAGTTTATAAATGGGTATTTTGTCATATCTTGCCCTGTCCGACGTCTCCCTTCACCCCCTTTTCAGTTGTCTGTCCCCCAGGGAGGAGGTCACACACAGTTCCATGTAATCAGTTCCCTCTTTCCTACCCATTCTCCCTTTACCCTCCCTGTTTTGCCACTCACACCACTGGTCCTATAGGGCTCATCCGTCCTGGATTCCCTGTATTTTCAGTTCCTATCTGTACCAGTGTACCTCCTCTGGTCTAGCCAGACTTGCAAGATCGAATTCGAGTCATGGTAGTGGGAGCGGGGAGGAAACATTTAGGAACTAGAGGAAAGTTGTATTTCTCATCATTGTTACATCGCACCCTGACTGGCTCATCTTAATGGAGTATATTAAATGGATAAAAATGGAATGGGAGTCAGTGGAAAAAATCAGATTTCAAAGTCTCAGCCCTCTAATCCATTAAGGTTGACTGGCCTTATTGATCCCTCCCTTGTCTAACCCAGATTTTCAAAACAGAATTAATGCAATATTTTAAGGTAAAACTTATTTTTATAACTTAATCAAGTAAAAGATGTATCTTGGTAGCACCCTGTTTAAAGCACTCAGTGCTAACCGAAAAGGCAGAGATTTGAACCCAGCAGCTGCACGGCAGCAGACAGACGGAGCAGTCTGCTTCGGTGAGGACTGATAACCTTGCGAACCTTAGGAGGCCATGCTACTTAATCCTGTGGGATAATTGTGAAATGGAATCCACTTGACGGCAATGGGTTTTTCAGTCAAATAACATATTTCTTAGTCAATGTCCAAATTTTTTTAGGTAAATTCTTCTGGTTTCAGACTTGGGAAGCAAACAATCGCATCACATCAAAAGTGTCCACTTCAATACTTCAAGAAGCCCAATGAGACTGCTGGAATCAGCTGTTAGCAAGTTGATCTTTAGATCCATTTACTTTACCACAATAAGTGGAAGGAACATTATCAAGCTAATGCATCGTTCTTTACGCCTTTTGGGGGTAATGACAAGTCCCTTTGACTAGTACTCCAAATGGAGTGAGAATCTTACTGAATGGAAAAAGCCTATAGGCTGTCCTCCCGCAGAAGTACAGTCCACACCGACATCAGCCAACATGTCGCTGCTCTCCCATTTCAGCCCGAGTCTGGGCTATACCTAGTCTATCTCAGACAATAAGGAAACTCTCTGCAGAAACTTCCAACAATCAAACACTTCATTATTAGCTAGGTTTCAAGGCCTTATTCCTTCACCCAAAGTTACCCTGATTTCCAATAGCCCCATTTTTCTGTTTTATCAAGAAGCGGTAACAATCTACCACCACTGTTATTATGGCATTTCAATCAACTCAGTTCATTGTCGTTCGAGAAAACACTTTGTAGAAACCCAAAGGAATATCTGTCACCTTCCATTCAAACACATGGCAGGAAAAAAAAAACCAACAACTTAATAGCCAGTAATCACAGTCTGCCTTCTTTGGGTGGCATCCACTGTGGACAAAAACAATTTATGTCGCATTGGATGAAAATAGTCCATCGACGTTATTCTCCTAGAGATAGTGAAATACCTCCTTCTCATCTGATATCCCAAAACTAGGGAGGAAAGAGTTCAGATAATGTTGGGATCGATAAAGTCACAAAAGCAAAGTCATGTAGGAAATACATCTTGAAATTGCCATCTTGTTCTTTTTATCACAGAACTAGCCACAGAATAGTCAGGGTCATTACCGAAGGTAGTATTACAACAAGTTTTAGTTCAGAGAATCATAGAAATTAAAGACAACAAA
>NW_022103915.1:76802768-76814168 GCF_000313985.2 Echinops telfairi | reverse complement strand
CTTGTCACCATCTCCTGCAGAAGCACTCCTCTACACAAACTTCCTTAGAACTGCAGAGAGCGCCTGGCTTTCAATAAGTAAAGAGTTTTCTGCATGGACAGTGATTAGTGAGATTTCTTATGCCAATAACAAAGTAGTCAGTGCTTGTTTTTATTGGTAATACAATGGTTCCCAAATATTGTTGCACATCAGAATAACATGCAAACCTTTTTTAAGAACCTAATGCCCCATACCAATTAAATCAGTTTTGGGGGGCGGGGTCGGGGAGGGCCAAGGAGGCAGTCACACATCAGCATTTTTAAAATATCTATAATTCTAATGTGCAGCAAAGTTTAGGAAACATTGCAGTATATATTGAAAATTACAATTTGCTATTAATTATATGGAAATAAAAAAATCTCTTCACACCAATAATCAAGAGTTGGCATTGTTTTGATTTCTTAGCATTATTCAATATTTACTAATTCTGGGAAAGCCAATCCCAAGGGAAGCGGTTGAGATAGATAATAAAAACATCTCCTCTTTTTGATTCATCATCAATCATTGCCATATTATAGCTGTACTAAATGTTTTCTCATTATGTATTTTATTTTTATGGTTTGACTTCTCCTGTTCCTTTCCCACCAGGGCTGGCATAGATTCTACCTAAAAGGAAAAGTAGATTCACTTTTGACACAGCTGTTATTATACACATATTACAGGGTGGTTGTAGTCCCAACTAAGAAGGCAAACGAAAGAAATTTAAATCGCTCTCTTCAAAAATTCCTTTGACATCATGAAAGCTAATCAATTACTGACTAATTTCTTAAAATATTAAGCCAACAGAGTTAGGCGAATCCTTGCTCACATTCTGACTCGATTCCCAGGAGTTTCCATAGGCATTTTGGGGATCTCCTTGAAGCTCAGAATTTTATAGCTTCTTAGACTTCATTTCATTCATGAACCTGGGAAATGTGTTCCTATCGTGTCCCTTGTGGGGCATGCCCCACTTTCAAAATGGAAGCATTCTTCTTGGCTTTGTCTCAGGAAGGCTTCAAGCACCGTATAGTACCTTCTCTGAGAGAACTGAGAAGAAAGAAAATGTAAGAAAAATAGTAGGAGCAGAAGCAACATTATGATCAGTCTTTCCAGAAGACAAGAATACTTGGCATTGTAAATTATTCGTTGGGCTTGAAATCTCAAAGTCATCTGTTTGAAACCACCAGCCACTCTGTGGGAGAAAGAGGAGGCTTTTAGTCAGGGTGCGGTATAGTACTGACAAAACACAACTTTCCTCTGGTTCTTTCATGATTCCCCCCCTCACCCACCCCACTATCATGACCCCAATTCTACCTCACAAATCCGGCTAGACCAGATAACGTACACTGGTACAGAAAAGAGCTACACCACAGGGAATCCAGGACAGATAAACCCCTTAAGACCAATAATGAAAGTAGTGATACCAGGAGGGGAGGGGAAGGTGGGGGGAGAAAGGGGAACCAATCACAATGATCGACGTATAACCCCTCCCGGGGGACAGACAACAAAAAAGTGAGTGAAGGAAGACAGCGATCGGCGTAAGACAAGTAAAAAATAATGATTTATAAATTATCAAGGGTTCACGAGGAAGGGAGGGTAGGGCAGGGTGGGGGGAATGAGCTGATACCAAGGGCTCAAATAGAAAGAAAATGTTTTGAAAATGATGATGGCAACACATGTACAAAGGTGCTTGACACAATGAATGGATTGATGGGTTGTGATAAGAGCTGTAAGAGCTCTAAATAAAATGATTGGTGGGGGATGGGGGGGGTGGGCAGGACTCAATTCCCTGAATTGGCAAAGTCAATCCACTGCCTCTCTGATTGGAGAACTTCAGTGGCTTCCATGTTGACATGATGCTAGGCGCTTTGCCTCCAAGACTCTTAATCCCAGCAGGGCCATTCATGGTGGACAGGTTTCAGCAGACGTTCCCAACTAAAAGAGACTAGGAAGAAAAGCTTGGCGATCTGCTTCTTGTTATTATCCATGTAGAAACCCATGCATCACAATAGGGAATTGTCCCACATGGTGTTGGCAGATGACATCCATAGGCTGAGATGAATTCAAAATACAGTGCTTGCAAAAAAAAACAAAACAGATGAGGCTTTTTAATTCCTTTCTACTTTCTACTACTGTGGAGACTGATAGCCTCAGAAACCCAGGGGAGTAGTTCGACTCTGCCCTGCAGGGTTGCTACAAGTTGGAATCAACTCATGAACAGCGAGTGAGTTCCAGAAACCTCAGCACTGCGTGACTGATCCAACCATAGTTCGAACTGCAGTTAATTGTAAGCTAGGATTTACTAAACGTTACTTATGTGCTCAGCACTGTGCAAGGCATTAAATAAGATACAAAAGAAAGAAGACTAAAAATCATCCCCTGAAGATGAAATGTCATTGAGGAGGGAAGATGCTATGATTGTAAAGCACTGCAGTCATTTTGTGGTAACTAAAAAGGAAATGAAAATCATGAAAGCTAAAATTGAGATGATCTCACCTGAATGTAGAGACCATCTCAGGAATAGATTTGACAAATTAACCACTAATAACTAAAAATCAGACAAGTTGTGGGCTGACAACAAACACACTAAACATAAAGAAAGCAGAAGGCCATTAAAAGAAAGGAAAAATTTTAAAGACCAAAGCGGATGTCAGAAGAGACTCTGAAACTTGTGCTTGAATGGAGTAGTGCAGTGGCTCGGGATGATGTTAACTAGACACACCTGGGCAAGGGTAGGGACAGGACTCAGCCTATCAATTGTGTCACAGCTGGATGACACCTTGTTGATGTCACTAGATTCTTTGAATAACAGAGACCCAGCAGAGCCAAAGCCTCTTTGGCCCTTCACCTTCTGCTGGAGCTGGATCTTAAGTCTGGTTCCTCAATCTCCTGTTGTGTTGCCTGGATTATTTGGCCAACTTCCGACCTCTGCATCCACTAGCCTGTCTCTGCTTCAGCATCCTGCTTCCTGTTCATCAGCTTCCACAATCAGAAAGAGGATGGCTTGGACCAGATTGGACTTACCTATTTCCACAACTGTGTAAGCCATTCCTTGATATAAATCCCTCACTCTATACAACACATAAAGCATCGCCTGCTTGCCTCTCTAGAGAACCCAACAAGTAGCTACAGAAACTGGATGAAACAAGGAAGGAAAAGAAATTAGCAGAAAATTTCAAAAGGCAGCTCAAGAAAATAAAGTAAAGTATAATGAAATATGGGAAGAGTTGGGTTAGAAAGTCAAAAAGAAAGAACACACTCAGTATTTCAAGCTGAAAGAACTGAAGAAAAAAAATGGAAGGATTCTAAGGGCAACATATTGAAAGATCCAGGAAGTATCAAAACATGGAAGGAACACACAGATTCACTGTACAAAAAATAACTGGTCCACATTCAACGATTTCAAGAGGTAGCACATGATCAAAAGCCAATGATATCAAAGGAAGAATTACAAGCTGCACTGAAGCATTTAGTGCAAAACAAGACTCCAGAAATTAACAAAATATCAATGGAAATGTTTTCCTAAAATGACTCATTGCTGTAAGATTTTACTAGTGTACGTCTCCAAATCTGGGAGACAGCGATCCACACCTGTGCCTTTTCCAAATGAATGTGGCATTAAAACGTGATAGAGAATAATATCACAGTATCACATGCAAGTAAAATTTTGCTGAAGATAATTTTAAAATATTTGCTATGATACATTGACAGAAATCCAAACCAAATTCAGAAGAAACCACGGAACAAGAGCGACTCTTGCTTGCTTTGACCCAAAACAGAAAATACCAGAAAATTCACTTGTGTTTTATTGACTCTGCAAAGGCATTGCATTGTGTGGATCATAACAAGCTGTGGATAAATTTGTCAAGAATAGGAAGGAACTCCAGAACATTTCATTGTGATCATGAGTAACCTGTGCACAGAACAAGAGGCACTTGTTCAAACAGAATAAAGGGATATTGCACGGTTTAAAAATGAGGAAAGATGTAGGTATATTTTCACCATAATTATCCAATCTATATGCTGAACAAATAACCTGAGAAGCTGAACTATATGAAGAGGATTGGAGAAGGATTCATTAGCAACCTGAGATATACAGATGGTACAAGCTAGCTTGCTGAAAGCAAAGAGGACGTGAAGCATTTACTAAAGACAAATTCAGTATGGAGTACAACTCAATGTAAAAAAACCTAAAATCTTCATAACTGGACATTAAACATGATAAATGTAGAAACTATTAATATTGTTAAGGACCTCATTGTATTTGGATTGTAATCAATACTCATAGAAGCAGCAATCAATAAATAGCACAGTGTATTGTTTTGTGGAAAACTGCTACAAAACACCCTTTAAAGGAATTGAAGAGCAAAGAGGTCAATTTGAGGACTAAGGTACATTTTAGTGACATGGTATTTCCAATCATATCATATGCATGTGAAAGCTGGATAATGCACAGATAAGATTGGAGAAAACTGGATGCATTTGAAGTATGGTGCTGGTGAAAAATAATGAAAGTACCATGACCTGTTAGAAGAACAAATGTCATAGAAGAAGTAGAGCCCAGAACGCTTCTTGGAAGTTAGGATGGTAACAATTGGTCTCAAGTCTTTGGATATGTTACCAGGGATCCGTCCCTGGAAAAGGACATCAGTCTTCGTAAAGCAGAAGGTCAGTGAGAAAGAGGAAGACCTTCGACAAGACACATTGATTCGATAGCTGCAATGATGGTTTGCACCATGGCAGCAACTGTGAGGACGGCACGGGACCAGGTAGAGTTTCATTGTGTTGTACCTATAGGGTCACTATGAGTCAGAGCCAATTTGATGTTACCTAACAAGAAGAAAAACATGCAACTGATTACAGTTTGCTATGTCATCAATTATAAGCAGTGTCTCCATTTTAAAGAAGCAGAGATGGCGGCAAAGTGTACCATAGTACCAATGTCACAGTGACACGCCTTTCACAACCAGGAAGCAGTAGAAGACAGCTCTGAAATGGGGGCAGGTGCATGCAGAATGATGTGACAGGGCTGTTCCAAGTATGGCAGAGCAGCACCTGGCTAGGTTTGGGAATGACCAAGGCTAGAGGGAAACAAGAAGTTAAAAGCACAAGTCCTTGGAGTACTAAGTCACGTTCAGTTGGCACATTCCTCCCCATTTGCTTTATGAGGACTCACTGCCACGGAGGTGACCCCAATTCACAGCGCCTCTGTGGGGCAGAGTAGAACTACCCCTCTGGGTCGCCAGGGCTGTAACGCTTTAGAGGAACAGAAAGTCTCCTCTCTCCCATGGACCAGCTGGTGGTTTAGAACTACTGACCTTCCAGTTAACATCCCAATACATAACCTGAAAGGCACCTTAAATACTGTATTCACATTTGAGCCACAGATCAGATACCAATGGATGCATCTCTCTGTACTCTTCACCTACGTTTGTGCTTTGTCTTTCATACTTGCTACTACCTTATTTCCTCTCACTCTTGTCAGAGCTCCCGAGGCATAAGCAAAAAAACACAAACAAACTCACTGCCAGCAAGTTGATCCCTCATCATCGTGACCTGACACCAGGTTCCAGAGACTGTAGTAACCCATTACGGGAACAGATAGTCTCAGCTTCCTTCCCGGGAGCAACTTGTGAAATGTAACCACTGGTCTTGCAGTGAGCAGCCCAATGGCTAACCCCTGGCACTGCCAGGGCTCCTTTCTCTTGGCACTATCCAAATTAGTATTCCTTAGACACAGCTCTGAGCACAATGGTGCCAGCATGGCGGTAACGACTTACCAGTGATGACAAAATTCTAAACTTGGCATTCAATGTTCTACAAAATATGACCGCAATATATCTTATCTCATATGTTTGCACCACAATAACTTTTTTCTTAAACTATTTCTTTGATCACCTCTGTAATATATGGCCCCAAATGATCAACTGCTGTAGGTTATTGTAGTACATTTATGCTTTTCTTCCCCATCAATTAACATTTTGCTTGCCCACACTTATATATGCCAGTTGTACTTGTTATTGCAATTATGTGATTTAATTACACGAACATGTATAAAATATGAGTACAGAAAGAACATTATTTCTATGAAAACTAAGCTATATGCTTGACAAAAATTGAGCCAATAAAACAAGACTGTGAAATTAGTAATGGTCAAGAGAAAGCTAACAGATTTAGAAAACAAATCTCTTTTTTAATGTAATACTATTCAATTTTATCTTTTTTTAAATTGGGAGTTAATACATATATCATTCCATAGTTCAATCACATCAAGCAGTATTGTGCAATGCTACCATAATAAATTTCTAAACATTATTTTCCTTCCTGGACTCCTTGACATCATCTCCCTTTTACCCCCCACCCTACCACCAACTCTCCCCCCTATCCCCCAGAAACCCTTATTCTACTTGCTGTCCCTGTAGGTTTCATCAATCCTGGGTTTCACATACCAAAAACCAGAAAAAAAAACCTATTCAAGAGGGCGATCCCCAATGTCAGAACACATCTCAGATCAACCCTAATCTGAACAAACAAACAAAGATCACAAAAAATGTTGAAAACCAGATCAGGTCCAATGTGCATGAGAGTGGAGATCAACTGACAAGGCTTTATTCAGTTTCATCCCTTTGATCTTCCATAGTCCTTTCGCCAATGCATGCTGTTTCATAACCACTTTCCTCCCATCCCTCTTACGGACAGAGGGAGATCTGCTGAGGCTTGCTTCTTTGGAGTTCCCACAAATGTATCTTGGGCTCCCATAGTCATCCACAGCCTTCTGATGCGATGGCCTCCTTTGACTTCATGGGTTATACGATTTACCATCCTTTGGTGACTGATGATGGTGCGCTTCTTCCATGCAGACTTAATTGACATCTCATTAGATGGCTGCTTGTTTGAAGACAAGCCTTTAAGACCCCAAATGCTATTTTATCTGCTAGCTGGGCACCATCTAACTTCCCCACCACCTTTTACTAGAGCACCAGTGTCTTCTGTGTTCCCTTCCTGAAGCTGAGTATCGAGCAGGGACATAATGTAAGAACTAATTGTTCTTAAGATGGAGCTAGGACTTAGTACAAGCCTAAAATCCATTTCTGGATCTATGTTTTTGTTGTTGTTGTTTTTCCTTTTGCTCCCTTTGGCTCTCTTTCAAACCATCCTTGTTAATTTATGGTAGAGAGTCTTATTGATTCCCCTGGGGCATAAGGTCTTCCATTCATATTGTCTTTGATTAGCCCATTGGTACTAATTTTTTAAAGCCCTGTTGAGAGAGGGATGTTGGGTCAATGTAGGCTAACTCCATATCACAGTACCTGAATTATTATTCACTTGTACAGAATCAATCCTGTCTTAGCTGGACACTGTTTATACAAACAATGCGGTTAGTTGTCAGGGAAGATTTACAATCATATTCACTGAGAATGTCAGTCACAGGTTTGCCAGAACAATACATATCTTAATACGAAAATGAGGACCTAATGCCAGGGGCTTAAGTGGAGAGGAAATGTTTTGAGAATGATGAGGGCAATGAATGTACAAATGTGCTTTACACAATTGATGTTATGTATGGATTGTGATAAGAGTTGTATGAGCCCCTAATAAAACGATTAAAAAGAAAAGGCATTGATGTAGCAAGACCATGTTTCTCTGCCTACCAACAGTTCAACAGTCTTGGTACAGCTGTCTTCCGCTTCCTCAGACTCCACGCATTTTCCAACTTAAGTCCTAGGTTACAAGTGTGTCTGAGGTAGAGTGCAGTTCACCCAAGGGAGTTTCCACATCAGATCTCGCAAATGCAACCTCTGAAGCATGCTGTGCTCCTTGAAGATCCAGGATTCAGTGTCCCAGCATTCCACGGCACCCAGTCTGGCTCCCCAGGATGCACCCAGAAGCCCGGGTCAATGTGGCCCATTCGGTGCATACTGTCAGGGACACTCCCCCACTAGAGTTCTCCAAGGCATTTTCAGTCATTCTTCCTGCCAAATGGGGGTCGGTCTGCCCACATTTTCGACCCACAGACATGTATTTGTGTTCTTCCAAATGTATCTGCTCCCTTTTCCCTCTCCTGACTTGTTTTTCCCATCGGTGTCCCTCATCCCTCTGATAGGGCTATCTACCTGACCAGGGGACCTCATTTTAGCTTTGCATGGCAGCTGTTCAGTGGACATCCCCTTGCCCTCCCTTGACTATTTGATCCCGGCTGACGTGAGGCACCCTCTGGCAATGAGACCTTCAAATACTTACCTAGAGCGGATGGTATATGGATAATTGGCACTAGTCAGCTCTCTGTTTGTTGCTGCAGCAGTGGACTCATACAGTATTTGTCCTTGTGTGATGGACTCACTCCACTTCCAGATCCTTCCACATCGTGAGGTGTTTCATGGTTTCATTGCTGTTTTTCAGGGATGCGTAGTATTCCATTGTGTGTATGTACAAGAGTTTTTTACCCAATCTTCTACTCATGGGGATTTAGGCTGTTTCCAACTTTTTGCTGTTGTGAACTGCGCTGCAACAAACACGGGGGAGCAGTCACAATCTGTTTCTTATTTCTTTGGGGTATACGCCCAGTCATGGTATGGCTGGTCATATGCTATTTCCATTGCCATCTGTTTCGGGTATCACCGTATCGCTTCCCACAGTGGCTACAAGTCTCTACAAACCAACAAGCAGTGTAGAAGAGTTCGCATCCCACCACTCCCTCCACAATATTTGTTGCTCTCAGTTTTTGTTTTTATGTGGGCTTCAGTAATGGGTGTGAGGTGGTACCTCCTTGTTGCTTGCACTTGCATTTCCCAGATAGCTAATGACCGGGAGTGTTTCCTCATATGTTTATTCACCATTCGAGTCTCATCCTTTATGAATCGACTGTTCGGGTCCTTTGCACAACTTCTCAGAGTGTTGTTAGTTTTTTTTTCTTGTTGTAGGGCTTTAATAAGTTATAGATTTTAGTAGTTAGTGCATTGTCTGTTATGCCATCATGGAATATCTTTTCCCGATCTTTGGGCTCCCTTTTCACTCTTGTAATGAAGTCTTTTGACATACACAAGTGTTTTATTTTTAATAGGTCATCTATCTTCCTTTGCTATCTCTGGTAGCCTATGTATCCCCTGCAGCAGGGCTCTGAGATTCATCCCCATTGTCTCATTGATGATCCTGACAGCTTTGGGTTTTACATTTTGGTATTTGCTCCACCTTGAGTTTGTTTTTGTGCATGGGGTCAGATGTGGATCTTGGTTCATTTTTCTGCAGGTGGATATCCAGTTTTTCCAGCACCATTTATCGCAGAGAGCTTCTGCTTCCCATCTAATGCTTTTGGGCCTTCATCAAAAAATCAGTTGTCTGTATGTTTTTATTTCTGGGGTTTCTGTCCTGTCCTGATCCATTGGTCCATGTATCTATCATTATTCCAGGACCAAGCTGGAGAAAACGAATCTTAAGAATCAAAAAGTACTTAGTTTATTTTCAAATGACTCCTGGTTCTGTCCCATTTTAAAATTAAAAAAATTGATTTACATAAGCACAGTCATCAGATGGTACATTAGGAATGCGGACTTTAATCAGCAAACTCATACTCCAAGACAGTTATTTGGTCATTCTACCAATGAGTGGTCAATAAGTGTTTGCTTTTGTTATTCATGTTAAATAATAGCTTTAAATGTGTCCTTTTATAAATTACTCCCCTCACCTTTTAACCAAGTTTTTTTTTTTTTTCAGACTAGCTATCGGTCCAAATTCATCAATGAGAAATTTACACCTCTGCTCTGGGTAACAAATTTTAACCCTTAGACTACACTCTTGCTTCTTAATTAAACAAACTTTCTCCACATTGCACACTGTTCAAGTCTACCTATCCTTCATGGGTCTATGCTAATGCTCCATCTCTATGAAGCATTCCCTAAATCCCTGATAGATATTGGAGTCTAATATTTAGCTCCTGAACATTCTACTATCAGCTCTAACTTGTGTGACCCTAATCAAATCTATTAACCCCTAAGCCTCAGTTTGCTCATCTGTAAAGTAGGGATAATATCAACCACCTGTAGCTGTTGAAGGAGTTAATACACAAAGCAGAATGCCTATCTGTGACTAATCTATGACCAATAGCGTAGGAAGATTTTTTTAAATTGCTGAACTAATCTCCATTCCTGAGGAATCTTGCAGGCCCGTCCCCTCTTTCATGATATGCTCCTTATTTTCTATTCTATAGCGTAGCTGCTTCAGAATGAAACTTTTTGTTTCTCTATTTGACTACTTATTCCTTCATTACAGAACTATGAGGCCAATATGTTTTTGCTATGCTTGTTTTACATGGAGCCTTCTAATTGTGTTCTCAAATACATAAATAGTTTAATGAGAAGCTGAGTGATTGATGAACTTTTGTTCAGGTCAGATAAATACATAGAGGTCTGACAAAAAGAGTACAGAAAAGAAAAGCCATTTAGAATGCCTTCTATGATCTGTGCTTGCCTTTCTGCAAAACTTTTATTCAGCAGAATAGACAAGATGCTTAATTATAGCAGCTTAAAGGTGGGTGCTTCTGTAGTTTTGAATGGCTTCATCGTTTATTTTGTATTGATTCTCCTTCCTTCTAAAAATGTTGACGGTCTAGATTACACCTGACAGCACTCTTGGCAGCCCCTGGAGAATACTAGTCTTTGCCATGCAACATCTTTGAGAAAAGAGAAAACTTTTGCCTTCCTCCCCCCCCCACCAAATGGATTAAAAATCTACATTCCTTTTTGTTGACAATTGACTGGAACATTTTGTAAATAAGTGCCAGCCCTCGATAAGGTGCAAAACACTGACTGTATTAGCTAGCTATTTAGAGAGATGTGAAGAGACTCTTGCCAGCATACATTCAATTTAGGCTTTGAATGCTTTACATGATCTCCCAGGCAGCATTTGTTTGAAAACGTTGGAATTTAATTAAAAATTTTTCACATTTGGATTTTTGTTATTTTTTTTAGCACCAATAATGCTTTAATTTTCAGACCATATTATAATCTTTATATATGTGTATATATATGTACATATATATGTGTAAAATATGTTTAAAATGCATTTTAACCACACTATCCTTTTCTCACTTCCTAATTTTTGTCATGGAATGTAAACGTTCTCTGAATGCTGAAAATGGAACTGTAGTGCTGTTTTTGTAGACATGGCCTTTTGGGTGCAGGTCCAGACTTCTCTTGGGTGTGCTACATGTTCCATCTGTAATCATACAGTCACAGACTTCCAGTCACTGGACTACCCCCACCAGTCACTCTGTGGGAGAAAGAGAAGACTGTGTGCTCTTGTAAAGATTTACAGCCTCAGAAATCCTATGTAGGACTGCTATGAGTTGAAATCAACTCAATGGACCATGGGCTTTGGTTGGTTTAA
>NW_022103915.1:76799120-76801369 GCF_000313985.2 Echinops telfairi | reverse complement strand
GTTGCATAGGTTGTGCCTTACACCGTTCCAGAGGAACCATTAATATGAGTTATTTCATTATGACTTCCTCTAGACAATGATTAAATACCGTCAGATACTGAGGTTCATGCACATTTAGGAAATGATTGAGGTGGCCCAACAACCATCCAATTTGAGAATAAGAAGTAGGAGGACAAGGAGTTCATCCTAAAGGTAGAAGGAGCCAAGTAATAAAAGCACCAGTCAATTGTTTTCAGAAGTAGTGATTGCTAACCAGATCAATTGCAATCCAGTCACACTAGTGGCTTAAGGTGATGTAACTTTGTGGAATTGAGAGTTATGATCTAAAAATTCCATAACTCCTTGAGAGAACCACACAATGTGCCAGTAGCCTCCCCAAATATAGTGTGATATTGAGAGGAGTTAGCCACTGTCATCCCCTGAAGTGGAAACTTCTGACTTCTGATGGCCTGACGAGTCAGAATCAGCTTGATGACAGTGAGTTGGGTTTGGTTTGGTTTAATGAACATGGAGGGAAAGATGTCTGTTCCTTAGGCAAACAGGACGGGACCACCACCTTTCTTGGACCAAATTGGTGCAAGATGCTGACAGCTCATCCTGGGAGCTGATTAAAGCGGCTTGTGGTTTGTCTCTAAACCTGAGATAAAATGGACACTTTGCCTCCTGCTCCCTGGAAAAGACTGTAACTTATCAGTTACTTCATGTTCCCCACCTTGCCCTTCCTTGCCCTCTGTGTCTAACTCTGCTGAAGGGTTAATTTTTATTTGTATGCCTTGAGAATTATTAATTGCCCTTTTTGTAATCCTGGCATAAACAATTTGGTTGCATGACCTAAAGACTATATAAGCCTGCCCCTAATACAGCTCTGGATTCTGAAGTATCTATATTTCAGTGACCCCCACAATTAAATTATATCCCATCGTCTTTTGTTTTTTAAAAATCATTTTATTGGGGACTTACAGCTCTTATCACAACTCAGACATACATCCATTGTGTCAAGCACACTTGTACATATGTTGCCATCATCATTTTCAAACCATTTTCTCTCTACTTGAGCCATTGGTATCGGATCATTTTCCCCCATCCCCAACCCTGCCTCCCTCATGAAGCCTTGGTAATTTATAATTTTTCTTTAATGTTTTACACCAACCACTATCTCCAGACACCCACTTTTTTGTTGTCCTTCCCTCTGGGAGGGGGTTATGTCGGTATATATTTCCCCTTTCTCCACCCACCTTCCTCTTATCCTTCTGGTATCACTACTCTCATTATTGGTCCTGAGGGGGTTATCTATTTTGGCATCCCTGTGTTTTGAGCTCTTATCTCTACCAGTGTACATGCTCTGGTCTATCCAGATTTGTAAGGTAGAATTGGGTTCATGATAGTGTGTGGGGGTGATCATTAAAGAACTAGAGGAAAGTTGTATGTTTAATTGGTGCTATACTGCCCCTAACTGGCTCGTCTCTTCCTCATGACCCTTCTGTAAGGGGATGTCCAGTTGTCTACAGATGAGCTTTGGCTCTACACTCCACACTCTTCCTCATTCGCATCAATATGATTTTTTGTTCTGGGTCTTTGGTACCTGATACCTGATCCCATCGACACCTCATGATCTCAAAGACTGGTGTGCTTCTTCCACATGGGCTTTGTTGCTTCTCAGCCACTTATTTATCATCAAGCCTCTAAGACCCCGGAGGCTATATCTTTTGATAGCTGGGCACCATCAGCTTTCTTCACCACATTTGCTTATGCACCAGTTTTGTCTCAGCAATCTTGTCAGGAAGGTGAGCATCACAGAATGCCGGGTTATTAGAACAAAGTGTTCCTGATTGAGGAAGTACTTGAATAGAGGCTCAATGCCCATCTGCTATATTAATACTTAACATATAAATATAAATACATAGATATATTTCTCTATCATTATACATAAATATATTTACATATGTACATGCCTGTATTTAGACCTCTATAAATGTCCTTTGCCCTCTAGTTCTTTGCTCTATTTCCTTTTACTTTCCTCTTCTCCCATTATCATGTTCAACCTTCATTCATATTTCAGTAATTCCTCTCAGCTACATTGCCCATGATTAGACCCCACCAGGGAATCCTATACCCTCCTTGCCATCAATTTTAGATCACTTGTTGTTCCTGTGTCCTTGGGCTTGTTAATATCCTCTTCCTTTTCCCCCACCTCTCCCTCTCCTGTGTCCCCCCAGAACTGTCAGTCCTATTGTTTTCTCCTCCGGATT
>NW_022103915.1:76795436-76798743 GCF_000313985.2 Echinops telfairi | reverse complement strand
TCAGACAAGTCCCTCTCCCTGAGCTGTACCTTCATTGAGGGACATCGTGTCTGTGTCTCATGGTGGGGCTGGCCCTATGGTCCTCTCTGTGTATTGGCTGCTCTGGCCAGGAATATCCGCCTCAGGGCTTGGTGAGCCAGGATATGTTCTACTCTCTCTCCTTCCCTCTTCATTTGCTCCTGTGTGCTTTGATCAGATGTGTCCCCTCTCCTCGAGCTATAGTTTCAGTCTTGACCTCTGCAATGTATTCTTCTCAGGGGAGGGCGGGGAGGAGGGGTACCCACTTAGTTGGAATTGGAGTGGGCCCACCAGACTTCTCTATTGGTCCCCTGCTACATGCTGATACTGTTGTTTTTCCCTTTGTAAATAAGTTGTCTTAATTGCAGTTACTCCCCCTTCCAACCCATCATGATGTAAGATAAGAGCTAGTCTCTACTTTATCTTACAAATGAGGACTCAGAATTAATGCCTAGGCCAATCAGATGGTAGCCTTGACCTCGCATAGAACAAGGTTGGTGGGTAGAATGGAACATCAGAAGCAAGGGTTCAGCAGCAGTATTCATAAGAGCATAAGAAGTAAACTATGGTCCAGACTGATTCATAAGTAAAAGACATTTCCCCTGGGAATTCTCAGAAATGCTTGGAAGAAAGGACGTTTGCAAAGCTCGTAACTATGTGAAAGTCAAATGAGATTAAAAAATAAAAGTGATTTTTCTCAAGGTCAGACAAACTTAAAAGGAACTAGGAGTTTCATGAACATACATGACCATGATAATTCTTTCTCAGATCTATGATGGGAAAAGTAAAACTTTCTTGTGCGTGTCTTATCACTGTTTCATGAATAAAGCTAAAGTAGATGGAACCACTCTGTAATCAATAATGTGTTTCAAGAACTAATGATGTAGATTTACTATATTGCCTTTGCAAACCAAGTTATCATGATGCGTTGCTAGGTAGGTAACTGTCTTTTAAATGTGATCCTATAGAGGAAAAACCTTGCATACAATGGCTGTTAGATCTGGGAGCATTGTGTAAAATCTGTAACCACATATGTGATGTTGAATAAATGAAATATTTACATTTTTAATTCAATGTATCTCTTATGCAAAATTTTAATAGTACATGTTTATGGCAGTTGTTTTTTCAAAGTGTTTTCAAAGTACCTTTCGAAAATAGAATAAAAGTAGTTTGCTTTACACTTAAGGATGAAAAAGGGTATACTATAGCATAGAAGAAAGTGTTGGCCCAGCTATTCCCACCCATGCATGACTGACAAGTTGAACCCACTCATGGCTGATGAGTTGACTCCAACTCATAGCTGCCCTCTGTGTAGGGTTTCTGAGGCTGTAAATCTTTATGAGGCAAGAAAGCCTTTTTCTCCTGTGAAGCAGCTGGTGGGTTTGTACTGCCGACCTTGCAGTTAGCAGTTCAACATAACCTATTATTCCAGCAAGACTCGGGCTTAGCTGTTACACAGATCTAAATTCTAGTCTATTACTATAGGGTCACTATGAGTCAGCATCAACTCAGTGACAGTGAGTTGAGAGTGAGACTGTAGGGCTTTGCTGAAGAGACTCAGTTTACCAATTTGACGATTAAAACCATATGATTTAAATGCCCTTCCCCAGTCTAACATTTTCAGATTTCTATGAAATTCCCTCTGTTTACCCTATGTTTGCATAAAGTTATGACATTGAATTGCACTCTTTTGAGACACCCCTACCATTGTGGTAGCGTTGCTTCTCCAATATTAATGAGACATGACAAGCAATAAGAGAATGGAGAAATGTTCCTTCAAAAGCAAGGATGATCTACATTGCCATCTCAAACAGAAAAACATTTGTTTACACTTTTGTGTTAGTATGGGTAGACTCCAGAAACAAACCCAGGGAGACGTATATGTGTATAAGAAAGAGCTTTATATAGACCTTTATATACAGGAGCAGTTGACTATTGAGAAAACATCCCAGTCTAGTCCAGATCAAGTCCATAAGTCTGATATTAGCCCATATGTTCAATACCAATCTGTAGGAGACCTCTTCAGACTCACGAAGCACATGCAATGATGCCAAATGCAGGGAGATCACAGGCCAGTGAATGGGAAGTCTTGTGAATCTAGTGTGGGTAGAGGCAGTTAAGCTCTGGCAGGGGTCTTTACATGGTTCCTTCAGCTCAAGGCACTAGTGTAGTTCCCTGTGTCTTGTTAGCTGCTATGTCTCCCAGGGTGTAAGCAGAGAAAGAAAAAGTGTCTCCTGCCTCTAAGGAGGACATACAGGAATTTCCAGAATCCTCAACGGAAGGCCATTCCCACACAGAGGCCTCATTGGCTATAACCCGATTGACAGACTAGACCCCACCCCTTCACTCTTAATCCTCTCAAGTCCCAAATTGACACCAGATTATGTAACTGCCACAACTTTGCAAACAATTTTGTAGGGACACAAATGTCAAATCCAAACCCCGATAAAGTTAGTCCACAAGTAGTTGGATTAAAATGAGAACCAGATACCAACTTGGCCCATCCCTAGGGAAGGGGCACATAGACTGCGTTTGAGCCCTCCGTGTCTTGAATGACTGCAGACAGCTCATAACTGAGCAGCAGTGTTAAAGAACAGGTCCTAGCAAGACTCACAAGACAGCCACTTTGCTCTGGACTTCCTCAAAGCATTGGGAGGAACAGAGTTTCTTAACTGACTGAACACGTTCTATTTCTAAAGGGCGCAAAGTGGCTTGTTGGAATTTCTTCAAATAGTTGCAATGCTTTGGGGTTGCTCAATAATTTGAGTTCATTTTCCCACAATTAATTGCCATTTTACAAAAGTCTCTTTGTAAAAGATCCCACAGTGTTAGCCTGTCCCTAAAATGTTGCAGCATTTTCCATTGGATTCTCACAATGTCCTTCCCTTTCATTCATCTTTTCCATTCTTATTAGCCCGTTTGAGAAACAAAGAAAACTCTCAGAGTTAAAAGAATTCTGGATTCATCTCATGAATGTCTGCCTTACTTTCTAAATCACACCCTTCCGAGAAGGAAGCCTTCCCCCAATAACTTCTTTTATGTCTAACAATTTTTGTATCTGATTCTATCCTACCATGAAGGAAGATGTGTACCTCTTACTTCTAAACATTCCATTCTCAGTAAAGAACCAAAAAGAACATACTCCTAAATAAGAGATTTTTTAGCCCTTGGTTTCAAGGCCTCCACAGTATCTCCTAACATGTACATACTTCTCCAGGAAGCCTTCCCTGACCCAACAACACATGCATGCACACACACACACACACACACACACACACACACACACACA
>NW_022103915.1:76792451-76795336 GCF_000313985.2 Echinops telfairi | reverse complement strand
ACACACAGATGTACACACTTAGACTTAGATGCCCTTGATCTCAGGTCCCACAAAATTAACCTTGACTTAATTTGTACTTCTTACCCTAATATATTATAATAATTGGCTTATCTCTGTCTTCAAATAAGGATAAGTAAGCACCCTCAAGAACAGTTTATCTTACCCATTACTCTATCTCTGTCACCTAGGACAATACCTGATCTCTAGAAAGTAGTC
Source organism: Echinops telfairi (assembly GCF_000313985.2). Lineage (NCBI taxonomy): Eukaryota > Metazoa > Chordata > Mammalia > Afrosoricida > Tenrecidae > Echinops > Echinops telfairi. Next base: position 76,795,120 of record NW_022103915.1, on the reverse strand, counting down.
AAGAAATAATCAGTAAATGAATAAATGCATCCATCCCAAGCACCATGCCCTCCCTCTGAATTCTCTGAAGCAATCACTCTGCTTCCATTTTTAAATTATGCAAATTTAACAAGCTCTTAATGACAATTTGGAAACGTCACCAGGACCTCTCAGAAGGCATTTCTCTTACGTTTCAGACAATGTCTGCTCTGCGTGACAGTCCAGATGTCAGCCTTTCCACATTTCCCCAGAATTACCTTGAGTTGAATCTGTCCCCCCTGTGTAATTCCAAAAGCTTCTATCTGGACAGGCAGCTCTGTTGTTAGCTAACTGTTGGCATTACATTGCTGTATTCATAAGGAATTGTCAGCACAGTGCTGTATTATGTGAGATCATTTGTTCATATAATAAAGTCACATTAAACCTAGCAGTTGCTTTGTCTCTTGTCAAGGGAATTATGTGCTGTTACATTAGAGTTGAATGTTTGCAGCAACAGCAGGCAAAGCCTGCTTTTGCTGCCCATATTGGAAGAATCAACAATTCACACTTGTTTCCTCCTTTCCCTTCTTTGATAACAACTTACCCACTACCCCACCAGGCATTTTAGTGCTAGGAAAAGAATATTTCTTGAGGTAAGTTTATTTTGTGCAAGTTCTGGTACTGATACCTTATCCTTAATCCAATGGGTAGGCCCTACTGCCCCCTACTAAGAGACTTCCCCAGTGTCTGTCACCTGGGCTTCCAAAGGAGCACGCCTGTGATACCACACTGTCCCATTTTTCTAACCTTTCACCTGATTTCATATTATAGGTTATATAGACTTAAGGTTAAATTTTGGTTCTCATGGATTCATTTTAATTTTTTTTCCCATTTCAATCTGAATAAGCAATTGCCACAATTGGCCCCTGGCGTCGTTTTGCCTGATGATGTTGAGCTTCTCCCTCATCGTTTCTCACAGATGGAGGAAATAGGATTCATAGGAATTCCATCTGGCAAAGACCACGTGTATAGTCACAATTTATGTTTTTGAAAAGATATTTGCGATAAAGAATTTGTTTGGCTTGAAAAATTCTACCAAGTGATCTCCATCCAAGGCCCTAATTTTCAACTTTTTATCATTCCTCTATTTCCAACTTTTATATTCCAGTCACCAATAATTATCAAAGCATTTTGATTGCAGGTTTGGTCAATTTCAGATGGAAGAAATTGATAGAATTCCTCAATTTCTTTATCACTAGCTTCATCACCACTAAGTTAGTACATAAATTTGAATAACAGCTGTATTAAATTAACTTCTTCATAGGGTTATAAAATTATCCTATCACGGACAACATTATACTTCAAGATAAAACTTGAAATGTTCTTTTTGACCATAAATGTGAAGCTATTTGTCATTCTCAGCAGAGTAAACCATATGATTGCCGGACTCTCAATAGCTAGTACCAATCTAGTTCAGCTCATTAATGCCTAGGATATCAATCTTTATGTGTTCCATTTCTTCTTGGACAATTTCAAGCGGTCCTATACTTACACTTCATACATTCCATGTTCCAGTTATTAATGGATCTTTGCAGCTCTTTCTTCACCATGTGATTCATGCCTGATCACCAAATGAAGGTCGTGAAAGCTTTATTCCATCCATGTCATTAGGCCAACTTTACTTTGAAAGGCAGTTCTTCCCCAATTGAATTTGAGTACCCTCCAAGAGGCTTATCTACCAAAACGATATCTGATGTATACCACTGTTATTTATAAGGTTTTCAGTGGCTCGTATCTCCAAAATGGAGAGATGATTTCTTCTTTATAATCTATTCTTAGTCTGGAAGCTCCAATGAAACCTGTTTGCCACGAGTGTTCCTGCTGGCAGGTGCAAAACTGGTGGCATGGCGCCCAGCATCACAGTAACAAAGAAGCCACCCTTGTGTGGCCAGGTGACAGATGAGTGAATTAAATTTATCTAATGCTCACAGTGATGTTCAAGTTTTGTGTCAACTTGGCTGGACTTTAATTCTTATAGTGTGCCAAGTAAGGACTCCCTTGTTATGTGATCTAGCATAATGTGCACACCTCATCGACGGACTTTGCTGTGAGCTGCAAAGCATTGCAGCTTCCTTTCTTGCCTTGTCTCTCTTCTCGCTAGTCCAGATCCTGTGTCTGGCTCACAGACTCACCATATTGCCAGCGGACCCTGGGAGCTATCAGCAGCTTGCCATATCGCCTGCTGACCTTAGGTTTATTTGACAATGCAGTCACGAACCTGATTTGTTGCCTGGTTTGTCGGCCCTCGCAGACACTCAAGCTAGGGCATGTTGCAAGCCTGGCTTGTTCACCTTGGCCTCACCCACCTCCGCCTCCAACAACCAATAGTCTTCCTGCTTCTAGGTTCATCTTCTGGCTCCCTGGTTCATCAGTCCTGGCCCCTATGTGAGTCAGGAAACGCCTTCAGCTTAACATCTGACTAGACTTAACCGCTTCTACAACTGTGTGAGCCACTTCCTTGATATAAAATTTAAAACATATCTTGTTATTAGGTGCTGTCCAGTCACTTCCTATCAAATAGTCACCCTATGTACCACAGGAAAAAAGAAAAATACCACCCAGGCCTGTGCCACCCTACAATTGTTCTTATGCCTGAGCCCATTGATGCAGCCACTGTGTCGATCTTTCTTGTTGAGAGCTTTCCTTTTTTT
>NW_022103915.1:76762384-76792264 GCF_000313985.2 Echinops telfairi | reverse complement strand
TATATATATATAATCACTGGTTTTGCTTCTCTAACACTGTGCCCAATAAGAATTAGTGACTATTTTATTCACCTTTAGTGGGCACTAAGGAGAGGGGAGAAGAAGAATGGGAATTGAAGGACAATATCTGAAATATCAGACTTTTCATTAAACAGTCAAGAAGTCAGCTGGCCTCTGTTGAACCCTTTCCCAGGGCATGTAGGAGTCTGGGAAAGAGGCCAAAATGCAAAACTCCAAAAGTTTGATTTTTCCTAAAGATTTTTCAGTCAAGTGTTCACCAAATTATAGCACCTCAATTTCATTTAAAAACATCGTGTAGCTTCACTCCCATCCTGTGCTCAGTCTCTGAGAGATTCATTTATGTAGCCATTAACCTAAAGTCTTAAAGCTTTGTTTAAAGAACTTATAGTGCTGTGAATCATGCTTAGAATTCATTTATATTTTCTGAAAAGCGTGATTCTGTGATTACAAATCCAGACTTCCTCCTGCTCGTAAAAGCAGTGACAAATCGTAGACTATGGATAACTTTGAAAATGTAGTTCAGCTGCTTAGGATAGATAGCTGCACATGGCAAATGGTGTTCAAGTGTCTTCTCCAAAGGTGTTTTTTTATTTGCCCAGAAATATTGAACAGGGCTCCATTAGGAGGGAAGGTGAAGACAGGAGTTTTAGTATATGAAGGTTGGTGGAATATTCTCGCCGTCTTTATTTCTGTTCTTGTTCTCACATTACCCTTCATCATCATCAACCTAAGAAACATACTTTTGTAAAAATTGGAAAAGAAAATTATATCCACACAAAGGTTTTATTCAAGCTCCCAGTTAGTTGTTAAGAAAGTAAACAGTCCATTCTAACCATGTTAAAACAGAGGTGGGGTGTGGAAGTCATCCACACCTGCTATATCACAAATCTCCTGAAAGCTACATAATTCTAGACATCACATTAGGGGTGAGTTAATTAAATGTTTGACCAAATACAGCATGCTCATTTTCAAGTTGATAATTTTGTATGGCCTGTGAATGATGTTATAAATACCCACATGGCCCCTGGCAGAAAAGGTTCCCTATCACTGTATTAAAGAATCAAATACTTATTTAAGTATATTCCTTTTAAAAAATAAGATTACTGATTCTACTCTCAGGTCATATAATCTTCTGATCTAGTTTCCCAAGAAATGAAGTACAGAGCCTGTCTGGAGTTCATGAACCACATATCACACAGACCCCTTTTGTTTATTTGTTTGTTTTTCAGTCTTCCAGAATCTTTATCAAGGCTCATCTTTTCTACAAAAAGTTTTAATCAGATGATTGGAAGCTCTTATAGATATCATCAAATTTCATAGTTCAATCACATCATGAAGTATTGTACAGTTGCTACCAAAGTCAGTTTCAAACATTTTCTTTCCTTTTGAACTCCTTGATATCAACTCCCATTTGTACCCCCTCCCCCACAGGAACCCTTATTTTTATCTTTTGCCACATCTTACACCATCCAATATAACCATTTACGTACAATTCTGTTGTTCACTCCCCTTGTGTGGGGTTGTACAGCTATCAGTGATATCAGCTGCTCCCCCTTCCCCACTTTCCTCCCCACTCACTTCCCATTCCCTCAGGGAGCCATTACTCCTGTTACTATTTCTGAAGGGTTATCTAGCTTGGCTTTCATGTATCAAACTATCTTAATTATACGAATGAACATACACAAAACTAACATGATTAATGAGGTAAAACAAATAAGAACCATAATAGTAAGAGGGGGGAACTATTAAAGAACTAGAAGATAGTTATGTGCTTCATCAATGCTATACCCCATCCTGGGTTTATCATCCCTTCTGGGTGGCCCTTCTGAGAGGGGTTGTCTAATTAACTTGCATCCCCACCCCTTCACATCAATTTGGTTGTTTGATTTTGAACATCTGATACCTTTCCTGTCGACACCTCATGATCACATGGGCTGGTGTTCTTCTTCCATGTGGACTTTGTTGCTCTCCTGCTAGATGGAACCTTGTTTGACTACAAGCCTTAAAGACCACAAATGGGATATCTTTTAATAGCCGGGCACTATCACCTTTCTTTTCTACATTTGCTTATGCAGCCATTTTGTCTTCAGCTCTTGCCCCTTTATATGGACATCTTTAAAACCAATTCAAGAAAGGAGCCTTCATCTCAGCTGTGGTCAGTTTCTCAAGATGCACGGAAAGGGATAAGACCATTCTGTTGCTGTCATACAACAAGTGCTAAGGTCACCCCCAATCAACAGACACTCCCATAACAGTAAAAAGCAAAACTTGCTGGAAATTCAAGTCAAGATGGTAAGTGGTTTGGGGGTGAGTGGGCATATATGTCTCAGAGAAGGAAATTACACTTCTGTTGGTTAGCAAACTGGATGGAGCAATCTCCCATCAGAAAAAAATTATATATAACCCAAGGGAAGAATACACCTTTCACTCAAATTTTAATTGGGTACTTTTGAACTACCAACTTGGGTGACCCAGGTCATGTGCTATAGACTCCTGGGACTTTACACTCTGTCCTTTCCAGGCACACAACCTCCTTCATAAGCCACACCCAAAAGATTCTATGTGGAAGCCCCATTAAGAAAGCTGCACATTTGCCTCAAACTCATATTTAAAGAACTGACATATTCCTTTGGACCTTAGGCTAAAATGCCCGAATGTGAGAATAAGCAGGTGACCAAGGTCATGGATTTGGTAGCCATTCGATCTCTTGCTTTGAGTGTTTAATGAATAGGTGTCTGAGACTAGCATATATTTACTATTTTAATACCCTCCTTGATTTCTTATAACATATATTAATCTAGTAGACATTTTTGTGCCTTTGTGAATGAGTATTATGGAAAGTTTTTCCCTGTCACCAACCCCATTGTCCACGTAAATAGTATACAGTCACTTATGAGTTTAATGTGGGCACATCAACAATTCAAGTACTCGTGTCTGATGAGCCAGTCTATACATGTTTAATTTCCTGTTCTCAACAGCTTTAAATTTTATACCATTGGCTAAATTAATGACACTATCTATATAATTACCTTATGCTCTAGGGAGATGATTTATAATGTTCTCTATCATAAAATGATAACAAAGTCTCTAAAGTGAAAGATAAACAAACCAGAGATATATTGACGGAATTGGGGCTCAAACTTAATTCTAACCTCAATCAAAGAACTATAATTTCTTATGACCTGGTGTCCTTATCTGGTGTCCTTGATACTCAATCTGTGGACAAAATCACTGAAGATATGAGTGCTAGAGCAAGTGTGGTGAAGAAACCAGATGGTGCCCCAAAAGAATAGTGTCTGTGTCTTAATGGCTTGTCTTCAAACGAGCAGCCATTTAAGTGAGGCGTCAATTAAATCCACATAACAGAAGCACACTAGCTTGTGTGATCTAAGGACTGTAAATAATAAAATCCAAATCTGAAAGAGGGAATGGTATCAGAACTTTAATTGTGAGCACTCAGTTGGCAGAAAGTTATGGATGACACTGGAAGCTCCAAATCCGTTGGCAGCATCTCCAACATGGACTAAGCCTGAGGTGAATTCCCTCTGACTATAGTCCAGGATGTGAATAGCTTTGCTATCAGACAGAGAGCGTTGAAAATTGACTATGGCAGATGTAGTTAAGTTAAAATGCAATACCTTATGACTTGATTTTCCTTTAGACCTATTTTAAGTTCTTTTTCAGTTTTTAATATTTTCTGCTTTATTTTCAAATATGATTTTTCTGTTTTGTTTTGTCATTATTGTTTTTGTTGTTGTTTGCTTCTTCTTTGAGTTTTGTATGGTCTTCTGTATATTAAATCCAGGATAACTAAATCTATAAATTTAGTAACTGGATAATAATTACCTAAGGGCATAGCAGGAGAAGTTGTGAGGATATGGGGGCGTAACAACAAGTACAAGTAAGAAGAAAATATTCTGAAATTGATTGTGGTGATGAGCACATAATTCTTTTTTGGGGGGGCGTGGGGAGAAGGCTTTCTAATTTATTAATGCAAAATGTGAATCCGCATTCCTTTACAAGCGGACCCTCAGAAGAGAAACAGGACAGAAGGAAGAACAAAAAGGGACGATCAGCAGAGATTTGAAAGGAAAGCACCTGCTTGCCGGCCGTCGGGTTCCATAGGGCCATAGCTGGCCGGCGGAGCTCTTGCTGACAAACCGGCCAAGGGAATCAGAAACCCGAAGTTAGAAAGGCCCAAGGCGAACAGGCTATCAGGGCTCCCAAGGAAGTAAAAAAGGCAACGCCGATGGCTGCGACTGCGTCTAGGGCTCCCACACAGGCAGCCCCAAGCAGAAGGCTTGGGTATCCTTGCCGCTCCCCGGGCTGGTGGGAAACGCAGAGTTGGAGATAAGGCTTTCAAATAAAGATGCCACTTGACAGTGTCAAATGGGTGTCCCGCAAGCACACCTGCCACACCTCCCGCTCATCCAGCCAGGAAGTCCAGCGCCATTGCCCAGTGCCCGGCGTGGCCGCCTTGACCTCGACCTGCTCCGCGCCCCCGCACTAGGCCCGGCTTCCCAGCTAACTGCCCGCCGGCCCAGCCGCCAGCGGTCCCTCCGAGCACATAATTCTTAATACTATTAAATTCTTAAAATATATGATGCATGGTTTGTGCCATTAAAACTATTAAAAATGAGATAAATGGGAAAAAATCCAATTTTCTGCCTCCGTTTCCCAAGTGCCTTCTGCACTTCTTATTTATTTCCCAAAATCCCTAGCACAGCCAATATATCCAAATCAGGCAAAAAGATGTGAGAAGAAAAAGTTGAAAGAATGAGAGCCTCTTGAGGAAAGTTCGAGTCTTTGCAAGTAGGAGAAGGTGATAATGTTAGCTTAATCATTCGTCAGGCCCACTTTAGCAAGGCTCACTTCGGTAGCCTCTATTATTCCTAAGGAACAGCACATTTTCAACACTACATTTTGCCTCAGCAGGCCCCTTATAACAATATATTATCACTGTATTACAGACTGCATTAATCACTTTCTTCAAGATATAGGTTGTGGGGGGAATATATTTTTAAGTTTGCTTTGCAGCAAGAACTTTGTGACAAAGGAATAACATGAAAAAAGTAGTCTCTTCCCATTCTACTGCCAACACCAGCTACTAATGCTGTCTCCAATTTTAGTCTCCAATTCCTTAAGAAGACAACTAATATGATCTGATTGTCTGACTAACCATCTTTCTGTCAGTCTACATTTTTAGTATATCTAATAAATCATGGATATCATTGCTTTAATCCTTTTTGGTTTATCTCCTAAACACTAGACTTTTACACATAGGAGACCCTTGTTCCACAAGGACATGAAAGCAGATGATTTTCAAACAGAATCAATATGAAACATGAGTCTTTTTTTTAATCCATGAAAGACAATCTTGCCTTTATCACATCTCTGAAGTACAGCTCTGTGGAAATATCCTGTGCACTGTGTTCACTTATAGGCATTATGAGTGGTTAGATGAATCTTAATCTAATGTTGAAGCATGAATCCAAAAATCTACTAATAATCATAACTTGGAATGTACAACCTATGAACTTACGAAAATTGTATGTCATCAAAGTTGAAATGGAATGCACAAAGATTGACATCCTGGTGTTAGTGAGCTGATATGGATTGGTACAGGTCATTCTGAATCAGAAAATCATATGGGTTACTATGCTGAGAATGACACATCAATATGAATGGCACTGCATTCATCGTCAAAAATGACATTTCAAGATTTATCTTGAAGTACAATGTTGTCTGTGATAGAATAACTGTCTGAATTAATAGAAATCCAATCAATCAACTATTACTCAAATGTATGCACCAACCACTAAAGCCAGTGATGAAGAAATTTAATTCTACCAATGTTTTCAGTTGCAAATTGATCAAACATTCCATTAAGATGCACTGATAATTGTTGGTGATTGGAATGTAAAAGTTGGAAACAAAGAAGACATATTAGTTGGAAACTAGAGTCTTGGTGAAAGAAATGAAGCTGGATATCACACAATAGAATTTTACAAGATTAATGACTTTTTCATAGAAAATACCTTTTTTTTAATAACTTTTTCAATGACACAAAAAGTGACTGTTCCAGATAGAACCCACAGAAATCAAATTGACCAATTGCTCTTATGAAAATTCAGACTGAAGCTGAAGACAATTCAAGCAAATCCATGAGGACCAAAATACGACCTTGAGTCTCTCCCACCAGTGTTGGGGAATATTTCAAGAACAGATTTGCTGTGTTGACCATGAATGACAGAAAACGTTATGAACTGTGGGACGACATCAAGAGTATCATTCATGAAGAAAGAAAAAGGTCATCTGGAAGACAGAGAAGAAAGAAAGGATCAGAGTGGATGTCAGAAGAGACTCTGAAATTTGCTTTACACAGAGTAGCTTAAAGGCAATGGAAGAAATGATGATGTCGAATAAATGAGCCAAAAATGTCAAAGGGCAGCCGGTGAAAACAAAGTAAAATATTATGATAAAATACGCAAAGACCTAGAGTTAGGAAACAAAAAAAAAGGGAAGAACAAGCTCAGCATATCTTAAACTGAAAGAACGCAAGAGAAAAACTCAGGCCTCGAGTTGTAATATTAAAGGCTTCTATGGCAAAATATTGAATGATGCAGGAAGCTTTAAAAGAAGATGGAAAGAACACACCGAGTCACAATACCAAAAGGAACTCATCAACATTGCTTCATTTCAGGAGGTAGCACATGAACAAGAACCAATGGTATTGAAGGACGAAGTCTTAGCTGAAAAGAAAACATTAGCCAAAAACAGGGCTTCAGAAATTGATGGAATAACAATGGAAATGTTACAAAAAGGTGCTGAAGCACTGGGGGCACTTACTCATCTATGCCAAGATATTTGGAAGACAGCTACTTGACCAACTAACTTAAAGCGATCCATATTTGTACCCATTCCAAAGAGAAGTGGCCCAACAGAATGCTCAAATTATAGAACAATATCATTAATAGTATATGTGTGGTGGTTATGTAATCTGTTGTCAATTTGAGACTTAAGAGTGAAGGGGTGGAGTTTATCCTGTCAATCAGATTGCAGCATGATGACCTCATTTGGAGGCACTAAGGAGATAAATAGCTCGTCGGAGGCGGGACACACGCTCACTCCCTGAGAGACTCTACTGACAAGACACATGGTGCTATGCTGATGGCAGCGAGAGCCCTGGACCTGGAGAAGCCACATGGGGACCCACGCCAGAGCTGAGATGCTCCCACCATTACTGGATCCACAAGACTCTTCACCCACTGGCCTGTGATCTTCCTGCATTCGGCCTCATTGCATATGTTACGTGCGTCTGAAGAGGAAGTTATAGATTGGTATCCGACATATGGGCTAATATGGACTTGGTCTGGACTAGGCTGGGATGTTTTCTTAATGCGCAATTATTCTTTGATATAAAACTCTCATACATATATTAGTGTCTATGAATTTGTTTCTCTAGTCTACCCAGACTAACACAATATGAAAGCAAAATTTCGCTGAAACTCATTCAACAATGTTTGCGGCAGTATATTAACAGGGTTTGATACAGGATTCAGAAGAGGGCTTGGGACAAGGGATATCATTGAGAATGTCATCTTGTCTGAAAGTAGAAAACACTAGAAATATGTTCATTTGTGTTCTATTGGCTATGTCAAGGCATTGGACTGGGTGGGCCATAACAAAATATGGATAGCCTGGAGAGGAATGGGAATTCCAGAACACCTAATTGTGCTCTTGGGATCATATACATGGATCAAGAGGCAGTTGTGTTAACAGAACAAGGGCATATTGCAAGGTTTAAAATCAAAAAAGGTGTATGTACATCATGGTTGTAATCTCTCCCCATACTTATTAAATCTGTATGCTGGGCAAATAATAAGAGAAGCTGGATTATGTGAAGAAGAATGTAACATCAGGATTGGAGGAAGGCTTATTAACAAACTATGATATGCAGATGACATAATTTTGGTTGCTGGAAGCGAGAAGGACTTGAAGCGCTTGCTGATGGAGATCAAGGATTACAGCCTTCAGATGTGTTACAACCTAATATAAAGAGCACAAAAATCCTTACAATTGAACCAATGGGTAAAATCACCATAAATGGGGAATAGACTGAAGTTGTCAACAATTCTGTCGTGCTTGTATCCATAATTAATGCGCATGGAAGCAGCATTCAAGAGCTGCATTGGGTAAATATCCTGCACTAGACCTTTTTAAAGTGTTGAAAAGCAAAAGCAAGAATGTTAGTTTGAAGATTAAGATGCCCCTAACCCAAGCTGTGGTATTTTCAATTGCTTCAAATACATGTGAATGTTGAATCGTCTCCGATGCATGTAGACCTCATAGGCATGTGAAACATTGAATAAGGCAGACTGAAGGAGAATCAATGCATTTGAATTATGGTGAAGAATATTGAAAGCACAATGGACTGCCAAAAAAATGAATCTGCTTTGACAGAAGTGCAGTCAGAATGTTCCTTAGTGTGAAGGACAACAAGACTTTGTTTCATGAACTTTGAACATGTTGCCAGGGAAGACCAGTCCCTGGAAAAGGATTTGGTAAAGTTGTCAGGTAGTGAAAAAGAGGCAGGCCCTCCCCACGATGGATTGACATAGTGGCTGGAATAATACGCTCCAACATAAGAACACTTGTGAGGCTGGCACAGGAGCAGGCAGGGTTTGGCTCTGTACCTAGGGTGCTAGGAGTCAGAACTGACTTGATGGTACCTAACAACAACAACATGCTTGAGCCGATTGGTGCAGCCCATTTGTCAATTCATCTCGGTTTTGAAACAATTGAAAATACCATGGCTTGGGTTGGGCACACACCTTTGTCTTCTGAACACTTCAAGAGGTCTTTTGTAGCATATTTGTCCAACACAAAACACTGTTTCATTTCCTGGCTTCTGCTTCCATGGATGTCGATTGTAGATCCAATAAATTAAAATATTTGACAACTACGACATTTTCTCTATTTGTCATGATGCTGTTTACTAGTCCAGTTATGAGGATTTGGGTTTTCTTTAGGTTGAGGTAGAATGATATTAAAGAGTGTTGTCTTTGATTTTCATTAGTAAGTATGTCAAGTCTTTGCTCTCAATAAGCAAAATTGTGTCATATGCTCATCAGAGTTGGTTAGTGACTTGTCCTCCTGTCGTGACACCACATTCTTCTCAAATAGTCCAGCTTCTCAGATTATTTGCTCAGCATTCAGATTGTATCAGTATGTTGAAAGGCTCTAATGCTGACTCATACTTTTCCAGATTTTAAACCATTCAATATCTCCTTGTTCTGCTCAAGCAACAGCCTGTTGGTCTATGTACAGATTCTGCAGTAGCACAATTAAGTGTTCAGAAATTTCCGTTCCTCAACATTTTAACTATACGTTTCCATCATCAGAACAATTGAAGGCCATTTTGCAGTCAATAAGACATTGGTAAGCATTTTTTGGCTACTCCCTGTGCTTTTAGCCAAATCACATCTGATGGCAGCAATGATATCCCTCTTTCCACATCTTCTGAATTTGGCTTGAATTTCTGGCAGTTCCCTGTTTATATACCGCTGTCATTGCATTTGAAAGATCTTCAGCAAAAATTGACTTGATGTGATATTAATTATATTGTCTATCACATCCACTTTCTATTGGATCACTTTTCTGTGGAATGGGCACAAATTTGAATCTCTTCCAGTTGGTTGACCACGTAGCTTTCTCAAAATATAAACTAGATGAGGATGGTATCATGAATCTGGTATTACAACCCCTTCTTTGAATTGAACCCCCTTTTTTCAATCATTTTCTTCCCATTGGAAAAAATACCTTCTTAGTTGCCATGTAGTAGCATGGCTTCTGCTTCAGCTATGCCAGCATTTCTCACCCAACCCACTTCCACAAAGTTGATTCAGACTTATAGTGACCCTCTAAAGGATTTCTGAGACTTCTGAAAAATCATTGTGGGAGCAAACTGTCTCGTCTTTTTCAGGGGAGACCAAATGTTAGCGCTCAAGAAAGGCAGAGGCTGGAAAGGGAAGATCCAAGCAGAGTGCATACATAAGCAGTGCAGTGAAAGAACTCCGAGCAGTGCTACATGAATGAACTTATGGTGACAAATATGAGCCTTGCATAAGGTAAGAGATTTTGGTGAAATTCTATTAAAGAGCTGGCATTTTATGAGGCCTGATATTCCCCCCCTAGAATCCAGCCCATCCTCATGTGAGTAGGCAGAAGGCTGATTGATACAACAGTATATCTTTTACTTAATCCAGCCTCACTTAAGTTTTTCCCCTATTACCATGTTACACAAGGGCAACCCCACACTGACAGTTGGTTGTTAATTACATGTGATGTGCAGTAACACAAGAGAGCTAATTAACTTGCATCAAAAAAGCTTTATTTACTGTGACAAATTAAACAAACTCATAAAGTGTTCAGCCACAATGGCTCTCGATTATCATGCAGTCCAAGTAATGTGGTGCAAACATGTTCCCAGGCGTCTCTCAGGTATCACTTCCGTCTCGCGGCCCTTCTGCACATGTACAATCACAAATGGGTCTTTTTCATGAATAGAATGGAAAGTTAACTGCTCTTTGTTTTGTTTTTGAGGTGTGTGTGTGTGCGTGTGTGTTATGAGTATGTTTGTGTGTGTTCTTTAAGGTATAGCGAGACATATTGTTCACATTCAACTTACTACACTTTGCCCATTTCACAATTCAACAAACTTTTCCTGGAATTTAATCAGAGAAATTAAATAAAGGGGGGAAAATACTTGTTTCAAAGCCCATGTTCTTGGATGAGCATCACTGTTTAAAACTAGTCAGCTCCAGACCTTATGCTACCTAGCTGTTCACTTGCTTTCGTATAGAGCCCGCCAGTTCATACTAGCTCAAACCTGGGAGGTGTTAAAGGGTTTCTTTCTCCTTGGGCACAGGAAGAGAATAAGGTTTTCTCCACTGGCCTTCCAAAAGGGAGCAGAAAACTGAATATCTTTATTAGGAGAGAAAGTAATATGCAAGTTTTATTTCCACCATCCTTTGCAGAACACAATCTAAAATTAATCACCTAAGGTAAATATTTGGAAACATACATTTTCATTCTTTCTACTTAATTTGTATGGTGCTGCTGGTAAGTAAGTAAAAGGAAAGAAGTACTGAACTTGAGGCCAAGTAAAAAATAATCAAAGCAGCTGCATTTACCCTGAACTTACCCTGTAGGAAGGAATGTAGTACGTGTTTTGCTTGCTAAAAGAACTGGAAGCACGGATGAAGATCTTCAACATGGACTGCACATCAACATAAAGTAAACAAAAGTCCCTGCAACCAGGCCTGTAAGCAACACCATAGTAATGGGAAAAGGTTGAAGTTGTCAAAGATTTCATTTTACTTGGATCCATGATTATTACCTCTTGAAGCTGCAGGCAGGGTATGGATTGGCATATTGCATCGGGCAGATCTGTTGCAAAGGTTTCTTTAAATTGTTCAAAAGCAAAGATATCACTTTGCAGACTAAGGTGTACACCTGACCCACTCCCTACTACTTTCAATTGTCTCATATGCACGCAAAACCTGGAAACTGAATAAGGAGGGCAGAAGAAGAATTGATGCCTTTGAATTATTAGAGAGTATTCAATAAGACATAGACTGCCAGAGGAATGACGAAATCTGTCTTGTGCTGCTTAGATTGGAGGAGGGTGAGACTCTATCTTTAATACATTGGACCTGTTCTCAGGAGAGAGCATCCCCCTGGGAAAGAGACAATGCTAAAGCAGAAGGTCAGTGAAAAAGAGGAAAATGCCCAATGACATGGATGTATACAATAGCTGTACCACTCGGCTCAAACACCATGGGGAATGATGTCGAGGGTGGAGCGGGACCAGGCAGTGTTTTTGAGTATTGCTCACAGGGATGCTCTGAGTAGGAACCAATTGGACAGCACTTACGCAGGACAACAACTAGTGTCATTTCTGGTTTTTACTGATGAAGAAATGGAATCTTGAAGAGCTTCTGAAACTTGTCCAAACGCATGCAGTCAGGAAGTGGCAGAACGAGGACCATCTGTCTTCAAAGCTTGTCCTCATCTACACTCTCAACAAAATGGCCTTTGACAAATTATTAAACCTAATGCCCTTATTAGTATTGATCTTTGACAAGTTAAGAAACCTAATTTCCTTATCTGTATAACACAGTGGTTCTCAACCTTCCTAATGCCACGACCCTTTCGGACAGTTCCTCATGTTGTGGTGACCCCCCCAACCATAAAATTATTTTCGTTGCTACTTCATCACTGTAATGTTGCTACTCTTACGAATTGGGTGACCCCTGTGAAAGGGTCATTAGACCCCTGACCCACAGGCTGAGAACCGCTTGTATAACACTTGACAGTTATGTAGGGTTCTTAAAATGATCGAATAAGACAATGTTCATAGACGGGGTCACAGTAACTTTAAATGAGTCTGTTTATTCTTAATGTTCTTATGAATATTTGCTGACTAACCAAGATTCACAACCAAACCCATTACTGTTTAGTCAATTCAGACTCATAGCAACCCTGTGTGGTCCATGAGAACTGTCCCCACAGGGCTTCCCGGGCCATGATCTTTACAGAAGTTGACTGTCACATGTTTGTACCACAGCGTAGCTGGAGAGTTTCAAGTGCCAGCTTTTCTATTAGTGGCCCAGCGCTTAACCACTAGCCACCAGAGTTCCATATTTGTCCATAGAACTCAACCAATGACAGCCCTCTCACTTGTCATGTTTAAGGAGTCAGCCCTGGTGATATAGTCGACTTCTTGTTGGGCTGCTAACTACAAGGTCAGCAGTTCAAAACCACCAGCTTCTCCAAGGGAGACACATAAGGCCTTTTAGTTCCTAGAGATTCACAGCCTCAGAAACTGACTTGGGTAGTTTACTCTTTTAAGGTTGTTATGAGCTGGAACAGACTTGATGGCAGTCAGTTTGGTTTGGGTTTATTGCCTACATACCAATAAATGACGAGGGAATATATATATAACTTTCTTAGAAGATTAAAGGTTGTCTTAACTGCATAACAAATTAGAACCCCGGTCTCTCTTGAAGAGAGCGTTATCCCGAGCACTTTGAGAAAAGAGAAACCTTGCAGAATATGAGGCATCAGAAACTGCCCGTCCTTTAATTCCCCCACCCATAATTCTGAGCATTCACCATTCTTGCATTCCCTGTCCAATTCTCCAAGAGAAATAAAAGCAAAGGGTTTCCTTTGAGTTGGTTCTTCTGTCGAATTGAACCAGATGAATGTCAATGCATTTAGCCCATGGGTCATGCTGGGCCAGTTCCCATTCAATTTCAATGCACAGAGAACCCAGAGATGGGTGAAAAGGCACCTTTAAGACAGAATGTCCTGATTCCTCAGCTCTTAACACTTATGAATAAGCTGCAGTTTTGTAGCTGAGATCTGGAGTCATTCTGTTCCTAAAAGAGTTTTATCCTTCTTCTACCTAATCAGTGTTTTTGTCTCCTGGACAGACAGCAAATTCAAGTAAATACTGCATTATATTTAGCAATAGGTCACAGCTGGGCCTGGTAAAGAAATCACAGTAGGAAATACAGCTGAGTGTGGGCATAACACAATGTTTTTTATTTACAGGAGCCTAACCTGTAATATGCAATTTCAGCATCGAGGAGCAGCACTGGTGGTGTTAGTCGCCTCCAGGCCGGTTCCCACTCTCAGTAACCCTCTGCACGACAGCCTGCAATGCTGCCGGTCCGGAAGCATCCTCACAATGGCAGCGGTGTCGGAGCTCATTGTTACATCTTATGTGTCAATCATCTCATGGGAGGTCTCCCTTGTTTTAACTGACCCTTGACTTTGCCAGAGGAGCCCCGATGGAGCAGCGAGTGCAGTGTTGGGCTGCTGCTCACAAAGACACGCCTGTCTGCTCAAGTCAAGATTTACAGCGTCAGAACGCCAAGGAACAGTGCTAGCCTGTCCTACAGGGTCATCCGAGTCATCTTGACTGGATGGCAATGGGGTTGGTTACTCTACCAAGCACCATGGCTTTCTCTAGAAATTGGCCCTTCCTGATAACATTACCAAAGTATGTCAGACAGAAGTCTCACTACCCTTTCCTAAGGAGGATTTTGATTGTACTTCTTCCAAGACCCTGCTTACAAAGTCTAAAAGATAGCTAAGGAGCTAATGAAAACTTCTAGTGATTCCAAAGGAATAGGGTCTCTTGCGCTGGTTGGAATGATGAGTCTAGTGAAGAACATGGAAAGTGTGCCTGAACTACCAAAGAGCAAGCCTATCGGTCTTGGAAAATGCACAGCCAGCCTTCTCCTCAGAGTCAGGGATGGGGAGACTTCAGCTCACAAACTTTGGGCATCTTAGCAGGAGAGACCATTCCCTGCAGAAGGTGGAGGGGTATCAAAAAAGAGGAAGGCACTCGAGTGACACAGCGGCTGCAAAAATAGACTCACACCTAAGCGCAATTGTGAGGATGGCACAGGACTGGGCAGTGCGTCCCTCGGCTGTACTTAAGGTTGTCAGGAGTTGGAACCGACTTGATGGCACCAAACAACAAGGCGACACCGGGCAGTGCGATTATTACACTTCAGAAGATGCATGCAAATATTCCAGAGGTGGCACACTTTTAACTCGGTCTACATTTCCTGTCCCGGGCACTAAATTTCACAGCTGTCACACAGGACTCCTAATTAAAAAGAGAGAACAGACCAAACTTTTTTTTCCTCTATTAGTACCGTCTTCATAAACTACATCTCACTTAAATATCTCGCAAGGACTTAATTTGACCCTCCTGCCTGATAGGACAATTATGAGATAAAACAAAGACTCCAAACAGAACTTAAACCTGAAATCATTTGTGCAAGTGGAGAGATGCAACTAGTCATATTGAAAACTGTACAGCCTAGTCTACAGGGAACAATTGTATAGTTCTCTATCCCATCAGGAAGATAGGAACATAAGAGGCTGACCAATTTATTATAAACAGGGCTTTTTATGCTAGACTGATTGCAGCGATGTTACTGTAACGGAGAATTCTGAAGAGGACATTAAAATACAGCTACGATGCCAAATGGAGTCGTTGATTTTGTAGAGCTTTGTTCAGACTGAACGTGACACTCCCTTCTGCATATGGAAGTCCATGGGTGGCCATTAAATCAAACTGAGCATCTTACAGGCCCATTCTTATTGACCGGAGTATGGCAGCTCATTTAACCAATTCTGCAAGTGCCTATTGCAAAAAGCTAAAGGGAAAGTAAAGACCCTTCTAACACTGTTCAGAACTCTCCTTGATTATAATGCTCCCTGTGGGACCACAGGAGACACTCACTGACCCCCCTCCATTCTGAATGTTAAGAGATTCTGAGCCAAGGACATGGCAATGCACTCCTCTCTGCGCACATCCCTTCAGTGAGAGTCGGAGAAGTCAGTCACATCGAGACCCCTTTGTCATTTCTCCCTGCAGCTTAAGAATGGCAACTGCATGGAGACCCCCAATCTATGTGGTGAGACTGGCTTCTCAGCATTAGACTTACTTTGCTCATGAGGATATGCCCTGAGCTGCAGTGGACATTCCAACTAGAGGGTTTTTTAATGGATTCCGTTGTTTGATGAAGCCAAAGACCCCGAGTTTCTCTTCCAGACTTTCGCCTTCGGTGATTTTTCCGGTCTCAACTTCCTTGCGAGTCAGAATAAGGCTCTTACCACTCGCAAATCCGTTTCTCATCTTCACCGGTGAAATTGCTTGCTTTTGTTTGTTTGTTTTTCAGTCAGAAAGGGGAAGAGTAAATTTAGTCTTACAACACCAAAACTAAGCAAGCAGTATTTTCTTAACAGTTGCCATGTAGAAGCAAAAAAATCAAATCAGTCTTTCCTTGCATTTTTTTTAAATAGCATTTCATTGAATTATGGGTAAAAGTTAGGTGGCCACACAAATTGTTCAGTGGCATTAACTAGCTTATCAAAATCGAGCAGTGTCAGCATTCTCTTTGAGTTCAGGTTACTCCCTTTCCAGGGCACTCCTGCCTCTGCCCACATCAGTCACTGTTGACCACTTGCTCTCATACGGATGATTTTTAAGTAAGGCACCAAGCTCATCGGTAATGTCCTTTATTTTGTACATCCCTCTGCCATTTCAATAAAAGATGATCTCAGGGCGTAGGTTCATTTCTAGGTTTTAAAGGTGTTTCAGGACAATAGTCTCAGGGGGGCCTCTCTTCTGTATTTTAACAGGCCATATTGTATAACATTCAAGTAATAATTGTAAATGATTATATTTTAGGTGAGTTCTGTAGAGTGGGCAAGGAAATTGAATAACTTGTTGAACATGCTATAAATTAGAATTTCAGCAGAGGTCAAGCGTATAATCTCAACCAAACAACCACTGTGCGAGGATATGTGGGAGGGCTTCAAAAACCCCACAGAAATACCCCTTCATTTTTTTGTTCCATATTCCCCTGAACTTTGTTAAAGCCCCTCGGGCTCTTGCTCCAGGTCAAAGGACAGGACTAAGCTCATTTGGGGAAATGAGTGCGTGTCTTCAGCGATAGATGAGTGTTCATACTTAGAAGGTACATTTGGTTTGGGAGCCACTTTGACTTCATTTATTATGAGTTGTGATAAATTGAGTAGCATATTTCCCTTGAGAATATTGGTATGATTACTAGTAAAAGAGAGAGAGAAAGGATTATAGCACTCCAGTGCTAATTTTCGGATGAGGGTCTATACATGATTTGAAAGCAGTTACAACCCTGCTTGAGAAAAAATGTTATATAACCATACAACATGTCTGCTTCTTCGAAAAACACTTATTTGAGGTCTTAGGTATGTATATATAAAAAATCCACCAAGCACTAAATTACAGAATATTTAGTGATGAGCTCATGCAAGAGATAATGTCTCTGTACCTATTACCAAGGGACTTCCAAAGTTCCAGGAAAAATGGAAGTCAAAGATAATGGAAATTTTTCTCCTGAATCTTTTAACACCCCTTTGTACATGTCAGCCAGTTACTGTGTTAAACTAGGGATTCAAAAGGAAATTAAGCAAGTTTGCTATCCTCAAGAGGATAGTACAATAGAATAATATAGTGGGGGAAACATGGAGACAAGTAATATCATAATGCAGTTGCAATAGAGAAGCTGTATAAAATATAGGGATGCACAGGAAAGAGAGGCTGATAAGAATAGCTAGCACTTGCAGGGTACTCCTAGACGCCAGACTCATAATGCATCTCCAGGAACTCTCTGAGGCCTCATGGGATCAGTCTTGGAAGAGTCATGGAAGACTTCTGAAGGGGTAACATTCAAGATGAATCGAGAATAATTGAAAACCAACTAGCTCATCGTTCCTGTTGAATAAAGCACTGGGTAGGGAAGGGCTGAAGAGTGGGAAGGAGCTCGGATAAATATGGGACTGAAACAGGTCACTGCAGGCCCCCGGTACAAGCAAATCGATGAGGAGGAACTCTCAAAGAACTCTGAACTTCGATTTTGTCTAAATTCCACCCAATACTCATACCATCAATTGACTTGGAGGAGACCCTAACAATGACGAGAGTAAAAATTAAATGCTAAAACCACCCACCCAGGCCCCAGAGAAAAAGGAGTGAGCTGCAAGTCTTCTGATCGAAGCTTCTTGTTGTTGGGTGGGTGTCCTTGAGTCTGTTCGACTTATATGCCAATTCTGTGCACAACAATTCTGGGTCCTGTGCTTGCCTCACAATTTTTCCTATGCTTGATCCCATTGTTGCAGCCACTAAGCTTACACAAATGCAAAAGGTTCTCCACTGCCACACAACATGTTCGTCAGCAACCTTCAGCAGTTAAGGTGTTCTTCAAACCCTTACATGGAAAGCTTTACCACTCCCAAGTCAACAGCAATGCTTTAGGTTTCTATGACCTCTTTGTGTGTCAATGATCTCCCCCTTGTGGCCTGAAGATCATGTTCCCTCATTACATTCAACTGGAACTGAAAATCCTAGCCTGCCAAGGTAACCCTGACTCACAGTGACCCTTTAAGGCAGAGTGGATCTCCCCCACAGGGTTTCCAAAGCTACCATCTTTACAGAAGCAGACTGCCATATCTTTGTCCCGCAGAGCACCTGGTGGTCTGAACCACCCACTAGTTGGTTAGGAGCCAATCACTTAGCCTCTGCACCGCCTGAACCCCCTCAGCCGAGGCCAGACAAACCAGAAGTGAAATCAGCTGCTATCAGGTGACCCTGAGTCCGGCAACAACCAGTGTGTCAAAGTAAACTGTGCTCCGCAGGGGTTTTAATGACAGAGGGTTTTGGGAGTATATCTCCAGGCTTTTCTTCCCAGGAGCCTCTGGGTAGACTTGAACCCCCAATTTTTCAGTTAGCAGCTGATTGTTTGTACCACCCAGGGACTCTGAGCCCAATCTCGTATCATTATCACCTAATGCTGGCTGCTTCCCAGGTCAGGTGTGTGCAGAAGAGACCCTCCTCAGATCTTCCCAGAAGGGCACAAGCACTATCTAGATGGTGCCATGACTGAGTGCGTTTGATTCTGCTAAGAGACCCAGACTATGGGACCTTTGACTTAGCCTCAGCACTCACCGAAGCCCCTTGGCCTAGCCACGAGAGCTAACTGCAGTCAGAACTGAGAGCGCATGTGTACAGTGAAATGAATAAATGTGTTTAAACCCAGGGTCTGACTTCTGATCAGTCTGTATTGCCAAAATACCAAAGAATAATTATAATGGGATTTCTAGTTAACAATTTTTTGTCAGCTATAACATTTAAATTAGGCTGAATTCAGCTGTTTGAGTGCCCTCTGACAAGAGTTGTTCTCTCAGTCCCCTGGCTGTTTTGTCACTCCATATTCCCTTGACCTAGTCGGCACCATCCTGCACTCTGAAATGTTTATACTGTTAAATGAATTTCTAATCTAACTTTTACAGCATTCCATTTCAGTTTCATCAGCCATCCACAGTGTAATATCTAATGTTTTAAAATAATCTAGACAGCTAAAAGTGGGGGGTGGAGGGAGGGAGAGAGAATCACCGTGTTATGAAGCAAATGATTAATTAAAGCAAATTAGATTCTGGCAGCTCTTGCTATCATTATCATGTGTTCTCCGACTAGACTAATAAATCTTTGTTGAGAATGTGTGCTTTCACAAGGTTCAGGAGTCACCTGGGAAAGGACATTATTGACTAATATTTTTGTATTGCTGTTAGTTTTATATTCTATTACCCTGTGGAATAGCAACTAATATTTTTCAAACACTGCGAGTTCATTCCTGAGTCTGACTTGGCTTACTGTTTAGAGGTAAGTTTGAGAGGGGGTTAATACTAGATAATTTCTCTGTATCCTTGAATAAATTACGATTCACTGATATAGTTAATATGTCGGCAAATGCTAGAAAACCTGAAAGACGCCACACCATGAGCACCCACCGCATAATACATTCACCGCCGTAGCACAGTCCCGGGTTTGCAGCTGCTGCAAAGCCTCCTCTAAAACACATCGCACACCGCCCTGAGAACAACTCCTTTCGCCTCTGGTTTAGAGATTTACCTTCTTTCCTTCCCTAGTATTTGGCGCTTCCACATTGAGGAAAGCGAGGACATCGAAGTAAACAGTTTTCTTTAAATCCAACCAAATGTTGCTGCCATGCGCACTAGACAGTGTCTGCGTTGTTTCTGCAGGCACCGAGGGAGATATCGACATCTATTTCGGGAACGAGACCACATACTTGCCTTTATTTAGACGTTCAAAGAGCTGGCACTTAAATAAACTTGAATGGGTCCCCCCTCTAAACTCATCTGTTGCATATTTCAAACTCATACTATGTATTAGTTAATTGCCGTGCTTTACAGCGTGTTTCCTACAACATTCCCATTTGCTGTACTTCAGACTGAGCCGGTTACATACTTTTGGACATAGGCAGGATTTTAGAAAATTATTCTAGAGGCAAGGCCAGTGCATACCCTTATCGTAGCTTTCCTCCGTCTCTATCAGTGCATGTACAAGTGTCTTGGAACTTAGGAAGCACCCCCATTTATCTGAAGTCCATGATATCACGGCAGGGAAAAAAAAACTGTATTAGGACAAAAATATAAATAACAAGAATGCATGTATCTCGAGGGTTGTCCAATAAGGGGAAGATTAAAAAAAGTAAAACCCACATAATGCTCCAAAGTAAAATATTGCTTTGAAATAAAGCATTATGTTCTACTAACTAGTATGTTGCTTTTGACATAAGGTGCCCCACAAAGCTCCCAAGAGAAGGTCGAGTGCATCAATGTGGTTCCAGATGATTCAGGTTTCCATAGCGGTTCAACCTCCACTCTCCTCTGAAGCTGCGTTACTGTCGATTCCTAAATTGGGTAGGACGACAAAGAACTAAAGGTACATTTAAATCTCTGCATACTCCTACAGGCATTCCTTTTGGGCCCCCTTTAACATCAACTATGAAGTGAGCTGTGATTAACCACCAAAGTCATTTCCCCTGCCCATTGCCTGTTCCTCCTCCCACCCTCCCCATTTGAACACGCTCCCTCTTCCTCCTCGGGGCTCCTTCGCAGGGTTCTGCAGCCCAGCCTCCTGTGACTCTTCTGACGGGAAAGCTGCCTCCAGGGCCGCCGGCACAGTGCCGCACACCCCCACGGCCTGGGAGTTATTGCAGACAGTTTTAAAATGAGCCCGGTATGGCATGAGTTAAAAAAAATTCCCCCTGGAAAAGCTAATTATTGCATGCAGATACTTCTTTGTGTGATCAAGGAGGGGACAATTTAATAGGCTCTGTAATACAACCAAGAACAAAATTGCTTTAAAGGAAGTCTCTTGTTGAGTGACAACTCTGTTGCCTGAGCCAATTAGGTCCCAATAAAGAGTGTTGAATTGGCTCCTGCTTTCTCATTAATTATGTTCTGTCACAGACATGGGGCTTGATTTAGCAATTTTGTATTACATTAAGATACTGAAAGGCCGGGAACAAATGGCTCACTCTGATAATAGGCATTCTCTACACGGTGTGACATTTACTACCCAGCTGTCCGTAAGGCAGCCTAGCACTTCAGTTCAGGGGTTTATTTGTCATTGCTTCAAAGGGACACTCAGCTTTTCACAAAAAAAGAAACAGAGAGGCTAATAGATAGGACAAAATGTACTGCTGATATGCTTTATTAGAGATAGGATGCTAGGGTTTTGCTAACAAGCTCATCCGTTGGGACTCAGCCGAGTTCGCTGCCAATCATCCTACACACAAAGGCGCACTAGTTAACAAGGAGAAATGAATTACAGACACTTATTCTGCCGGTGGGATCACAAATACACCAATCTGTGAAAGAGGCACAAACTCCAGAGACAAACTACATATTTGTCAATAGCCTCCTAGAAAGAGCCCTAGTAATTCTTTGAAGACCTTTGATTTAGCTTCCCTCTAAAATACATGTATAGGAAATGTTTTAGTTACCATGACATTCTTCCTTTGTTATTTGTACAAATTTTCATCACATTAAAAACAGAAAACTGAGGAGGACTGCAAATGTTTTAGTGGGTATCCATGCCCTGCTTGTCATATCCCTCCACAGGAAGTGGCTGCTTGGGTATCTCAATAAGAACAACAGAAAATTAAATCTTGAAGCTTTAGCTTTAAGTCATAAACTGCCAATACAATAGGAAAGAACCTATAACTAACTCAAAATTTATCATTTATACCACTTATGAGAACCAGGTTAGAGAGCAAAGGAAAACCAATTTCTTCTAATGAGAAAAAGATGACCTTTATTCACAAACGTGCATAGATATACACTATACATGTAATAATTATATGCATGGGTTTGTAACATATAAACATGAACTTAGATCAGTGTCTCTCTTTAAAATAATGAGACCTATCATATAGTCTGTTTATGAAACTGAGTCGAATCTCTGAACATGGCATTGATGAATATTTTTGCCACTTTGAGGAGTTATTTCTTTAGGCATTCTCCTGCATCTGTATCACAGAGATAGGCCTATTGTTGATTATACAAATTTAAGTAAATAAATAAATAAATTGAACTCAACCTACTGACCTCATAAGATTAATCAAATCTGAATGTGCTATTGCCAGGTTAATTATGAAATGACTCTCCAAAATAGTTCCTAGAGGCACCACCCTGCTTATCTGGTTGTAGAGTGCATTAATTCACACAATTTATTTTTCCGACCTCTTGGATTATAGTGTAGTTGATATGTTAAGGCTCATCTCTTAAAAGGATAAAAGGAGATTCATCAAACTGTTCTTTAAACACCAAAAAAATAGTAGATGTGCTGGACTCAGTTTCAATGTCAGGGTGAACACTCCCTCTCTATAGCTCTTGTGGGTTTTAATCAGCCACAAAGTTCAGAGCACCCTCATACTCATGGCTACCAGTTTGATTCTGACCCTATAGGACAAGGCAGAATCGCCTCTGTGGGTTTTTGAAACTGTTACTCAGTACAGGAGTAGAAAGCCTCATCTTTCTCCCGTGGGGCAGCTGGTGGTTTCAAATAGCTGCCCTTGCAGTTCAACTAGTAGCCCACTAGACCATCAACTAGTGAAAGCCATCCCAGGGAGCAACTTCCATGTGGAAGTTTCTTTCTTCTTGTCCTGAGCAATTCTCCAACCTGGACCCTTCCCCTCCAGTGTTTACCTCAGCTGGCCAGAATTCCTATAAATCTCTAATCTTAAGGTATACTTTCCTATCACCTTGGCTTATTAATAAGCCTAGGGAAAGGTGAACAAGAAACAAATATAGCATGGCTATTTGCTCCAGTGGCATGCATCATATACCCCTTTCCAGCTTTTATCATCAGAAAGAGATAGATTAAAATAGTTTAAAGAAGCTCATCTTGCTGAATACAATCTCTACACATTTGTTTTTAAATTTCTAAATGTCATTTTTGATAAGGCACCTTCCAAATCATCTCCATTTTAAGATGATCTTAAAATGGAGACAGATAAAAAGCAAATCATGTAAAACTTCAGTGTTGATTTTTTCCCCTTCTCTACATTACCCCCCAAAATATCACATGGGAAAAAGCACATTATTTCACAATACCTATTGTATATATGCGCACCCTGGTGGGACCATTGGTAGCATTGGACTGCAGACTGCAAGGTCAGTGTTTCCGGCACAACAGCCATCACCATGAGGGAAAGATGAGACGGACAAGCCCCCGTAGAGAGTTTTCCAAGGCTCCAAACTCGATATGATTTGTTCTGGTTTGTTTGTTTCGGAATAAAGCATGACTTGAACGGAGATCTGGTTCAAGAGCCTAGAACCTAAGGGACCATGGACTACTTTATATTTTCCTCTAAAATTTACCACGTTTCTATTTCAGAATGCCTTTACAATAAATAGTATACATAATATAATCAAAAAGCATGGTATCCTCCCTTAATAGGACCTGTATCTTTGCTATAGCTACTCCCTAAGTTTGCAGTCTTTCCAAAGACCTGAGCCCTCCCCTTCAGACCAAAGGTATATTTGCAAACTTTATATTTTCAAAGCCCTTTGTAGTCCCTACCTTATTTCATCCAAATAACTACCATCTGAAATATGTGAGTGCTTGTTTCCCAGCCGGAGAGTTGGAATCAGGGAGGCGAATGACACCCTGCACAAAGGACTTAGGTCAGACATAAAGAATGATTGTATCTCAGAGAGGTTTCCTAAGGGTTTTGTGGCAGTGTCTCTTCTTCTGGTCTTTGAAAACAGGCTGACTCCTCAATGAAACGCTTTAGTTTGGGTTTTTGCTATGGCTTTATCGACTGACAGAGGAAGTAAGAAGGTACTTCTGCCTCTTGCAGCCCAGTTTTACATGCGCTTGGGAAGTTTCTGCCCACAGGGAAACTCAGAAGCAGGCTGTGGAAATCAGAGGATAAAATGAATATGTCTGTCTATAAGATAGTGTCTTGCTAACATGAAATATTACAAAGGGCCATTTGGTGGAACCACTCTATGAATTTTATGAATTTTTTATTTCAGACATGTTTTAAATGTGCTATGCTTTCCTCTTTCTTTTAACAACAACATGGAAAAATAAAAAAAGAAAGAAAAAAGAGTAGTGCTTAGGAAAATGTGGCCTGCGAAAGGAATGCTTGATAAACCAACACAGAAGGCCCTTGTGGTTTCCATAAAACTAAGGTATGTCTTGGCGAACTTTTTCTTGAAATTGCACTCTCATGGTCACTTGAAATTGTACACTCGGACATATCTGAGAAGACTCCATGGCCTGTCATTTTTTACTTCCAAAGACCTGCTTCTGACACAACTTACCAATAGGCAAATTATACCTTTACTTGCTCTCTTAACCGCTGTGGTAGCTTGTCTCCAAAGATGGCCTCCATGAATTTTTTCTCCTCCTATACTCATCTCTATATAAGGGATTGTTAGCATCTGGATATGTTGTACCAGTTTCAAGACTGGCTACTAAAATGGCTGGCAACTTGAGCTCCCTGCCCACTGCTCACCCACAATTCAAATCCATCTGTCTTTTTCTTTTACCTTCCTTATTCAATGTCCAATTTCACATGCATATGACACAAGGGGAGCAACCTGGCTTAGGTCAGAAACACCTTATTCTTCAAAGCAGCATCCTTGCTTTTCCGTACTCTAAAGAGATCTTGGGCAGCAGATTTGCCTAATGCAAATCGCCATTTGATCTCTTAACTGCTGCTTCCAGGCTTGTGGGTCCAGGCAAGACAAAATTCCTGACAACTTCAACCTTTTCTTCATTTATCTCTTGGTCCAGCTGTGAGGATTTTGGTCTTCTTTGCATTGAGTCGTAATCCATGACTAAGGCTGCAAGCCTTGATCTTCATCAATAAATGCTTCAAGCCCTCCTCACTTTCAGCAAGCAAGGTAGCCTCCTTTGCATATCTCAGGTTATTAATAAACCTCCCTCCAATCCTACTGCTACATTCTTCTTCATATAATCCAGCTTCTCTAATGATTTGCTCAGCATACAGATTGAATAAGTATGGGGAGATGATACGAGCCGGTTGCACAACTTTCCTGATATTAAATCATACGGTATTCCCTTATTCCATTCTCACAGCTTCCTTCTGATCACTGTACAAGGTGTGTCTGCGTATAACAAGGTGTTCTGGAATACCGATTCTTCTCAAGGGTATCCGTAGTTTATTATGACCCATTCAGTCAAGTGGCTTTGCATGGTCAAGAAAACACAAATGCCTTTCTAGTGTATGCTGCTTTGACCGCAGATCCATCTGACAGAGGTAATGACCTCCCTTGTTCCATGTCCTCTTCTGAATCTGGCCCGAACCTCTGGCAGTTCTTTGTCACTGTATTGCTACCCCCATTGTTGAATGATCTTAAACAAACTTTTACTTGTATGCAATATCAGTGATATTGTTCTATAGCTGGGTCACATTTCTTTGGAATGGGTCTCAATATGGATCTCTTTCAGTCTGTTGGCCAAGTAGCTGTCTTCCAAATATCCTGGCATAGACCAGTAAGTGCTTCCAGTGCTTCTGCAGCTTGTTGAAATATTTCAGCTGGTATTCCATCAACTCCTGACCTTCTCTTTTTGGATAATGCTTTCAGTGCAACTTGATTTTCTTCCTTCAGCATCATTGGCTCTTGCTCATACGCTACATCCAGACATGGGGCGATGTTGATTAGTTCTTTTTGGTACAGTGACTCCATGTATTCTTTCTATTTCCTCTGGGTGCTTCTTGCATCATTCAATATTTTGCCCATAGAATCTTGCAAGATTACAACTGGAGTCTTGAATTTTTTCTTGATCATTCAGTTTAAGATATGCTGAGAGTGCTCTTCCCTTTGGTTTTCTAATTCTAGGTCTTTACATATTTCATTATAATATTTTACTTCTCTAGCTGCCCTTTGAAATCTTTTATTCTCTTTTAAGCTCTTTGACTTCCTTCTTTCTTCCAATTGTTTTAACTCTGTGACTAAGAGACAATCTCAGCGTCTTTTCTGACATTCACCCTGATCTGTCCTTTCTTTCCTGTCTTTTTAGTGACCTTTTTGCATTTTTTTCATGAACGATAGTTTTGGAATCCACTCACAGCTCAAAGGAACTAGATGATGTCCGGTTATCAGCTAGAATAGTGTCTGAAGTCTTAAAGGCTTGTCTTAAAACAAACAGTCCTTTAAGTGCAGCATCAGCAAATTTCACATGGAAGAAGTACCTATGTGATCCAAGGTTTGTAAATATGATGTAATTAAAATCTGAGGGATGGAATGGTCTCAGAGCATAAATTGTGAACACCTGGCTTGCAGAAGGCTATGGCTGGCAGTGGACGTCCACACTTCATTTGCAGGGTCCACGCATAGATTAAGCCTCCAGTAAGTCCCCTCTGACCATAGTCAAGAAGTGTAACTAGACTTGTGATGAGACAGAGAGTCAATTATGGTCGATTTAAGCAGGTTAAAATGTAATATATTGTCAGGTGGTCTCTATTTTGTCCTGTTTAAGTTATTTCAGTGAATTTGTTTTTTAAGGAATTGTCAGACGATTTTACAAAGCGATAGCACCATGCAATGCATAGCCTCACAAATCCTAGAAATTCTCTGTGTTTGTTTGTTTTTAGGGATTCTAGAATGTGTGAGGAGTCCCTCGGTGGTATAAATGGTTGACGATTTAAATGCACCCAGAGACACCTCAGAAACATGACCTGGCGATCCACTTAGGAAAGGTCACAGCCAGGAATCCTAGGGGGTAGCTCTACTCGGCAACAGGTTGACTCACTGCGAGTCAGAGTCAACTTGAAGTCAGCTGGTTAGAGAATTAGAATCTCATTATGGTTTCCATTTGAATTTACCTGATAACCATTGAGGATCTTTTCATCTTCTTCAGAGAACTATTTATTTAAACCTTTGTCTATTATTTATTTATTTGGGGGCTATTTATCTTTTTATTATTGAGTTGTAGGAGTTGTTTTTTATACTTTTGATACAAATCCCTTATCAGATATGTGATTTGAAATTAGTTCCTTCTATTCACTGAATCGTTTTTTCTTGATAGTATACTTGGAAGTGCAAAAGTTTTAAATTCTGATGAATTCTAATTTTAATATGTTTCTTCTTTTGCTGATTGTCCTTGGGGCGATAATATCTAAGAAACCACTACCAAATTGAAGGTTATGAAGACTTACCCAGTTCTACTCTAAAAGTCCAAGTTTTAGCTCTTGTATTCATTTTGCTTTAATTTTTGTATGTAACAAGAGATACATTTATTCCTTCGCATATGGATAGACAGTTGACAATACCTGTTCTCATAAAGACTGTTCTTTCTGCTCTGAATTTCTGTGGCACCTTTCTTGAAAATCACACGTTAAATGTTTATTTATGTACTATCAACTTCCCCTTATGCCCAAGATCACACTCTTGATTACTAGAGCTTTGCAGTAAGTTTTGAAATAAGTATAAATCCCTAACTTCGGTCTTCTTTTTCAAGATTGTTTTGTCCATTCTGAGTCCCTTGACTTCTAATATAAATTCTCATTTTTTAAGACCATTTATGTCTGAAAATAATTTTGAAAGAGGTTGAGTCTAATCTAGAGATCAATTTGGAGAGTATTGCTATCTTAACATTATCAAGTCTGCTTATCCATGAATATAGGATAGCTTTCCATTTATTTCCTTTTAAAATGCTTTATAAAAATTATTTCGTTGATCTAATTTTCATATTATTATATGTAAGTATGAACAAATATGAGGGATTTTTGTATACTTGTTTTCTGTCCTACAACCTTTCTGAGCTCATTTGTTAGTTGTACTATTTTTTTAGAAATCTTTGTGATTTTTTTTAATACATGTGATGATGACATCTGTAAATAAAGCCAGTTTTGTTTTTTCCAATATCAATGTATTTTCAATATCAATGTTTTTCTCCAATATCAAGGTCCTTTATTTCATTTTATTGCCCTGGGCAAAACCTCCAGTGCCTTGTTGAGCAGAAGTGATGAGAGCAGGTAACCTCGTCTTGGTCCTGAGTGTAGGGGAAGAATTTTGCCTCTCACCGTTAAATATGATGTTGGCTAGTCTGTTCCAGTGTCTTCCTGCTGATGACGTACTCTTGGACACAACACATGTAACTTTCTTGAGATCTTGATCAAATCTTGATGTTCATAAGTATGATTTAATGGTGTTCTTTTTACCTTTTGAAACAAACTTATTCTAAAGTGCTCATGCAAATAGCACAGCAACAATTTATATTGAGATGTTGGGAGAAATATAGTATAGTGAGACACATATTACGACCTTGGCCACCCCCTTAACCTAGGGACCTATTCTGAAACTCACTCCTCTGCACAATGAAGACCCTACTCCTGACGCCATCACCTTCTTGTGAGAAAAGATAGGAAGTGCTTTAGAAAATGTGACGCTCGATGAAAAGATGCAAGGTAATTATTTATTCTTCCTAAGATACCTACAACTTTTCAAATGTATTTCCACCAAATATTGCCAAGGAATCAAAACCATTTCCCCCTTTCATGATTCTGCGTTATGATTAATGTAAAATCTAAATAAAAGTTTAATTTTTCCAAATGCAATAAAAGAAATTTTTCTTCAAAATTAAGCCCATTTCTTTCTCTTTTTAAAATCATTTTATTGGGGGCTTGTACAACTCTTATTACAATCCATACATACATCCATTGTGTCAAGCACATTTGTACATTTGTTGCCATCGTCATTCTCAAAACGTTTGCTTTTGCTTGAGCCCTTGGTATCTTTTTAACTGTTTTATTGACATATAATTCACATATCATACAGTTCAATAGTGCAATCATGTTTTTTAATTGTGCAATTATCACCACAATCAATTTTAGAAACTGTTCTTCTTTCTTGTACCCACCTCCCCATTTCCACCCCTTCTCATGACCCTTAGGCACTGCCAAAGGGTCAAGGCCAATGCATATGAGCCATATCAAAACAGTAAACAAATGAAAAAATACAGAATAAAACAGAGAAAACCCTAAATAAAAATGAATGCAGAAAATGTTTTAAAATGCAACAAATAAAATTAGTCAGAAGTGATCAAATGATAAGGTGTTATATTTAACCCAATTAAATCTGCAATAATAAGTGTATGAACTCTGTTTTAATACACATTAGAGACCCTCCAAATAGATTTTGGGCTTTCACTGTCATTCATAGCCTCTGCAAAGTCAGGTGTTCAAATTTTAAGCTCTAATACTATTCCCTACCCCAAATTTGGATTTTATTATTTAAAATTCTTGGATCACACAGGCTGGTGTTCTTCTTCCATGTGAACTTAGCTGATTCATGTCTCACTTATGTTTAAGACTAACCTTTAAGAATCTAGGCACTATTCTTTCTGATAGCCAGGCACTATCTGCTTTCTTCACCATACTTTGCTATAGCACCCATACTTCAGTGATCTCTTCATAAGGGCAAGTATTGAGTAGGGCCACATCATAAGAACTAATTGTGCTTAGATTAAGGGTAAGGTCCATGTATTTTAAATAATAAACTAGAATTCAGACTCAACCTCTAAACATCATGAGGTATATTTGAAAATATGAAGATATTTATATAAACCAGAGAAGATAATTTGAAATTATTTACTGTTTTAGCTAGTCAATGCTTCCATAATAGAAGTACCATAAGTGGGCCACATTAACGAACAAAAATTTGTTTTCCTACCATTCAGGAGACGAGCAACCAGGATTCAGGATGTGGCTCTAGGGGAAAATCCCTCCGTATCTAGTTCAGCTTTGTCTCCATCACCCATTGTGCATCTTCCTCTTCCTCCTATATGTCTCAGAAGTAATGAAGTTTAGGATGCACCCAATACTGCTATGACATCATTAACATAAGAAAACCCTTTTTTAAAATAAATAATCATTTTATTAG